>NC_134213.1:91177045-91497272 GCF_965140235.1 Caretta caretta | reverse complement strand
TCAGGAAGGTCACCGATGGATTGTAGTTTCCTCAGGAAGTCAGTGGTGTCTCGAAGATAGCTAGGAGCGCTGGTAGCGTAGGGCCTGAGGAGGGACTCTACATAGCCAGACAATGCCTGAGATGATGGGGCGCCCAGGATTTCCAGGTTTATGGATCTTGGGTAGCAGATAGAGTACCCCTGGTCGGGGTTCTAGGGGTGTGTCTGTGCAGATTTGTTCCTGTGCTTTTTCAGGGAGTTTCTTGAGCAAATGCTGTAGTTTCTTTTGATAACCCTCAGTGGGATCAGAGGGTAATGGCTTGTAGAAAGTGGTGTTGGAGAGCTGCCTGGCAGCCTCTCGTTCATATTCCGACCTATTCATGATGACGACAGCATCTCCTTTGTCAGCCTTTTTGATTATGATGTCAGAGTTGTTTCTGAGGCTGTGGATGGCTTTGTGTTCTGCATGGCTGAGGTTACGGGGCAAGTGATGCTGCTCTTCCACAATTTCAGCCCGTGCACGTCAGCGGAAGCACTCTATGTAGAAGTCCAGTCTGTTGTTTCAACCTTCAGGAGGAGTCCACGCAGAATCCTTCTTTTTGTAGTGTTGGTAGGAAGGTTTCTGTGGGTCAGTGTGCTGTTCAGAGGTGTGTTGGAAATATTCCTTGTGTCAAAGACGTCAGAAGTAGGATTCCAGGTCACCGCAGAACTGTATCATGTTCGTGGGGATGGAGGGGCAGAAGGAGACTATATCCCTTCTGGAACTTGAATCACATAGCTCAGCTACTGTAGGCCCTCAGGATCAGGCCAGACCCCCGAAGACATCCCAGTAGCTTAAAAACAGCCACTCCCAGAGATCCCTCCTTGTGGGCACTCTGATTTATAGTTTACCCCTTCAGGGATACATGGTACTTGAAGTAAATAGGCACCGATTCTGCATAGGGTTTCTAACATAATTACTCTTCCTTCAAACAGCATAAGAGATATACAGATCTAAGCAAAACAAACACCTATATGCCATTCCTTGCCTCAGTTTCCTCACCACTCTTGAGTGTTTTTCAGGATTTGGGTCAGTGTCCTTTCAGGGTTCCAGGTTCCCCTCATCATTAGTCCTCCAGGTCTGGCACCTCTTCCAAATCATGGAGTGTCTCTCTCTCTCTCTCTCTCTCTCTCTCTGGTTCCCTGCAGTCAGTGACAGTGTCCTTCACCTCTGGCTGGCTGCAGTCAAAAAGGTTCCCTTACTCATGATACATGCCCCCCCTTTGTCACTCTCCCTTGAACTTCTCCACCTTTGCATTTTTTAACACCTGATTTCTTTGTTCCCCTTCTGGGGATTTTCCATTCCTCCAAATCCCCCTCCCAGCAGATCACCCAGAGGTGAAAGTAAGCCGGTACGCCCCGGTACGGTGTACTGGTAAGAGCCGGTGCGCCGTACCAGGACCGGCTTTCCCAGATGGCAATTTAAAGCCACTACCACAGCTGGAGCCCCGGGCCCTTTAAGTCTTCCGGTTAAGGTCATGTCTCTTCCAGCTGAGGCCACGCTCCCTGCTCAGGACTCTGGCATACCGGTAAGTCCTGTAACTTACTTTCACCCCTGAGACCACCTGTAATGAAGACTGCATTCTTCCGATTTAGGCACCCTCCCCCTTATCACACTCATTTTCCTTCCAGTCATTAACAACTTCTTTTGTTTGTTCTGTAGCTTCTTCCAGACAGGGGGATACATGATAGGCCCTTATCAGCCTATGTCTGATTTGCTACATGTAGAGTATTGGAGTTATCCATAGAGTTCACAAAATCATCCATAATTCATAGGTTTTGTCACATAAGGTCATAAAGAAATAAGCCCTGTAAGAAAGATGAAGGCTTTTCTCTGCGTTCTTAGCTGCTGACTTTAACCAACTGTCCTCAGGGTGAGCTGGAATAAAGAAGCTGGATGTGACACCCAGAAACAAGCTGAAACAGAAATTACACAAAAAATTCCGAAGCTTTCGGACATTTTGTCTATTGCAGTTTTTATAGTTATGCTAAGTGTCAACATAAAGAACTGTGACACCAGCGACTGGCTTCTTAAAAGGCATCTGTTTAAATTTATGTGACCTTGTCTAACTGGGTAGCAAGTAGTCTTGAAAAGCTATATTTATCCACCAGCAACTCTTGTACTCTGACTTATTCTGCGGTAACTGTATATTAGGCAGGGAAAGGTCAGTTCTGAAATGAGAGCACTGTTACAGGACTGCCGCAATTTACATACTGTAGGTACCAGTGCTTAGACAGATCTTACTGTGATCTGGTTTTCTTTAACCTGTAGGACAGACAATAAAGGTCCATTTTCAGTATCATTTGGAAAAAGTATAAGTTGTAGCAACATGCATTGTAAATATTTAACCTCTTGGGCCTGACAAGCTAAACCAGCCAACATTTAGAACCCTTCTGTAAGGGCACTGTGAAAAGATGGCAACTGGACACATCTTTGAAAGGCTGCCCCAGGGTCTTGATAGTACATAAACAGTCGTTGAAAGTTTCATACCACTAAGAAAAAGCCAGTAGATTGGCTGGGAAACAATAACAAGACTTTGCTAGATAAAATGGTATAAAATGCATTACTCCTGTCATTGCATTCCCCATGCTTATAAAATCAAAGTCCAGCTGGTTGTAGCAAGAATCTGATACACCTTGTATACTCATTTCAAGACTGTTGTTAAAAAAACGTATGGACAAGTTTTCTCCCAATTTTGCAGAAACCATCTCCTTTGTCTTTGGAGAGTAAATCTGCCAATTTTCTGGCCATGGTAGTTTTTCAAACCAAAGTTACAAAGAAGCTGAAATGGGCTTGGACAATGGTAGTAGATTGCCAGCTTAGCTATAGGCGGGGACCTAGGAAATCTCCATGATAAATGGAGGAACCGGTATAGCTCGCGCCCATCCAGGCACTGACATCTTCAGAGGCTACTGACTGATATGGACAGCGCTAGGTCAAAGGAAGAATTCTTCCGTCGACCTAGCTACTACCTCTCGGAGAGGTGGATTAACTATAGCAATGGGAGAACCCCTCCCGTCACTGTAGTGAGCATCTAAGTGCTACAAGCAGCGTAGCTGCTGTGCTGCGGCTGTGCACTGTAGCATTTTAAGTTTAGACATAGCCTGAGAATCTCATTTCATCTGAAGAACTTCCTTGCAGCGTTGACTCCCCGCTATCATAGCATCGGCCGGATTTGCTGGTTGGTCAGTACGATCTTGTCTTATGTCCAGCAGGTTGCGGGTCTCCAGAGTTGATGATTGTATCTGGAAATCTGTGACAGACACGGCTTGGCTCTGTGTTGTTTCTGTAATGGAAAGCATTTTTGCGTGGACAGGTTGTTAGCCTGACTCACAGTCCCCTAGGGGGACTGGTGGGACTGCTTTGAGTCTGGCTCCTACCCTTCGACCCATCTGGCTTGGGTGACCCTACCAGGAGTAATACTCCAGCAGGCATAGCTCTCAGGGTCATCGGAGCATTCAAACCTTTCCACCCCATCAAGGCGCAGTCCTTGAGGAGCTGCAGGAGAAAATGGAGGATCCTGGACACCCTAGAGGACTCTGACTTAGGCCCAGAGAACACACAAGGGTGGCAAGAAAACTGAAGCAGGGAAGGGCAGGTAGGTGTATCCTCAGTGAGTACTGCAACTGAATACTCCTGGTCCTGATAGGTGGCCTGCTGTAAAGAGGTCTTATTCCAGAACGGCGAGTCCGTTCTTTCCTGCTCTTTGGTGGCGGCTAATTCTGCTAGGGTCAAGGGCAGCATGTCAAGGGGCATTCCTGTTTTGGGGGACAGTGGAGTTGGAGCACATACCCAGCAATCAGTCTGGTTTGTTAAAGTAGCAACATGGTGCGCAAGCGAAACAAAGGAGTTATGCTCCCGATATGCACAATTTGGAAATACCAATACAGAGAATAACAATGTTACCCAATTAATTATCACCAGAGTCTTCCCAACCCAGGGCCTTCAGTACCTGGGTGGGCCCATTTTAGCATTAAGGTGCCTGCTATTTGTGTCTTTTAAACAGTAGCTTTAGCCTGAGATCGTCAATAGATGAGGAGTCAGCAGGTTGGACGGTCCACTGTTCTGCTGACGAGGGGGCAGGTACTGCCTTCAGACGAGAGTGATGGATCCAGTTCTTGTGTCCCTCGATCTTTGCCGCTGTATGGGAGATCAGCAGGACGGTATAGGGTCCTTTCCACTTTTCCTGGAGAGGCTCGTCTTTCCAGGTACGAACAAGCACAGAGTCACTGGGCTGTAAGGAGTGGATGGGAGTGTCCAAGGGGAGAGGCTGGGAATCCTTGGTATACCTGTGAAGAGACAAGAGAACAGCAGACAGGGAACACATATACTGTGACAAAAAACCATTACCCAACTCCCATTCCCCTGACAGAACCGGGGTGCCATTCATAGGCCATGCCCTTCCAAACATAATTTTAAAGGGACTGAGCCCTAATCTACCCTGTGGGAGAACGCGGATACGGAGTAGGACGAGGGGCAAAGTATCAGGCCATCGCAGTGAGGCTTCTTGGCACACTTTTGAGAGATGCCGTTTAAGGGTCTGATTGGTACGCTCCACTACACCACTGGCTTGTGGTCTCCAGGGCGTATGGAGTTTCCAGGGGATTTATAAGGCCTATGAGATGCTTTGAATGATTTTTGATGTGAAGTGTGTCCCGTTGTCAGATTCCATCCACAGGGGGAGTCCAAAGCGAGGAATGATCTCCTTAACAAACTTGACTGCCACTGTTCTGGCAGTGCAGTTACGGCATGGGAAGGCTTCTGGCCATCCGCTGAACCGATCCACTATGACAAGGACATATTTGAACGCTTGGGTCCAGGGAAACTCAGTAAAGTCTATTTGCCACACTTGTCCGGGGCCCGGAGTGGGTTCTAGGGCAGCTGATGGCACAGGATGTCCCGATCGGTGGTTATTCTTTTGGCAGACTAAGCAGTCCGCTTGTACCTGGGCAGCCAGGGGTCGGAGTCCGGAAGTGATAAAAGTATTTTCCCATTAGCTGGATAAGTGCTTCCCTGCCAGCATGAGTGGTTTGATGTAGTTTCTGCAGCACTGGCCGAATTAGGCCCTTTGGTAAGAGGACCTTCCCTTCTGGGGAATGGAGCCATCCCTCCTTTTCCCGGAGACCGAGTTTGTGAGTTAGCTGTCTCTCCTCCCCAGAGTACTGAGGGGTTGGAAGCTCCCCTACTGATGGGATAAGGGCATGCATATGGGCGTTCTCAGTCTGAGGGGATGGCAGGGTGGCAGCATGCTTAGCCTCTCTATCTGCCCGGGCGTTACCTCTGGCCACATCTTGATCTCCCCTTTGATGGGCTTTACAGTGTACCACCGCCACTTCCGAGGGAAGTTGTACGGCTTCTAGGAGCCGGAGGATTTGGGGCCCGTACTTGACTGGGGAGCCTTGGGGTGTCAGCATTCTCCTTTGCTTCCCGCTTTCCTTTTGACAGTTCAAGTGCATGGGTCAGGGCTATTAGTTCGGCAAGCTGGGCAGAGGTCCCAGCAGGCAAACCTTCAGCTTCCACAGTGTCATGGAGGGTCACAACAGCATAACCCGCCCTCCTTTGCCCATCTATTACAGTACTGCTACCATCAGTGTACCACTCATAATCTGCATTTGGGAGGGGTACATCCTTTAAATCCGGACGGCTGGAGTACTGGACATCTATGATCTCTAAACAGTCATGTTTCTGTTCCTCTGTTTCTGGCAAGAGAGTGGCTTGGTTAAGGGAGGGGCAAGGCTGTAAGGTGACTTCAGAGTTCTCTAACAGCTTAGCCTGGTACCGACCAATCTGAGCCTGGGTGAGCCAAAGCCCTCCCTTTGCATCCAATAAGGCTCGGACCATATGGGGAGTATAGATTTGCATAACCCCTCCCAAAGTTAGCTTCTCGGCTTTCTCAAGCACTAGGGCAGTAGCTGCGACCGCTTGTAAACATGCCAGCCAACCCTTTGCAACCTGATCCAATTGCTTAGAAAAATAAGCCACAGGACGTCTCCATGCTCCTAACAGCTGTGTAAGCACTCCTAGGGCCACCACCCTTCGTTCATGTACATACAACTGAAATGGCTTAGAGAGATCCGGCAGGCCCAGAGCCGGGGCTTCCATCAATTTTTTTTTCAGGATTTTAAATGCCCTGTCAGCCTCTGGGGTCCAATAGAAGGGGTCATGATCTGCTCCTTTTACACAGTCTTACAGGGATTTAGCCCACAGTCCAAACTCTGGGATCCAGATCCTGCAAAAGCCTGCCATACCCAGAAATGCCCTGAGCTGCTTACGAGTGCTTGGGGTAGGAACTTGACAGATAGCTTCCTTTCCTTTTTTTTTTTTTTTTTTCGCTTGAACGCTGACCTTAGCTGTAACCTGATTCCTTTACCTCAGACAACACAGTTCTTAGGAGGATATTACAGTCGTCTCAATCCGGCTTGTGACTACTGAGGCACCCCTCAAAGACTGATATAAACCTGCTTGGGTTCGTTGAGAATTCCCCAGCCTGTGTTTTAAAAGCTGCTAAGTCTATTGGATTGAATGGCACATGAGTGTAAACTTGCATAGTGGTAGCCTGACGTCCGTCTGCCTGTGGGCAAGCCACAGCAGTCTCGGTAAGCAAAGGATAGAGTCCCACCAAGGGGGCAATCTCTGTAACCCGAGGCATCCTACCTTTATAAGGTGGGGGTGTGGGGGCCGAAGGGGACACCAGCTCTGCCATTACAGTGGTGGTGGGGATCTGGGGACTAACATTAGCTGCTACCGAACCAGTCGGAGTCAGATTACAGTGCTGTAAAATATCTGGTCGAGTACATAAAGTCAGAAACAAATGCGCATACATATGTTCATTCCATTTCCTTGTTCTCTGACAGAACAGGAGTAACTGAAGGATCGTGTTGTAATTAATTGACCCTCCTGGTGGCCACCATTCCTGCTCCTCTAGTTGATATTGAGGCCAGTCAACTGTACAGAATCGTTTTAATTGGCTCTTAGTCATCGGATCTGCACCAAGTACCTTTCAGTTTGCTAGAATGCACTCTAGAGGCGTACACCGTGCACTAACCCCTGAGCTCTGTCCCTGTCCCATACCTACAGGGTAACTCTGGGCGTCCCCAGGTTCCAACAGAGCATACAATCCGGATTTCAAAAGGTTCCTACCTTATCCAAGGGACCAGTTCTTCACCGTCGTCCACAACTGCAAGGGACCAGTTCTTCACCATCATCCACAACTGCAAGGGACCAGTTCTTCACCGTCGTCCACCACAATTGCTTCTCCACTATATGAGTGTGTTGCACCGTTGTGCCCTCTGGGGTCGATCAAATCGCGTCTCCTCCGAGGCCCCCGATGAACTCACCGGTGCGCGCTGGGCATCGGTTCTCGCCGCAATCCTCGACCTCCAGGAGGGGTCCGGGCAAGGCTAAATTGCAGCCTCTGCCCACCCAGGGACGCCAAAAGCTGTTGCTGGCACCCAGTGCCGAGAGGCTGAACAACAGCTTGAGTTGGTTCGCTACCCCGTGTGCTACACCCAATAATCACAACGGGGTAGAGAAGCAGAAAAGTTTATTTGAAGCTTCAGAAAGGTACAGGGAAATTTGAATCTCAAATCCTGTACACAGAGCAGGAAGTTACACAGGCTTTTATACATCCTTTTTCCCAGCATACTTACCCAATAGCAAGCTGCCCTAAGTATCCATATAGCCAGCCAATCCAGTTCCCAGCTAGTTCCCTGATTCTCTGTATCATTTGTTAAACTATACATAAAGCTGCTTTATTCAGCATTGTTCTTCCATATCTGCCCTGTTTGGCCTTGCTTAGTTTCAGGCAGTCTGACTTTGCAACATATTGTTGCAGATTCTCAGCATAACTGCTATGTGTGCCTCCAGGCGAGGGGGCCAAGGACACCTGGGCCTAGTGCGAGGGGGCTTCATCGACACTCGTGGTCTTCCATCCCCTCGAGTTACCTAGTGGCCATGCCCCAGTGTCCCCAACATAACCACCGCCCATCATTCAAAATAGTTATAAGAAGCCCTTAATGTCTTTAATAAAACCCGGTGGCTTGCACAACAGGGGCCCCAAATCAAACCACAGGCCACCCAGGAATTTGAATGATGTGGGCAGATGGCTGTAAACGATCTCCTGTTTGATTCCTGCTGTGCTGTATTCAGGGAAGCAGGACTGTGTACATTCTTTGTAAGGAAATAGGTGTTTCTTTGGTGCAATCCTATCACCAATTTCTCCCCCTAAATGGAGCTACAGTACCTACAAGACCTTGAATTTTCAGCTAACTGCTCAGGTCACCATGGCTACTCAGAACTTTATGAGCTAGATAGCAGAACCTTGTACTCCAAATGCTCAGCTCTGTTCCCCATGAGCTAAAACAGAATTGGCGCTAGATGTTAGCAGCATAGGGCCTATGTTACAGTTGTGCAGTTCTGATTTCAGCAATAGAGGGCAGTGGTGCACCTACCTACACACAAACGAACCTTTTTATTAATTAATAGAAGCAGAAAGATGGGGGCTTCATGGACCTGGTGCTATCTACTGTACTCAGACACAGAAATACATGGTGTGTGCCCTAAAGAGTTTCCAATCTAATATATAATAATATGTTGTCCTTATGTAATGCTTCACATCTTTTAATTGCTTCACAGCCTTCACTGAATTAGTGCTCACTTTCACGCCACTTTGGAGGGAAGCATTATCCCCATTATACAGATAGGGAAGAGAGGTGGGTAGGTGATTTATCCAGGATCTCAGAGAATCAGGGGCAAAGCATGTGGTTGTGGTATAAATATATGTTTTTCACTGAACAACACTACATTCAGACAGCAGAGGTCCATAGTGCCAAGTGTCCATGCCCACACTGTATGCCTTTATTTGAAGAGCTCCACAGCATTATTACTGATTGGTACAGGCAGGTTAATCACAGGTGTGGTGACTGTTGTCAGTCCATGACTGGCCAGTATCCCCTCCTGACCTTAAGTCCAGTCTTCAGAGCTTGATATACAAGGTCTTCATCTCTGAGGCAGGCAATGTGACCTAAAAGGACCAGCCAACGGTGGCCAACGATGACTTCTGTCTGCTCGAGGTCAATTCTCAAAACTATATCCTTATTACTGATCAAGTCAAACCATCTTATACCCACCAGTCGCTGCTGACAACACATATGAAATGCCTCTGACCTTCCTGATGTCTTGTTTAAGCAACGTCCCTGTTTCACATCCATATGAGATCCATACTTTTGGATATCATTTCATCTTTGTTTGGTTCCAGTCCCTGTGCAGGTCCTTCATGACTGAGGCTGCTAAACCAGTACTCCTTAGGACGTCTGGCTGGCTGCGTCTGTTTGCTGACAGTTTACAGCCTAAATAGATTAATGAAATCATACGCTACACATGGTTTGTCCAGAAGCACAGAGGTCTGATATCACAACTTTGGGCCAACCCTCTGGATTCTTGTTTTTGCCCAAGAAAGTCTCAGCCCAGAGTAGCTGTCTCTTGCTGGAAGCTCTCTAGTGCAGTGGCTCTCAACCTTTCCAGACTACTGTAGCCCTTTCAGGAGTCTGATTTGTCTTGCGTACCCCAAATTTCACCTCACTTAAAAACTACTTGCTTACAAAATCAGACATCAAAATACAAAAGTGTCACAGCACGCTATTCCTGACACGTTGCTTAGTTTCTCATTTTTACCATATAATTATAAAATAAATCTATTAGAACATAAATATTGTACTTCCATCGCAGTGAGTATAAACAAGTCATTGTATGAAATTTTAGTTTGTACTGACTTCGCTGGTGCTTTTTATGTTGCCAGTTGTAAAACTAGGCAAGTATCAGAATGAGTTGATGTACCCCCTGAGAACCATTGCTCTAGTGCATCTCTGAGGGCTTGTCTTCACAACTGCACTAAATCAGCACTGCTGCACCAATGGGGTGGCGCCGATTAAGTGCTTCTGGTGAAGAGGCACTTTGTGGACCGTCGAGGTAATTACTCCACCTCCATGAGAGCATCTCCCCTGGACATAGCACAGTGTGGAGGCGGCTTTAAGTCAATGTAAGTTACCTCGCTCAGGGGGGTGGTTTGCGTCCTGACCAAAGCGTGCGATCACCCGCATAATCCAGGTCAGCAAAAGAGGCTGCATATCAGTTATACATCGGGTGACCAGATGTCCCGATTTTATAGGGACAGTGCCGATATTCAGGGCTTCGTCTTATATCGGTGCCTATTACTCCCCACTCACTGTCCTGATTTTTCACACTTGCTGTCTGGTCACCCTAGTTATACAGTTCTGCAGGGACTACAGAGGATCAGTGCCAAAGATCACCCAAGGGAGATCACCCAGTGGCCGGATCTCATCCCCCTGTAGCTCCTCCAGGGGTCGCCCTTCCCCACTCAGCGCAGACATGGGGCCCAGGCCACGGGGGGCAGCCGGGAGGCCTCGGCTCCCCTGCCTTTCAGAGGGCGGAGGAGAGGGCTGCGTGCGGGAGGCTGATGACAGCGGCAAGCTCCGCCCAGCGGCTGCGCCGGGAGGAGGCAGGGAGCCGCGCCGCCGCCGCCCGCAGCCCGGACGCGCTCGGCCGCCCCAGCCCGGCACCATGGTGCAGATCGTGACGGTCCGGACCCAGGCCTACGCCGACCAGAAGCCCGGCACCAGCGGGCTCCGCAAGCGGGTCCGGGTGTTCCAGGACAACGCGCACTACGCCGAGAACTTCATCCAGAGCATCCTGGCCACGGTGCCGCCGGCCGAGCGGCAGGAGGCCGCGCTGGTGGTGGGGGGCGACGGCCGGTTCTACATGACCGAGGCCATCCAGCTGATCATCCGGATCGCCGCCGCCAACGGGGTAGGGGGGCCCGGCCCGCGCCCGACGTGCCCGCCGCAGCCGCTGCGCCCAGGCACGCCCGGGGCAACACCCCGTGCAGCCCCCCCCCCCGCTGCCCTCCCCTTGGACTGTGCTTCGTGGGGGGCAACGTGACCCTGAGTTGTGCCCCCCCCTCCCCCCAGCCGGCGAGGGCTGCCCTGCCGCGGTCCCCACTCCCCGTGCCTGGCATGCACGGCGGCAGCGGGCGGTGCAGCTTCTAGCCGGAGCCGAGTCACGGTGACAGCGGGGGCTTGATTCCCCTTTTCCCCATCGCACGTCTCCCTCCCCTCCCGCCCCGCCGTCCGCCCGGCCTAGCGAGACTGAGAGCAACAATCTGCGGTTGATGGGGCGGGGGGAGGCTGCAGGGGGGCAAACAGTGGTTGGGGGGATGAAAGCCCTTGTTATCTGGAGGGTTGGAATCGCTGTGCCCTTCAGACACGCCTGTCGGCGGACAGGGTCTGATTGCGCATTGCCTAGGTGTGGATGGGTGAGTTACTGAGGGTTTTTGGTTTGGTTTGGTTTGGTTTTGGTTTTTTTGCACTGAGATCCCTGCTAGCGGGGGGGGAGGGGTGGCACTACTCTTGCATTCACCTTGGGGGAAAGCCTTAGGTCTGATGCTCTTTGACATTTAAGTTAACCTTTCAGGCATTAGAGATACAGTTTCCCTAGCTTGCTTCAGCAGTGCATGCTGCCCTTACTTAGACTGGCCAAAGGTTATTCTTATTGACTTTATAGGGCTTTTGTAACATTGCAAGGCAGGACTGCCTAGCGCCTTGGAATCCATCTGATCTGCATGGCAGAAACTTTTCTTGTTAGACACAATGGTTTGTTTACCCAGTTGCAAGATCACACTATGGCCGGGATGTGCAAAGGCTACAATGTTCCCACCCCACCTGCATTTAAGGAAACAGCTCTGGTCTTCTTATGCTGCTAGTTCCTCACCCGCATGAGTTAGTACATTAGCCTTGCACTAGAAAACAGGGCCTCAGGGTCCGTTGGCTTGGTTTGTTTGTGGCAGAAGGCAGGAATTGTCTGTCCCCAGCAGTGAAACTGGCTCCTAACTGCTCACGAAACTAAAGTAGTAATTATTATTAGGCTATGAAGAAAGTTCTGTCCAGGCTTGCACTTACACAAGTGCTAATGGCAGAAGCAGGAAACTGATGAAATTTTCTGCACCAATACAATGGAAGTAAATTGACTTATACAGCAGGCATTGTTACTAAAACCGTGAAACTGGGAGTATGGATTCTAATTAATGATATCTAAGATAACTGGAAATTGTAGTCTATTGATGTGGATATGCACAGAGATTCAGAATTTTAGTTTCATTGCTGAACTGTAGAAGCAATCAGATGTCTGTAATTAAAGATGGATGTATAACTTTGTCAGCAGCGTTCCCTCTAATTTTTCCCACCCGTGTGTGGAATGAATTTTGCTATGTGCACCAATGTGGAGGTGATGTGTGACACGTGACCTTCATATTGGTGCACATAGCAAAATTCATGTGGTGGGGGTGGGGCCGTGGAGTTCAGACTATGGAAGGGGGCTCAGGGCTGGGGCAGAGGGTTGGAGTGCAAGGGTGTGGGGGTCCAACTGGGGGTGCGATTCTGGGGTGGGGTTGGGGATGAGGGGTTTGGGGTGCAGGAGGGTGCTCCAGTGGTGAGAGAGGACTGTCCCCAGCAGCACCTGGGCTGGAGGGGGAGAGGCGCCTCTCCCCGCTGCGACACCTCCGGGGCAGGATAGGCACCCCGGCCCTGGCAGGTCCGGCTGGGTCTGGGCCAGGGGAGGGGTGCTGCGGCAGGTCCAGGCTGGAATGGAGTTGGACATTTGAATTCAGAATGTGGGACTGCTTGATCAATGTTAATTGTGCCCCTTGGCATCTTTCTTTGTCTGCCAGGTGGGGATGTGATGCTGCTAGGATAACTCAGTAGATGCTAAATCTGCGGAGATGAGCCTTGCCTCAGCCGGCTAGTTACATGTAACCTGACAAATGGACCCTGTCATGCTGTTCTGGGCCTCCTGGTTGTTCAGATGCGTCTCATCAGCAAGAGACGCTTTCCTTTGTAGAGTGGTGTGTAGGGTGAGCTGAAGATACTGGCTAGTTGCAGACAGTCAATGCAGCAGTGTAGGAGCATGGGCAGTTAAATCCACTTGAAGCCAATAACATCTCACACGGTAAAAATGTAATTTACAAGAAAAGTCAGATAGAACTTTGTCTTTTATATTCCCCTCATGGCAGCTGCTCACTTTGTAACCTTCAGTTGGTGCCTAAGCCTGTCGTTCCTTAACCAGAATGGCCCTTCCTTGTGTATAGCGGTGAAAGGAGTGGATGGAGCAGCTTATTTTAATTTAAAAAAGAAAAGAAAACCGCTGTGGTAGAGCCGAAATTTTTTTAGAACAGGGGTAGAGCAGGAATGTAAACGTCACATGTGTACGTAGCTGCACTGGCAGCAGGGAGCACTTCAGAGCCTCATGAATAAACAAATAATGGAATTAGTTTTAGCAGGATAAAGGACTGGTTTGTTCAAGTTTTTGGAAGCATACCCAGGCGTCCAGTGGGGTCTGGCGCTTTTCCAGGAGTCTGATCACCACACCATTGGTGATGCTTCCTCCCACTCCAGGGCTCACAAGAGGTATGGGGAGAGGGATGGAAGCTAGGC
This sequence comes from Caretta caretta, assembly GCF_965140235.1. Lineage (NCBI taxonomy): Eukaryota > Metazoa > Chordata > Testudines > Cheloniidae > Caretta > Caretta caretta. Next base: position 91,483,752 of record NC_134213.1, on the reverse strand, counting down.
CAGCCTGCATCCTAAACAGTCCTTTCATTAGGTGTGGCTAGCGCTCTTACACTTCCCAATAACTGCTGCATCTCTGAGTCTAGGGATAGCTTTTTATCTAGGGAAGGGGACCCTCCTTAGAAAAAGTATTTCTGTAGTTTGTGGTTAGAGGGTTTTCCTTGTAATGTGCTTTCTGGGGGACTGGGGAGAAAAAGCCGGTGTGTTGTTCTTGCACACTGGTCCTGCAAACACTTATATGCATGTGTAACTTTGTGCACACGAGTAATTCCTTTTAGTTCACTATGTGTGTAAAGTTATGTGTGTCCAAGTGTTTGCAGGAGCAGGGTCCAAGTGTTTGCAGGAGTAGGGTCCAGGATTAAAGCAATCATCAGCCTGTGCTTCCCATCCCCCAAAAGCACATTAGAAGGGTAAAACTATAACCTCGACTACAGAAATATTTATTTTAAGGAGGGTCCCTTTTCCTAGGTAAACTGACACTACAGTACACATAGCTGGAGCAGTTATTTGGAACCTTTAGTCAGACACAGTTGCATGTCTTGAGGGGCCTGTTTGCCAAGGGGTGTTTACTTTGCTTAGTAATTGGTCTGAATAGGTTAAAGCTGTTTGTTAGGGCAGAATAGGGCTCTGAGAAAGAAACAGGGAAACACGAAGCAAAGGAGGAAGAAAAAAGCTGATACAGATTGTGTGGGATAGGAGGCTAACGGCTGATTATGTGCAGAAAAAAGGTTTACTTTATACAGAGCAAGGAAAGGTATTAACTAACTTAAAAACCAAACAGCTACTGCCAAAGACATCAGCAGGCTGATCATCGCTGAAGATTTCAAGCAGGAATATTATGGTGGTGCAGCTCCTTGAAACTTCTACTGAGGCAAGCTTTGTATACTTTCCTTTGTGAAGGAATTGAAAAAGAAAACCACCAAGGAGAAATTTTTTGTCATACTGAAAAGGAGAACTAAATTTCACACTAGCAGACCAGGTCTTCACTACAGACTTAGGTTGACAGAAGCTGCCTTACCTCCATCTAATAATGTATGCATCTTACACTACCAGGTCCCTTCCGCCAACCTAACTCACTGTAACATTGACTTAATTACTCCACCTCTGCGAGAGGTGTAGTGCCTGATTCACTGTTGATGGGTCGACAGAGAGGCTATGTAGATGCAGCGTTGTGTATCTTGATTGAATTGGACTCCAGAAAGTGTCCCACAATGCTCTGTTGTGACCGCTCTGGAGATTGTTTTCAACTCTGCTGCATAGCAGCCAGGTAAGCAGGAAACAGCCCAGAAACTTTTGAGTTCCCATTTCCTGTTTCATCAGCGTGGAGAGCTCACCAGCCCAGCTAATCATGGCAACTCAATGCTCCAAACGCACCTGGAGTACACTGGAAGTGGTGGATCTTACTGGTCTGTGGGGAGAAGAGTCTGGGCGGGCACAGCTCCGATCCAGCCAAAGAAACATAGACATGTATGAAAAGATCACATGGGACATGGGGGAGAAAGTCTACAGCAAGGACACGCAGTAGTGCTCCATGAAAATCAGAGACATTCCAGGGGCAGGGGGTGGGTGGGAGGTGCACTATTCCTTCCACTCAATACGGGGAGAGGGTACTCAGAACAAAAGGCAGCCATTCAAAGACCTTTGATGGGCAAAACTGTTTTGCTTTTACAGACAAGATGACTTGGTTTCTTCCCTCCCAATTTTATCCCACCATTTTTCCAAGGTTAAATTATTTTCCTGTTCTTTCAGTTTCCTTGTTTGTGCAATAAAAGTCAACGTTTCAAGAAAGAAATGCTCTATTTATTCCAGTCATGGGGGTTGAGAGGAAGAGGGGTACAGGGAAACTGATGCAACGGAAGGGATGGTATGGGAAGGCACAACACAGATAAGCAGCACTCATTACTGTGGCTCATTACTGAAATGGGTTTTCAAAGCCTTCTGAAGACACAGAGCTCCTCGCTGGGTTCTTCTTATTGCCCTGGTATCTGGCTGCTCAAAATTAGCTGTCAACCTGTCTGCCTCCACCCCTGGAAAAACTTTTCTCCCTTTGCTTCACAGATATTATGGAGCCCACAGCAGGCAGCGATAACAATGGGGATATTGCTTTCACTGAGGTCTAACTTAGTAAGCAAACTGCGCGACAAACCCTTTAAACGTCCAAAGGCACATTCCACCATCATTCTGCACATGCTCAGCCTATTGTTGAACTGCTCCTTACTGCTTTCCAGGTGGACGGGTATGGCTTCATGAGGCTGGGTCTCCCAGGATCACTCTTGGCATTTCAACATAGTCAATGGTTGCATTGTTGCCCAGAGTCACAACCCATCTTAGCAGAAGTCGATTAATGGCCCTGCACGCTTGGATCACAACAGCTTCCATGGTGGATTTACCAACTTGGATTTGATTCCCCACTGACTGGTAGCAGTCTGGCATTGTTTGCCACTCGCTTCTGCATTGTCAGAGCAGCTCTCATTTTACTGTTGCTGTGCTTCAGGGCCAGGGAAAGCTCTACACAAAGTTCCTGGAAAGTGGCCTTCCATATTCGAAAGTTTTGCAGCCACTCCTCGTTATCCCATAGCTACATAATGATGCAATCCCACCAGTCAGTGCTTGTTTTCTGGGACCGGAAATAGTGCTCTACCGTGTTGCTGCTGCGTGACTGCCAGGAGCAACCGGGAATTGTTTCATATTATGGCTTGCCTCAGGGCTGCTCGAAGGAAATCGCAGTGTTCCATGCAGCGGCTCCTGTCTCAGCTCTGGAAATACTGCAGGATAAGGCGCCAGGTGTTTGTAATGATCACAGCAAGAGTGCACAGCTCTGCAGAGTCCATGCTTCTCGGGCTATGGCTAAGGCTAAGATTTAGTCACCGGTATTTTTGGTAAAAGTCATGGACAGGTCACTGGCAATAAATAAAAATTCACGGTCTATTTCCTGTACATGAATTTTACCAAAAATACCCATGAGTAAATCTCTGCTTGTGGGCCCCGCTGCTCTGGAGGGCTGCTGCTCCGGGGGGACCCTGTTCCAGTGCTGGGGGTTGACTGCCCCGGCTGCAGCTCCTGGGGACAGCTCTCCAGGCGGCCTCTGGGTGCCCTGGAGGCCACTGCTCTAGCCACCCTGGGACTGCTGCTGCTCGGGTGGGCCCTATGGCACCCTCAGGACCGCTGCTCAGGTGCTCCCTGGAGCGAGCCACTTCTTGAGCGGTCCTCTGAACCAGCTGCCCGGGGCCGCCTGAGCAGCGGCCGGTGCAGCTGACCCCAAGGACCACCTGAACAGCTGTCCCTGGGTCACTCCAGCAACAGCTGGTGGAGCTGACTGTAGGGTGCCCTGGAGTCAGCCGCATCAGTTGCTGTGGAAGTCAGAGAGAATCTCAGCCTTAGTTATGAATGCATAGCAGGGTTTATGGGCCTGCTGTATGTGTGCTAACAAATTAGAGAAAATTTCTAGTAATTAGAGCGGGGAACACACTGAACATTTCATGTTCCCATGCTGTAGATACTCATAGTTATATTGTGTGTAAATGTGGAGCTATATAGACTGTAATTCACTTGGAATTCTTGTAGTTAATTAATCTTGAAGATAATTTCATTCCATCTGATCTAGAAAGAAAGGCAGGTTCATTTGTTCTTCTTTCTCTGGGCTTTCCCAAAACCGTTATTTGATTCCAAAATGATTCTTTCACTTTAAAACTGATTGTTGTAAGTCTGCTTTATACAGTAACTTATGCTCAGGTCTCTCATCTCAAAAGATTCTCTGCCAGAAGGTAAATGTCTTTTATAGTACAGGGTAAGATTCACTGTCACTGGTCATATAGAACTTATGGAAAGGTGACTTTGAGAATCTTAGTACAGAAGGCTAATGGCAGAATTTGGTTCTCTGCGTTTTTCAGAATCACACAGGCTTAGTTTGATACAGTTTGTGGTACTAAAAGCCAATATGTAGAAATAGCAGGAAAATGACCTTTTGACTAAGACTCACAGTCTAAAGTTTAAATTTTCTGAAAACACAGTCTTGTTTTGTCTTTTTTATCATTAACCAAAGTCAGCTCTTAGCAGGAAAAAATGCATAGTCCTGGCCACGTTCTTGCATGTCCAGTTCCTCTTGGTAGCAAACTAGAAAACTGCACCAGGAAATACACCACAGCTTTTCTATCTTTAAAAACCAGGGGTAAAATCCAGGATTTTGTGACAGGTGCCCTTCCTCCCCACCCCCATTCATCCTCAGAACAAGGATGGCATGGGCAGTGGCAGGGGAAGCTTTCCCACCCAATCTCCACTCTGCCAAGGTGGAGACATTGGGCAAAATCCTGAACCCATTGAAGCCAGTGGCAAAACACCCACTAAGCAGAATGGGCTCAGGATTTCATCCTTCATCTCTAGTTCAGCTTCAGACCTTTTTTCTTTCTTCTGGGTCTGTCCGAAGAGGTACTGATTTTAATAGTGTTTTTTTTTTTTCATACAGACACTTGCCCATTAAGGGGTAAGCTGTGAAACAGCCATCAGGTGAAAAATAAAGGTAAAAGGTCTTGTATTCCATGCCCAACCCCAACCAGTCACTGCTGATCGGCACTAACATCAAAGTAAAGTAAAAGGTTGATTCCTGTTATCTGGAAACTTCTAAAGTACCTGGTCTAATTTCAGGATGAGAACTCTGCCGGGGCGGCCTGAGATGCCTCTGAAACTTTGTGGTAGAAAGTCAAACTAAATGAAGCCACGGGAGATGTACTGGACTTTGGTAGCTGAATTCCCCTGCTGCTTAATTATACATGCATTTGGGGGGGGGGTTGTTGTACAAGTATAAATCACTTGGTTCATAGTGGCCTTTCCCCCCTGCCAATGGGTGCGTAGTTTCATGTAAATCTCCCCCATGCAATAAAAGGGGAACTTGTTCTAAGAGTTTACTTTTTGCATTTGCTTGAATAATGAGGCATTTCAAGGGGTTGGACATCCTACAGTAAGTTGAACTTACAGTGCCACCTGGGAGCGAGAAGGGAAACTGCTTGCCTAGTTGTTTTAATAAATACCAATGGGAATTTCCGATGTAAATCCTCCTGCAGTGATCAGAAAGCAGACCTGCTGTGTGAACTAAGTACAAGTAGAACTTTGTTAGTTAACCCTGGGAATTGTTTTTCCACTTCTGTACCACAAGAGGGAAACCTCTACCTAAGAACTTAACCACAGTGCCTGTGCATTTCAGGACACCAAAGTAAAGATGAGTTAGTTAATCTAATCAAGAGCTTTAAAGATGAAAAAATATTTTATTTGGATTCTTAGCCTGTTTGTTCTCTCCAGTTGCAGAGCTGAGACCTCAAGAAATCATCCCCATAGAACACTTTGCAAATGGTCACAACAATCAAATTGTATTAAAAATTATGACTTTTTTTTTTGCTTTAATAGCAAGTAGGCTGGACTGTAATGAAGTGTGGCTTCATAAATTGCTCAATTAATGTTTGTTAAATGTTTAGAGATACTTGGATAAAAGACTCCACAGAAGCACAAAGTATTATTCAAAAGCATTGTTGGTTATTTTTAACCAACATGTTAACTTCCCAGAATTCAGAAAGACGGTACTGCCTGCATTTTAAGAAAGTTGGCATCTCGCCAGTCCAGATGACGTTTTCTTGGGATTTCAAATAACTTGGCTGCCATACTCTTCTGCCAGAGTTAATCATGTTTCAATATTCACAGCTTTATACAAATGTAGTTTTTCCAAAATAATAGTATTTTGTAAAGACCCTAGGGGTAAATTCTGTTCCTAGTTGGACTGTGGTAAATCTGGAGTAACTCCATAGAAACCATTGCAGTTACTCTGGATTTTCCAAGTGGACTTTGGCCCATCATGCCCAGCAGGTAACTCCAATGTTTATTAGAGGAAAGCCACTCAATTAAGCACTATAGAATACTGGCAATGGAGAAGTTATTGGCCGTCAATGACGGTAATATAAGGAAACTGTAGGTAACTGAGATCTTCTGATTGCCATTTTAAGAGTGACCTTTAAGTTGCTGGTCTCCACAAAATAACTTTAGCTGTGTACAGCCGTGCTTCCTGAACACTTACCTTCTCAGTATTCACTTCCCAATGAGGACTGAGTGACAGTGGGAGTTACAACTGGCAGACCTGGCAGAACTTTATGAATCTGCTTGTCTGTCTAAAACGATTCCAGCTCTGCATTGGTTTAGAGAGCAGAGCCTGGCAACAAATCAATGCTTTTGACTGAAGGGCTGACCTACTAAACAGCCTCTCTTGCTATCCCCATCCTAACAGATAATTGGACAGAATTAACACTTTTGTGGTCTAGTGTGTGATAATACAAGAACTGCACAGAACTACTGCTTCACAATCAGAAGACCTAGAGAAGACAAATCTCCTTTTTCTTTCCGTTTTCATGAGGGATTGCAGTGTGGAATTATATGTATTCTCTCTGACAGTGATCTTGCAGAACAAGTGCAAGAAAACTTCTTCAGTTACCGAAACCACATTCAGTACAAGGTTCAAGGAGCTATTTTTGGGCACTTGACTGCTTCACAGAACTTCTAACTAGTAGATGTGCCATTGCTGATGTCAAGGCTGAGTTTTCTTTTATTTTCACCATAATTTATTTTAAATGTATTTATATGAAAAAGGAACATGGAAGACCGTCCTCTGCTTATATTGACTTTGCCAACAGCAGCTTATTATGACCAGAAACCGGGAACCAGTGGATTACGGAAGAAAAGCTATTATTTTGAGACCAAGACAAACTATCTGCAGAATTTTGTCCAGAGTATATTTTTTTCCATAGATCTAAGAGATCGACAAGGATCTACTATGGTAGTTGGAGGAGATGGGAGATATTTTAATAAGTTGGCAATAGAATTGATAGTTCAAATGGCAGCTGCCAATGGGGTTGGTATATGATAAATATGACTAAATTCCTAGTACTGTAGCTGATCTAAGCAGAAGTATAAAGTCATAGTAGTTAAGAGGTGTTCTAAGTTTTAATTAACTAATTTCCCATTGCCTTTTAAATGACTGCTATTGGTTAACTGAGAATTATGGATCATTGTTAAGTGTTTTAATGGAAAATTACCTTTAGTGATCTTGAAATTACCCAATTTAATTTTTTAAAAGCAATTTTGTCATTTAGCTTTGAAGAGAAGTGAAAATACATTTGCAATCGGGTAGCAACATGAAGAACTACCAGTGTGAAAATAAATATTGTTAGTTTCTCATTAATGCTCATTTTGTTGGTTTGCAGCAAATTATTGGCATTTGTGCTTATCAGAACTATCTTCATCAGCTCACAATGCCATTGTTAGTAAGTAAGTGATTGGTAAAGAGATGGGCTCTTTGTGCTCAGAGACCATTCTGCTTTGCTCTGCAAAAACAGTTTCATTATGGTCTGAGCTGCTCAACAAATGAAAAAGCAAAACACAACGTTTGCAGTTTCTCAATAGATATAAATAGCTATGTCATGAATGTCACCAGAGCATTTGAAAATAAGGATATAATGTGTTTTAGCAAGACAGCTGGACCCCTCTATAGTGAACTCCAGTTGTGGTGACATTCCACATGTTGGCGTTAGAACGAAAGTCCTAACATCTTTTAATGCAATGCAGCTCACTTCAGTTTTTAATGGATTTCTGGGCATGAAGTTTTTCTGTGAAAAAGGCAAAGATTCCACTGAAGATTTTATTTTATTTCTAAGGCAGAGAGAAAATAATACTAGCTGCCTCTACTGATATTAAAATCGCTCATGGGGAATTTGTGACCAAACCACTGATCTGATAGTATCATAGTTCATAGCAAACAGGTAGAGAGAGTTCAGTCCCATTCCCTCCCCCCCTCCCCCCGATCTCTTGATCAACAAAATAATTTGCGTGGGAGAGGTGGGTTTAAAAAATTAGAAATAGCAGTCCACCTCATCTGTCATTGTAAATCAGTGTAGCTCCACTGAAGTCAATACATGGTCCAAACAGAAGATCTGTAGGATGCAAATTTACATCAGGTAATGATCAGGCCCACTGTTTGGACCATAAATATTATGTCAAGTGCCTTTGATTTCCAGTTTCTTTGTAGCTCATTCACTATTTTAATAAGAAATGCTAAGTCTCAAAAAGCATAAACCTGTATCTCAGCTGATCTCCCGTGAAGATGAAGCAGTACCCATTTACAGTAGCTGAGGATCTGGCTCTATATTTATTTCCAGTAAAATAGCCCACACTTGTCTCTTAAATTTGATTTTATTGTAGTTTTTATATTTTCAGTAACATTTTTACATTCTGTCCTTTCTGTCACTGGTTAGCAGTGCCGCTTGGTTTATTTATCAACTTCATGCTAACCCCAGTGTGTAGAATATAAAGTATAATTCTGAGATAATTTTCAAGTGTAAATTATTATAATGCACACATAGCTCATCTTAAAAGTGTAAAAGGCAATTCCATCAGTATGTCATATAGGTGGGTACTGTCACCTCTATGAATGTGTGATCAGAAGGATTTCCAAATAAGACCCCGCACACTTGGTATCCCAGTAGTCTAATTTATATTGCACACTTTAAATGTGATTTATTTAATTAAAGGAAATGACTAAGCTAGTAGTCCACTAAACCTGGCATGTATAAATAAAGACATCTATATTTAGAGGTTGTAATTATGGCATGGTGTAAAGGATTGGTGAGTCTGCATTTAGTCCCCTTCCTGTTGGATAGATGTACTGAAGATGGGGATGCAGACAGCCACCTGTTTTATTGAGAGAACAAGTCCTTGCTATCTAAGAGCCACAAAGAGCATCCATCTGTATTGTCAGTGAAGAGGAGAATAAGAGCTGGATTCTAGCATTTATCTAATTCTTTTTTATTATAAAGGACTTGCATCCTATAGATTTTTCTGTATAACAAGAGGGGGTGTGTGTGTGTGTGGCGTGGGGGGGGAAGGGGCGTTACATGGTATTCCTTTAAAATGTCGTGATCCAACACTGGCCTCTCAACAAGTTTAACTGGTGTATTTGAAATTCAACTCTGAGCATTGTGGGGAGGGGATTCCTATATTATGTACAATATTGTTCCCTTGTAACAAGAAACTCAGTAAGTTAAGGCTTTATATGCAACTTACACAGTAGCCTTCCACAAAGAAACAACTTTCACATTGGGGAGTGCACAGTAACTGCTTGGTTATTAAGTGGGGAATGGATGATATTTTGGCATTGGGTCAAAATCAGAGGTGAATCTAGATGGTGTACCTTTTTTCCACCCTCTCCCTTCCGATGTGTACATTACACAAATGTAGACTCTCTATACTTACTTGGACTTGGATACATTTATCAGTGTGTAGCTTACACTCTCCCTTACACATTGCTTCCGAATTTGGCCTGCTGAGCTTAAGAATCTAAGGGAATGTCTACACTGCAATAAAACACTCGATGCTGACTCATGTCAGCTGACTCGGGCTCAAGAGGCTCAGGCTGCGGGCTATAAACTCGCAATGTAGACATCCGGGCTCAGGCCGGTGCCTGGGCTTTAGGATCCTGCAAGGAGCTGGGATTCTAGAGTCCAGGCTCCAGCCTAAGCCTGGATGTGTGCATTGCAGTTTTATAACCCCACAGCCTAAGCCCAGCGAGCCCAAATCAGCTGATATGGGCCAGCCCATGGGTGTTTTATTGCAGAGTACACGTACCCCAAGGGCATATTGCTATTCACACTCCTGTAGTCCGACCTGTGGGGTAGAGTGCTGCACTGTAAATCCCTCATGTGGACATGGTGGAAGCGAACTAAGGTCTGATTTTCAGTATGGGGAGATCGATGCTGCTGCAATGGATGCAGCAGGGATCGATTTAGTGGGTCTAGTGAAGACCTGCTAAATCGATGGCAGAGCGCTCTCCGGTCGACCCCAGTACTTCACCTCTCCAAGAAGAGTGAGGTTAAGTCGACCGGAGAGCATCTCCTGTCGGCACAGCGCAATGGAGACACCAAGGTAAGTCGACCTAAGCCTTGTCAACTCCAGCTACATTATTCGCATATATGGAGTAGTGTAACTTATGTCAAAATACCCCCGTAGCGAAGACAAGCCCTAAAAGTAGGCTTGGAAGGATTAGGTTTTTATTGGTAAATGTCAGTAAATGTTGATTTCACACACAAACAGATGAAAAAATGTTTCCATCGATAATAATCGAAATTTCCAGATAGGCAAATAAGAAAAACATGGCTTGAGAACTTATTAGAGTTTGATTTAAGGATATCTTCTTTGTGTATATTGACATTGGCAATTTGTGTTTTTAATAGTTGTTGAGATTCAAAAAGTTAAATCTTTATAACTATTGTCATTAAATAATTGCTTGCCTCCCTCCCCCGCATAATTTCCCTCCACTATGAAAATTTGTCTATAAAAATAGAAAAATGCTTAAAAATAAATATTGATATCATCTGTCAAAATTATATATATAAAATAATTCTGCCAAGTCTAAAATTTACACACAACTGTGTGAGAGTTCTATAAATATTTGCATCTGTAAAGTTGCCATTTCTAACTTTCATGCTCTAGCAGTCTTTAAAATTGTGAATTTTTTTGATAGTTTGTTTTAAATCTTTGTTTTAGATTGGTCATTTAGTGATTGGACAGAATGGAATTCTCTCCACCCCAGCTGTCTCCTGTATTATTAGAAAAATCAAAGCCATGGGTGGCATCATTTTGACAGCCAGTCACAACCCTGGTGGCCCAAATGGAGACTTCGGAATTAAATTCAATATTTCCAATGGAGGTAAAGTTTTCCCTAGTGGCCAACATTTCTTACATCAGTGAATATACCTTCAGTATTGCCAGCAGTATATTTCACTAAACGAAACAAGCGATCTACTTCCCTTGTAAAATAATACTGTTCCCAAGAGAAACATTCTCATCCCTTGTCTTCTGATGTACCTATGGAATGCATACTTGTAGCACACTCTAAAAACTTTCCTTCCATTTTTACTTGTAGGTCCTGCTCCTGAAGGTATAACTGATAAAATTTTCCAAATTAGCAAGACTATTGAAGAGTATGCTATCTGCCCAGATCTGAAGGTGGACCTTGGTACCATTGGAAAGCAGCAATTTGACTTGGAGAACAAGTTTAAACCATTTACAGGCAAGTGACACATTTATTATTGTATAAATGTAATTTTTACTTTCATGGGGCAATTACATAGTATGTAAGTGCCTTCATTTGGCAAGGTCATTTAATAGATTTTAAGGCCAAAAGGGATATGATCTGCTAGTCTGGCCTTCTGTATAACACAGACAACAGAATTTCACCCAGTGATTCCTGCATCGAGTACAACTATTTGTGGATGAACCAGAGCATGGTGTTAAATTTTCAGAAGTGCCTAAGTGCATTAGGGCCCTAAGTCCCACTTTCAAAAGTGACATAGGCACTTAGGAGATTACATGCTATTGACTTCCAGTGAAAACTAGGTTCCCAAGAGCCAGATTTTCAGAGGTATTTAGGTGCCAAGTGAGATTTTCAGAAGAACCTAGGTGCCTTAATAGTGTTGAAAATCTGACCTAAGTTCCTATCACTTTGAAAATGTGACTTCTGAAACTTTACCCCTGTACCTTTTTGTAAAGGCATCTGATCTTAATTTAAAGGCTCCAAGTGATAGAGAATGCGCCACATCCAATCTTTGCAATTTAAAATGTCTTATCATAGAAGATTAGATTTGGAAGAGACTACAGGAGGTCATTCTAGTCCAATCCCCTGCTCAAAACAGGACCAAGCCCAACTAAATTATCCCAGCCAGAGCTTTGTCAAGCTGGGCCTTAAAAACCTCTAAGGATGGAGATTCCATCACCTCCCTAGGTAACCCATTCCAGTGCTTCACCACCCTCCTAGTGAAATAGTGTTCCCTAATATCCAACCTAGACCTCCCCCACTGAACTTGAGACCATTGCTCCTTGTTCTGTCATCTGCCACCACTCAGAACAGCCGAGCTCCATCCTCTTTGGAACCCCCTTCAGGTAGTTGAAGGCTCCTATCAAATCCCCAATCACTCTTCTCTTCTGCAGACTAGATAACCCCAGTTCCCTCAGCCTCTCCTCGTAAGTCATGTGCCCCAGCCCCCTAATCATTTTAGTTGCCCTCTGCTGGACTCTCTCCAATTTATCCACATCCTTTCTGTAGTGAGGGACCCAAAACTGGATGCAGTACTCCAGATGTGGCCTCACCAGTGCCGAACAGAGGGGAATAATCACTTTTCTCGGTCTGCTGGCAATGCTCCTACTAATGCAGCCCAATATGCCATTAGCCTTCTTGGCAACAAGGGCACACTGTTGACTCATATCCAGCTTCTCGTCCTCTGTAATCCCCTGGTCCTTTTCCGCAGAACTGCCGCTTAGCCAGTCGGTCTCCAGCCTGTAGCAGTGCATGGGATTCTTCCATCTTAAGTGCAGGACTCTGCACTTGTCCTTCTTGAACCTCATCAGATTTCTTTTGGCCCAATCACTCTGGACCCTGTTTCTACCCTCCAGCATATCAACCTCTCCTCCCAGCTTAGTGTCATCCACGAACTTGCTGAGGGTGCAATCCATCCCATCATCCAGATCATTAATGAAGATGTTGAACAAAACCGGCCCCAGGACCGACCCCTGGGGCGCTTCGCTTGATACCAGCTGCCAACCAGACATGGAGTTGTTGATCACTACCCATTGAGCGTGATGATCTAGCCAGCTTTCTATCCACCTTATAGTCCATTCATCCAATCCATACTTCTTTAACTTACTGGCAAGAATACTGTGGGAGACCATATCAAAAGCATTGCTAAAGTCAAGGTATCATGTCCACTGCTTTCCCCATATCCGCAGAGCCAGTTATCTCATCATAGAAGGCAATCAGGTTGGTCAGACATGACTTGCCCTTGGTGAATCCATGTTGACTGTTCCTGATCACCTTCCTCTCCTCCAAGTGCTTCAAAATGGATTCCTTGAGGACCTGCTCCATGATTTTTCCGGGGACTGAGGTGCTGGCCAGTTTGTAGTTCCCCGGATTCTCCTTCTTTCCTTTTTAAAAGATGGGCACTATATTTGCCTTTTTCCAATTGTCCAGGACCTTCCCTGATCGCCATGAGTTTTCAAAGATAGTGGCAGATGGCTCTGCAATCACATCAGCCAACTCCCTCAGCACCCTTGGATGCATTGCATCCGGCCCCATGGATTTGTGCATGTCCAGCTTTTCTAAATAGTCCTTAACCTGTTCTTTCACCAGTGAGGGCTGCTCAACTTCTCCCCATACTGTGCTGCCAAGTGCAGCAGTCTGGGAAGTGACATTGTCTGTGAAGACTGAGACAAAAAAAGCATTGAGTACTTCAGCATTTTCCCCATCATCTGTTACTAGGTTGCCTCCCCCATTCAGTAAGGATCCTACATGTTTCCTGATCTTCTTGTTACTAACATACCTGTAGAAACCCTTATTTCCAGTTTGAACTTTTCTGGATTCTATTTATTCAGTCTTATTGTGGCTTTGTATGCTAGCTTAAAGCATTCTCTAGTATCTGATATCTTCTCCCTGTATAGGTATTTATAGAACCATGTTTGAATCACTTCTTTGTCCTCCAACAGGCACTCTTTTCATGTATTGCATGTAGTTCATAACAAAAAATGTTCACTTTAATTTAAATGAGACTGTTGGGCCCTACTAAAATGGATATGAATATTATCATTCCATTTGTGCTACAGTATAATGGTACCTTTTGAAAATATGTTAGCAAAACATAGGCAATTTTGTACTTATTTTTTTCCCACAAAAAAATCTAAAATTTTTCCAGGTGTTCTTTAAAATTTTGAATTGATTTTTATCTCTGCATTTGCACTTTAAAAAAAATCTGGTATGTTACAGGTTTTCTGTAAAATCAGACCATTTTTGCAAACTTGCAATGAAATGTTAATTTTTTTTCAGATTTAATTGCACATCATTCACACTCTGTGTGTGTGTGTGTGTGTGTGTGTGTGTGTAAAAAAAGAAACAATTTGAATATTTTTATAACAAGGAACCTGGTAGAATTCCTAGTTCCTTCAACCCCCAGTGTTAGCACACTGGGACTTTGCAATAATACATTTTCCACCACATTGCCTTTCTGTGGACCAAATTCCGTTCTCAGTTACACGGGTGCAACCTTTTTCAAAGGTACAAATGAGAGTTAGGTGTCTGATTCCCACTGACTTTTAGTGCAAGTTGTTGTCTAACTTTGGTAAATGCTTTTGAAAGTTCCACCCTCACTGTAACTGAGAGCTGAATTTAACCCTCTGGAATGAAGAACAGAGAGATTAAGTTGTACTGGGAGCTACTTTTACCTTCAGGTTTCTGGCTGTGTTGATTAGGCTGAAACCAATAGGGAATGGTAGTATATAGGAATATTGAAAATCTTCTAGAAAGTAGGACTGTAAAGTGTGCTGTTACCTCAGGCGGTTTTCTCCATTGCCATTATTAGGAACTGATACTATGGGATGTTCAAAGGCCTTCTTATTTTGAATGGCGGGCCTTTGCGCTCAGGAATGTCATCATGTTGTCATAAGTAGCAAAGTTACGGTTTTGAACAGGATTTTAGTCTATCTGATCAGTCTAGTCATTGCTAGTCTCTTAGTGTGTTGCGTTGCTTGTTTTTTTTTGGCTTTGCAGTTGAAATTGTGGACTCAGTAGAAGCTTATGCGAACATGTTGAGGAACATCTTTGATTTCAGTGCGCTGAAAGAACTACTTTCAGGACAAAACAACCTAAAGATTCGCATAGATGCTATGCATGGAGGTATGAAATAATTACTGTCTCAGTTTTTTTTTAGCTATTTCTTGGAGGGAGAAACTTTAATTTAAGGACTAGCTCACTCTTTTTTGCTATCTTTTATTTTCCTCTGTTTGAGAAGTGCATTGCACCGTCTTTCGTCACCATGAATCCTCATTTGTTCCAGCAGAGCTTTTGGGAAAAATTTTCAAAAGTGCCCGAGTGACTTAGGATCCGGAATGTAATTGACTTTTCTTCCCCCTCCCCCAAACTCCCACATGCTAATTTTCAGTATTTTATTTGTAATGGTGGCAAAAGGGGAGTAGGTAGCTTTAGAGGGGCTCTTATAAACCGAGCTACTTACCACATCAAGTGGAAGACTCACTTCTTGCCTTCTCTAACATAAACACAGAGCAACATGTTCATTTAAATACAAAACCCTACACTACACAAACAAGTCTCCCTCTGGGGAGAGGATGAGAATGAACCACACATGACAGATGTTAGTCACATTGCTTAATGCCCTATGGGGAGGTGCTCAGATACCACAGTGATGAAGTCCAGTGTGAGAACCTGTGTAATACAATAGATATAGTTGTAGGTATGTCATGGGGGGGAAATCTTATTTAATGAGATTTGTGTTTTTTGCCTTCCTCCCCCTCGATTGGCATACTGGATGGAAGAGTTGGAGACAAAGAATTGAACATCCAGTTGGTCAGTGTTGAGGCTGACTGATAACCTCAGAACCCTGGGACAAAAACATATTGCATATAACATGGAGTAACGCCTCCTAGCAGTCTAGAGCTGTATTTCAGAGGGAGGTTGTTGGTTTTTTCTCCCTCTGCTCTAGAGAGATGAGCCAAATTCTGGGGAGATGGAAACATCTGTGTAAATTACACCTCTGTGTAAGGAGGGGGGGGCAAGTTCTGCATTGTGGAGGAGGAAGGGCAAATGGCAGCAGGGAAAACAACCAAGAGGAGAGTATGATGAGGTGAAAGATTAAAGAAGGGGCTTTGTTCCACCTATGTAGAACTTGCCCCTGCTTGTTGAGGTGAAATTTACGGCATCACTTACATCACTACTGAATTTGTCCCCTTCTCACTCAGGCTGCGTCCCTGATGACAATGGCATCACTATGGTCTAATGGCAAAATTTGGCCCATAGAATAGAGAACAAATTTTAACTTTCTACTGTTTCAAGACAGTGTGCAGAAAGCAGCAAAAGCTAACTGGGGTCTTCAGGCCTGTCAAAACTGCAGAATCAGCTACATAGTTGCTGGACCAATCTCAGTTGATGGCGAATTGACAGCTGCTGCTGTAAAGAGAGTGTCATGATATTAGACACGGACAGACTTCAAAAGAATCTTGCTACTAATCTCATGGTAAATAGAATACGTCCCCTAATAGCAAGGTTACTTCCGAACCGCACTGAAAAAATTTAAGTTAGGGACGTCAGACATGTTTAATCTTTCAGATTTAATTTTTCGAACTTTTGTGTCTGATTTGAGTATTTAACATAATAAAAATACTGTGATCTGAAGAAATGAGTGAGGGGGAACTTTATGGTGGCCAGTGGAAATGCTGCATTGCTCAGGTGTGTCGCTCTCATTAAAACGTGAGGCTTTATTTTCTTGAGAGCGAAACAAAGGTGTAGCCCAACCTGCAACCAGATCCATGCAGGAGGAATTTTAAATCCAGGTAAAGTCAAGTGAGCTCCACAAAGTGTCTGTCCATCTCAATCTGATTGCAGGATTGGAGCCTTAGACTGTAACTATATAGTATAGAGAGAAATATTTGCTTTAGAAGGCTTGTGTGCCTAGAGCCCTAGTAGATAACCTGCTCATGACGTTGCTACAGTAAAGCTTATTCTGTGGGGCATTCTTAGCACCCTTATTCCATCTTCTTCGCACCACAATCATGCTAACTCTGAAATTCCATGCTAACTTTTTTTTTAAATTGCTTTGCGTATTGGTGTGTGAAACACAGAATATCATGCTATATTGTTAGATGTTTAGGGCCAGCCTTCCCATTTTCTCTCCTGTTCCACGGAGCCATCACAGTGACCTGTATAGATTGGGAGCTTTTGGGAAGCAGGAAACCTCTTTTTGTTGTGTTTTTGTACAGCATGTAGCACTGTGAGGTCCTGGTCCAGGACTTGGACACCCAGGAGCTATCACGGTATAAGTAACACATTGAGTAACTAAGTGCTTGATCTTGTCACCGTAGCCCCAATCCAGCAAAACACTTAAGCTCTTATTTGACGTTGAGCACATGAGTAGTTTCATTGAACACTTTGGACAACTTGTGTTTAAGTTCCTCAGGATCACAGTGCTCAGCACATTGCAGGATCAGGCCTAAGCTTTGCTCTACAGTCAAAAAACCCATATGCTCCCAGTGTATTAAAACGGAAAGATCTTCTTATAGTAGACGAGCAGCCTCTGGCTGAATCATAGTGTGAACAGAATGTGCCACTGGTTGAAGTTTAATTTAAAAAATAAAATGTTTAATCGTTTCCCTTTCTTTCCTCTGTTAGTTATGGGCCCCTATGTGAAGAAGATCCTGTGTGAGGAGCTTGGAGCTCCTGCAAATTCTGCTGTGAACTGTATACCTTTAGAGGACTTTGGTGGCCACCACCCAGACCCAAACTTAACCTATGCTTCTGACTTGGTCCAGTCTATGAAGACAGGAGAGTATGACTTTGGAGCTGCTTTTGATGGAGATGGGGTAAATGAGCATGTGGCTGTTCTATAGAACCTCCCACCCCCACCGCACTGTCTAGCTACAAACACTAGGGCACGAGCCTTAAAAGGCAGTGCAGACAGTCGTAGCTAGAACTGAATTGTCCTCCTTTGTCTTCTCCGTTAGGATCGGAACATGATTCTAGGGAAGCATGGGTTCTTTGTTAACCCTTCGGACTCTGTTGCTGTCATCGCTGCCAATATTTTCAGTATTCCTTACTTTCAGCACACTGGCGTTCGTGGCTTCGCGCGAAGCATGCCTACCAGTGGAGCAATTGATAGGTAGGACTCAGGGTATGGGGGTTGACAATTGTTCGTGTCATTTTTAAACCTTTTCGTGGTGGGTGAATTGTGCTGTCCCCCAGCAGTGACCATATTCAAACATGCCTGAAACAATATCTTTAGTGGGAATAATGTTTACAAGCCATTTTCATACGATACTGTTTCAAAAGCTATTGAGATCTTGCGGTTGGGTTTTTTTCAGCTTAGACCCTGGTCCTGAGGGATGCTAAGTGCCATCAACACCCATTGAGGCCAGTAGGGACTGAGGACACTAACCACCAGAAAGGGGGGCTGGAAAAATTTGTGTAGTGGGGGTGCTGAGAGCCATTGAACCAAACTGTAAACCCTGTATATAATGGAAACTACTTCAAGCCAGAGGGCAGCAGCACCCCCAGCCCCCTAGTTCCAGCACCTATGCCACCAGAGAAGAGAGGGTCAGCAGTTTGCACTCAAATGATCAGCTGAAACCTATTCACTAGGGGAGGCAGCACTGGACTGGGACTTGAGGGAACTAGGTTCTGTTTCCAGGTCTGCCGAGTGGTAAATCATTTAACCTCCCTGTGCCTCAGTTTCCTCATCTGTAAAATGGAGATAATGATACTGGCCTCCTTTGTAAAGTAATGTGAGCTCCGCTGATGAAAAGTACTACATAGGAGCTAGGTGTTTTTTTTTCTTCTTCTTCTTCTGCATTTCCCGATCAGTCGCCTCACCCCAAGGTAACACAAGAATAAAATAAGGGACAAATATACAAAGAGTTGTTATTTAAAAAAAATAGGACTGACTTGCCTTCACTGTTATGTTAAATGAGATGCTTGATAACAACTAATGTTACTGTTGCAGCATTTCACAAGGGTGTGCTAACAATCCAGCTGTGATATAACTTACCTTCCTTGCCTTTGAAGGGTGGCCAAAGCTACAAAGATCGCTTTGTTTGAAACTCCAACTGGCTGGAAGTTCTTTGGAAACTTAATGGATGCAAACAAACTGTCTCTGTGTGGAGAGGAAAGTTTTGGTACTGGTAAGTTTTTGTTCCTAATCTCAATGATGATGATATTCCTCGCATTTAAACACAGTTTAGCTCTTTCTGGAGAGGTGGGATTTATCTTTCACGTATAGGAGTTAATGTTTCCTGAATCATAAAAACAAAATTTGTTTACAAAAATTACTGATGAAAATATACACAACTGTAAAAGTTCCTTGGTAAGTTGAGTCAGGGAAAAGCTAGTTTTCCTTTCAGGAAGGCCTATTCAGGAAGTTTAAGGGCCCCTTTACTAGCCGGTCATTGGGTCCGTGGGGATTAAATGCAATGCTAAATGTATTTTTTCAACTCTTGGTGGTCAGGAAAACCTTCTAAATGTTTTCATTTCTCGGAAGAAACATGGTTTGGTGAATGTGGTTTTATTAGGGGAGGTTTCAGGTTGCTATTAAATCTCTGAGCTTAATAGGACCCTGGTTTTCCTGTTCTAAAAACAAGGTTTGATTTATAAAGGTTAAATTAACTCTTGCCTTTGAACTGTCGAAGCAAGGTGAATTGAGATTCAAAATTAATATCTTAGTAAATCTATTGGGGGTGGGCATGTGACTTAATACTGCCATTTGCATAGGGAAATTAAAATGTATAGAACTCTCTTTGCATAAGATAACGTGGTGCAAAGTGTGTGATATTCCAAGAGAAGTTTCAAGGCGAACTATGTAGGTTCTTCTGCATCCATCACATAACATCTGAGTCCTCCTCCTTCCTCTAGCAATGCTGATCTTCAGGGTCTTCATTGCTATGCAGGAGATCAGCATCTGAGTCATATAAAAGATATCTTGCTCTCTCTGGCCCTGATTCAGCAAAGCACTTAACCATGTGCTTAGAGAGTTTGCTGAATACGGATGGACTTAATCGTGTACTTAATGTCAAGCAGCATATGGTTGGGAATTGTAGTGGCAGCTGTTTGTCTGAAGTGCCATCAGCCTCTGATGTGAACGCATCACAGTTGTCTGGCCGTGACTTCTGGTGGCTGAACAAGCTGCATCATGGATGAGCCTCTGGTTGAAGGGTGTTTGCTGCAGTTCTGGGCCTGTCTGTACCGATGATGATGTTTTTGGAGGGCAAGTGCTATTCTCTGGATGAGAGGGAGAAGGACAGTTTTGGAAAAATCAGGGCCTTTCTATAAAAGGTGCAAAGAAATCTTGGCCGTTATCAGAAGTAAAATGTTTGAGTCATTGCCCTGGGTACCTATATGCAAATGCCCTAGTGTGTGGGTAATGTATGAGAGAGCACCAGAATTGAAGTAAATGACAGTACCTAGAAAGGAAGA
The DNA here is from genome assembly GCF_965140235.1 of Caretta caretta. Classification (NCBI taxonomy): domain Eukaryota; kingdom Metazoa; phylum Chordata; order Testudines; family Cheloniidae; genus Caretta; species Caretta caretta. The sequence continues at coordinate 91,463,711 of NC_134213.1, read as the reverse complement.
GAACTGGATGGCCTAGGGAGTTGCTAGTAGGCTGTGGGATGGTCTCCAGATCAGCGATTTTCAGGTGGTGTCGGATGAATAGTGTCCTAAAATTGTTGTCATCAGATGCCCCATGTGAAATGGCTTGGTGGTTTCCATCCAACCCAGAAGAGTGCGCACCACACTATAACTGGCATCTTTTGAGAGCAGGCGAGAGAGTGAAAGGTTTATGATTCTATGACTCAATGGCCATGGAGCCTCTCCTCCCTACAGAGCGACATGCTGGCAGGGTTGATGCAGAAGGCAGGATCACATGGGTTGCACTAACACTGCTTGCGTTGTATCTGCTTTGTGGATAAAAAGAGGATGCATGCCCAGGGTTGCCAATCTAGCACATAATTCACTTCAAAGAATTAAAAAGGAATGAAATACTCTTTATTGTAAGTTACTAGGGGAATATGGAGCTTGAAGGAGCATGTGGGTCACGTATAACTGCTGAGGGGACGTTACATATGGCAATTATATAGTCCAATAAAATGGAAACAAACATGTACCTTCTTAAATCAATCAGAATCTAGACACGACCTAAAAAATTCTGCATAATGCAAGATGACAGAATTTCAGATTTCGTACTTAAGCACTTTATTCCAGGGATGAGTGGATACATTGTATAAGACCTTCATGTGGATGTGTACACCTGCTGGAAAAGGGTGCCTCTCTACATGCTCTAGGCTGTCTTGTTGTAACTGTAAAGTACCATCAGAATAAAACCCCAGTGTAACTAAAGTGCAGCAGTGCAATTCAGTATAACTCCTCAATGGTAAACCAGCCAGTTTAAGGAGCTACGTGACAGAATTTTAAAGGTATTCAGGCACCTAGTGGGATTTTTTAGGTATTTTGAAGGTATTTAGGTGCACTAGGTACTTTTGAAAATCCCACTAGGCACCTAAATACCTGTTTTAAAAATCTATCCCTATATGTCTAGTTCATAGATTCCAAAGCCAGAAGGGATCACTGTGATCATCTAATCTGACCTCCTGTATAACATATGCCGTAGACCTTTCCCAAAATGTGTGTGTTTTGGCGGGGGAATTAATTTATCTTCTGTTTTTAACTGTTGTTTAAATACATGATGAGCTCTGTAAATATTATAATCCAGAGGGTGTAGTATTTAAAACTTGTCATATGCGTTGTTTAAATCTATGTGGTTGGCAGCTTGATGGACGAGAGCTTTAATGCAAACTCTCAAGTACTTGTGGCACCTTAGAGACTAACCAATTTATTTGAGCATGAGCTTTCGTGAGCTACAGCTCACTTCACGAAAGCTCATGCTCAAATAAATTGGTTAGTCTCTAAGGTGCCACAAGTACTCCTTTTCTTTTTGCGAATACAGACTAACACGGCTGTTCCTCTGAAACCTCTCAAGTGAAGGAAATTGTTCAGTTTGTTTCTGCTTTTGCACGTTGCAGGCTCTGATCATATCCGTGAAAAGGACGGGCTGTGGGCTGTCCTGGCGTGGCTGTCTATAATAGCTGTCCGCAAACAGAGCGTGGAGGACATCCTGAAAGATCACTGGCAGAAATATGGGCGGAACTTCTTCACAAGGTGAGGGAAGAGCCAGGTGATGGCTCACCATGATGAAGCAGGACCCTTTGCGGAGAGCAGAATGTGCTCAGTCCCCAGCCCTGGGACAGAAGGGAGGGAATGCTAAGAAGGGTCAAGTGCCCTGACTGCTAAATACTGAAAACTTCTCCAAAACTCTGTGAAGTGTGTTACTTACACTGGGAGAACCTTGACCTCCACAACTAGGATGGCTTCTCTGTCCTTAACTCAGCTTTGTTATTTCTAGGGCATTCTCGATATCTCAGCAGTTCAGTTTTACGTGCCATGAATATCAAAGCATCTCTGGGTAAATTTAAAATGCAGGACTGTTAGGGTATGTCTACACTACGGAATAAGGTCGAATTTATAGAAGTCGGTTTTTTAGAAATCGGTTTTATAAATTCGAGTGTGTGTGTCCCCACAGAAAATGCTCTAAGTGCATTAAGTGCATTAACTCGGCGGAGCGCTTCCACAGTACCGAGGCAAGCGTCGACTTCCGGAGCGTTGCACTGTGGGTAGCTATCCCACAGTTCCCGCAGTCTCCGCTGCCCATTGGAATTCTGGGTTGAGATCCCAATGCCTGATGGGGCTAAAACATTGTCGCGGGTGGTTCTGGGTACATATCGTCAGCCTCCCGTTCCCTCCCTCCCCCCGTGAAAGCAAGGGCAGACAATCATTTCGCGCCTTTTTTCCTGAGTTACCTGTGCAGACGCCATACCACAGCAAGCATGGAGCCCGCTCAGGTAACCGTCACCCTATGTCTCCTGGGTGCTGGCAGACGCGGTACGGCTTTGCTGCACAGTAGCAGTAACCCCTTGCCTTCTGGCAGCAGACGGTGCAATACGACTGGTAGTCGTCCTCATCGTGTCCGAGGTGCTCCTGGCCGCGTCGGCTGGGAGCGCCTGGGCAGACATGGGCGCAGGGACTACATTTGGAGTGACTTGACCAGGTCATTCTCTTTAGTCCTGCAGTCAGTCCTATTGAACCGTCTTATGGTGAGCAGGCAGGCGATACGGACTGCTAGCAGTCGTACTGTACCATCTTCTGCCAGGCAGGCAAGAGATGAGGATTGCTAGCAGTCGTATTGCACCATCTTCTGCCAGGCAGGCAAGAGATGGGGATGGCTAGCAGGCGTACTGTACCATCTTCTGCCGAGCAGCCATGAGATGTGGATGGCATGCAGTCCTTCTGCACCGTCTGCTGCCAGCCAAAGATGTAAAAGATAGATGGAGTGGGTCAAAACAAGAAATAGACCAGATTTGTTTTGTACTCATTTGCCTCCTCCCCTGTCTAGGGGACTCATTCCTCTAGGTCACACTGCAGTCACTCACAGAGAAGGTGCAGCGAGGTAAATCTAGCCATGTATCAATCAGAGGCCAGGCTAACCTCCTTGTTCCAATAACAACGATAACTTAGGTGCACCATTTCTTATTGGAACCCTCCGTGCAGTCCTGCCTGAAATACTCCTTGATGTACAGGCACCCCCTTTGTTGATTTTAGCTCCCTGAAGCCAACCCTGTAAGCCGTGTCGTCAGTCGCCCCTCCCTCCGTCAGAGCAACGGCAGACAATCGTTCCGCGCCTTTTTTCTGTGCGGACGCCATACCACGGCAAGCATGGAGCCCGCTCAGCTCACTTTGGCAATTAGGAGCACATTAACCACCACACGCATTATTCAGCAGTATATGCAGCACCAGAACATGGCAACGCGATACCGGGCGAGGAGGCGACGTCAGCGCGGTCCCGTGAGTGATCAGGACATGGACACAGATTTCTCTGAAAGCATGGGCCCTGACAATGCATGCATCATGGTGCTAATGGGGCAGGTTCATGCTGTGGAACGCCGATTCTGGGCTCGGGAAACAAGCACAGACTGGTGGGACCGCATAGTGTTGCAGGTCTGGGACGATTCCCAGTGGCTACGAAACTTTCGCATGCGTAAGGGCACTTTCATGGAACTTTGTGACTTGCTTTCCCCTGTCCTGAAGCGCATGAATACCAAGATGAGAGCAGCCCTCACAGTTGAGAAGCGAGTGGCGATAGCCCTGTGGAAGCTTGCAACGCCAGACAGCTACCGGTCAGTTGGGAATCAATTTGGAGTGGGCAAATCTACTGTGGGGGCTGCTGTGATGCAAGTAGCCCACGCAATCAAAGATCTGCTGATATCAAGGGTAGTGACCCTGGGAAATGTGCAGGTCATAGTGGATGGCTTTGCTGCAATGGGATTCCCTAACTGTGGTGGGGCTATAGATGGAACCCATATCCCTATCTTGGCACCGGAGCACCAAGCCGCCGAGTACATAAACCGCAAGGGGTACTTTTCAATAGTGCTGCAAGCTCTGGTGGATCACAAGGGACGTTTCACCAACATCAACGTGGGATGGCCGGGAAAGGTGCATGATGCTCGCATCTTCAGGAACTCTGGTCTGTTTCAAAAGCTGCAGGAAGGGACTTTATTCCCAGACCAGAAAATAACTGTTGGGGATGTTGAAATGCCTATATGTATCCTTGGGGACCCAGCCTACCCCTTAATGCCATGGCTCATGAAGCCGTACACAGGCAGCCTGGACAGTGGTCAGGAGCTGTTCAACTACAGGCTGAGCAAGTGCAGAATGGTGGTAGAATGTGCATTTGGACGTTTAAAGGCGCGCTGGCGCAGTTTATTGACTCGCTTAGACCTCAGCGAAACCAATATTCCCACTGTTATTACTGCTTGCTGTGTGCTCCACAATATCTGTGAGAGTAAGGGGGAGACGTTTATGGCGGGGTGGGAGGTTGAGGCAAATCGCCTGGCTGCTGGTTACGCGCAGCCAGACACCAGGGCGGTTAGAAGAGCACAGGAGGGCGCGGTACGCATCAGAGAAGCTTTGAAAAACAGTTTCATGACTGGCCAGGCTACAGTGTGAAAGTTCTGTTTGTTTCTCCTTGATGAACCCCCCCGCCCCTTGGTTCACTCTACTTCCCTGTAAGCTAACCACCCTCCCCTCCTCCCTTTAATCATTGCTTGCAGAGCCAATAAAGTCATTGCTGCTTCACAGTCATGCATTCGTTATTCATTCATCACACAAATAGGGGGATGACTACCAAGGTATCCCAGGAGGGGTGGTGGAGGAGGGAAGGAAAATGCCACACAGCACTTTAAGCACAGCACTTTAAAAGTTTACAACTTTAAAATTTATTGAATGACAGCCTTCTTTTTTTTGGGCAATCCTCTGTGGGGGAATGGCTGGTTGGCCGGAGGCCTCCCCACCGTGTTCTTGGGCGTCTGGGTGTGGAGGCTATGGAACTTGGGGAGGAGGGCGGTTGGTTACAGAGGGGCTGCAGTGGCAGTCTGTGCTCCAGCTGCCTTTGCTGCAGCTCAACCATACACTGGAGCATACTGGTTTGGTCCTGCAGCAGCCTCAGCATTGAATCCTGCCTCCTCTCATCACGCTGCCGCCACATTTGAGCTTCAGCCCTGTCTTCAGCCCGCCACTTACTCTCTTCAGCCCGCCACTTACTCTCTTCAGCCCTCCACCTCTCCTCCCGGTCATTTTGTGCTTTCCTGCACTCTGACATTATTTGCCTCCACGCATTCGTCTGTGCTCTGTCAGTGTGGGAGGACAGCATGAGCTCGGAGAACATTTCATCGCGAGTGCGTTTTTTTTTCTTTCTAAGCTTCACTAGCCTCTGGGAAGGAGAAGATCCTGTGATCATTGAAACACATGCAGCTGGTGGAGAAAAAAAAAGGGACAGCGGTATTTAAAAAGACACATTTTATAAAACAGTGGCTACACTCTTTCAGGGTAAACCTTGAAAGTTAACATTACATACATAGCACATGTGCTTTCGTTACAAGGTCGCATTTTGCCTCCTCCCACCGCGTGAACGGATTTTGGTTGAATGCCAGCAAACATACACTGCAATGCTTTGTTCTACAGTGATTCCCCAGTACGTGTTGCTGGCCTGGAGTGGTAAAGTGTCCTACCATGAAGGACGAAATAAGGCTGCCCTCCCCAGAAACCTTTTGCAAAGGCAGAACCGCAAATGCCAGGGCAAAGTAATCCTTTCACATGCTTGCTTTTAAACCATGTATAGCATTTTAAAAGGTACACTCACCAGAGGTCCCTTCTCCGCCTGCTGAGTCCAGGAGGCAGCCTTGGGTGGGTTCGGGGGGTACTGGCTCCAGGTCTAGGGTGAGAAACAGTTCCTGGCTGTCGGGAAAACCGGTTTCTCCGCTTGCTTGCTGTGAGCTATCTACAACCTCCTCATCATCATCTTCTTCGTCCCCAAAACCTACTTCTGTATTGCCTCCATCTCCATTGAAGGAGTCAAACAACACGGCTGGGGTAGTGGTGGCTGAACCCCCTAAAATGGCATGCAGCTCATCATAGAAGCGGCATGTTTGGGGCTCTGACCCAGAGCGGCCGTTCGCCTCTCTGGTTTTCTGGTAGGCTTGCCTCAGCTCCTTCAGTTTCACGCGGCACTGCTTCGGGTCCCTGTTATGGCCTCTGTCCTTCATGCCCTGGGAGATTTTCAGAAAGGTTTTGGCATTTCGAAAACTGGAACGGAGTTCTGATAGCACGGATTCCTCTCCCCAAACAGCGATCAGATCCCGTACCTCCCGTTCAGTCCATGCTGGAGCTCTTTTGCGATTCTGGGACTCCATCATGGTCACCTCTGCTGATGAGCTCTGCATGGTCACCTGCAGCTTGCCACGCTGGCCAAACAGGAAATGAGATTCAAAAGTTCGCGGTTCTTTTCCTGTCTACCTGGCCAGTGCATCTGAGTTGAGAGCGCTGTCCAGAGCGGTCAGAATGGAGCACTCTGGGATAGCTCCCGGAGGCCAATACCATCGAATTGTGTCCACAGTACCCCAAATTCGAGCCGGCAACGTCGATTTAAGCGCTAATCCACTTGTCAGGGGTGGAGTAAGGAAATCGATTTTAAGAGCCCTTTAAGTCGAAATAAAGGGCTTCATTGTGTGGACGGGTGCAGGTTTAAATCGATTTAACGCTGCTAAATTCGATCTAAAGTCCTAGTGTAGACCAGGGCTAAGTCTTAACTCTGCTTTCTGCCCAGTTTAGATTGACGCCTGTATGTTGTTTCAACACATTCTTTTGGGTATTGATCTTTAGGCAGGATTTTTATCTTCTGTTAGACTAGCATCTGCATTGAGACCACAAATGGCAAATTAATTTGTAACCTCTTCAGTGACAGAGCTGCACAGGGTGTGCAGCATGTAGCACATCTTGTTCCTAGTGCGGGGGCCTCTGGCAGCACTGACATACCAAGAACCGATATACCTGAAGCCAGCGCTGTGCTGGGTTTTACTTCTATAACTGCTAAATTTACCCGCTCCAGCGGATTCCTTTGTTACTGTTTGTGGGATTTGCTTAACCGGCTGTAAGACTCTTGGGTGCCTGGAACTGCAGAGGCCATTTATAAGGGACTAAACCCAACCTTTAAGTCAAACAAGATATTTTTAAACGGGTGGCTCCCAAAACATTGTTTGTCACCACAAAAAAGCCTCCCTAACTTTTCATTCTACCGTGGCTGGTTCTAGATATGACTATGAGGAAGTGGACGCAGACGGAGCTAACAAAATGATGAAGGAGCTAGAAACCATGATGTTCGACCGTTCCTTTGTGGGGAAGCAGCTGTCAGCTGGTGATAAAGTTTACACTGTTGAGAAAGCTGATAACTTTGAATACAGCGATCCTGTGGATGGAAGCATCTCCAGAAACCAGGTGAGACTGGAAAACTACTTTTGTCTATAACTTGCAGTGCTGTTTTTGAAGAATATGTGGTTCTGACTAGATATTTCCAGTTAAAATTTCAACAAGGTTATCCTTGCCTTTGTGCCAAAAGCTTTATCCCGCTATTAAAAACCTCCCCGCCCCCCTTCCCCCCCCCAATTACATGCGTTTTATAACTATAGGCCAGACCCTGGCTTCTGGTTGGTGCTGCCAAGGAGGGGCTGAAGGAAGAGAGGGCCTGAAGGCTGTTCTAACCTGACCCAACTGACAGTGGCCCCAACACATTGTTAGGGCAGCCAGGGATCACCACAGTGCAGTGGTGACCTGTTCTGGCCTCGCCCCATTCCACCAGCTCGATGGAAGATGGTATAAGAGCTATGATGATGACTTTGCCCTACCTAAGGATTTTTCTGTGCAGGGGAGATCCTTCAGGAGTTGGATTTGCTGGGCTTAGGGCTGCTTTGCACAGAAAGAGTGGCTCAAACTAGATGAAGCATGGCTCAGGTCCATAACCTTTAGTTATAGGTTAGTGATTCCAAAGGGCAAATACGTTTGTTTTATATCCTGATCCTGTTGCTTTGTTGCCATCTTGCAGAACGCAGGCAGTGCTGCAGCAGCTGTCAGAGAGCAGCGGTAGCTAAGGACTGAATTCCAGCATTTTAAAGTCAAGGAGCTATTGAATATATACAAGATGAGTTACCCGGTACTATGCAAGTTATTTAAATAAAATTGTCCTGTAGATGGGTCCGGTTTGCAGCATACTGGGGAAAGAGGCATACTAACTGGAAAGGAATAATGGACAAAGGCACTGAGAATTGTTACTTTGCATTTAAAATGTTTGAATTATTTTCTTTAAATGGAGTTTGCCCGGAAGTGCAGTGGTAGCGTGACAGGCTGGTATGCAGAGAATTAGAGTTGGTCTCTTGCTCCCAAGCCAGTCATAGGACTAGGGTCTTCAGGATACTTTGGATTCAAAAGCTGTTGTCATCTAGGAACTGCTCAAGAGTGGCTCAGGAGGGACACATAGTCAGTCGGGGTAAGAGGAACAAACAGGGTGCTCTTGGCAACTTCTGTTGCCCTCTGATGAAGAATGACCGGAGAAATGACATGACAGGTTTGCTGGAAGGTACATCAGGTATCTGAAGAGGCAGATGAATGAGCGTGTATTCATTTTGTTCTCATGTGCACTTGCTAGGGTTTAAGGCTCCTCTTCACTGACGGTTCTCGCATCATCTTCAGACTAAGTGGTACCGGCAGCGCTGGAGCGACTGTGCGACTGTACATTGATAGCTACGAGAAAGACGCTCCAAAAATATATGAAGATCCACAGGTAACTGTCGTATCCAGGCTTTGGGTACCACTCTGCTCTCCCTTTTCCACAAAGTTCCCTTTGAGGGGAGCATGACTGAGAGAGCCACTGTGAGCATAGGTGCTGGAACTGGGGGTGCTGCCTCACCCTTTGGCTTGAAGTGGTTTCCATCATATACAGGGTTTACAGTTTGGTTCAGTGGTTCTCCCACTGTGCAAATTGTTCCAGCCCCTCTGACTATGAGGTGATAACTATTCCAGAAACAGGTGTCTCAGTTCCCTAAATCTCTCTACTCCATATGGAGCAAGTAGTTTATTATTCAGAATTCATCACAATTTCCTCCACAACTTCATTTTATTTTGTCTACCTATCTAAGTGGTACGTAGCATGGTTGAGTATTTGGTTACAAGCTGGGGAAGGCACTGCTTCAAAGTTGAATTATACTTTTGATTGGAGAATTGAATCCCCAAGGATCAGAACAACATTTGGGAAATACATATTTCAAAACAAATCCCCAAAAATCCATGGGGCGTGGAAGACTGCAGCCCTGAGATAACAGAATCTGTTGTCATGTTCTGCACTAGTTTTAATGTACCTTCTCCAAGGTTCCATTAAAAAAATGGTGGTAACCTCTTTTGTGCGCCTTCTTAACTTCTCCCGTCAATGTCTCTGAACTCTTTTAGACAACTTGTTAAGCCAGAAAAAAGGAAATAATATGGTTATATTGGGGATGGGGTATTGTGGTTGAGTGAGTATCATTTGCCATTTGCGGAACATAAGAAAATCATGATTTCAGAACAGCATAGAACTGAGAAGTATAGAAGTCACCAAAGTAGCAATATTTGTTAGTTCACTTTGTAAAGTTCCATAGAATTACTACATCTATCTTCCTATCTGGGGCCGAATTCACAGTTTGTCTTGGTTGTGTAGCAGCTACGTTTCACAGCGTTGAAATAATAGTACTCCAATCTGTTGTGAATGAGTGTTCAGACTTGTGTTTTAGGGCCTCAGATCAAACGTCCAACAATCTGTTAGAAGAGAATGAGCCCTAAAGGTTCAAGCGGTAACATGCCATTGGTCAGTGGTTTTGATCTCTCTTTCTCCTTTCGGCAGGTCATGTTGGCTCCTCTCATTGGTATTGCACTGAAGCTTTCACAGCTCCATGAAAGAACTGGCCGCACTGGCCCCACCGTCATCACATGAAAAGGCTAGGACCTGATGCTAACTGTGTGCAGTGCTGAAACGGCTGGCTGTCCTGAATGAGTCAAACAAAATCGTCCAGTCCTCCTTTTAATCAAATTGGTCACTAAAAGCAATGTTAACTCTATTTAAAAGTATTATTTAAACTGATAAAAGGCTAGATGTTGTTAATAAACCAAAATCACCGATGTTTACACTGTGTATACTGATGCATTGCCTGTTTGTCACATGGCACTATTATAATTTGGGTATAGTCCTCACTTAGCATAGCCTTTTGGTTTAGCATATGTAATTTTTCTTTCTCTTGCTAAAACAAAAAGCTGTGAAGAGAACAACGAAGCTAAATTCTTCTGTGATAATGGCCTTGTTTTCTATCTCATGATAGTGCAAGTACCTTTTCTTGATTATACAAAATTTCTTTTACATTTTATGTCTCAGGGCTTGTCTACCTGGCTCCAGCAAAGCGCACCAGACAGGTGTGATTTGTAACCCTCTCTAACATGTTACACTCTAGCTGCTCTATGTAGACCCCCCACTCTAAAAGATACCTAGTTTGTGTTAATACATTCCTGTTTCAAACAGAGCACACCAGAAGGGTTTACATGAGTGCAACAGGTTAGTTGATCTTTACAAATCACACCCTTCTGGCGCACTTTGCCATGCCATGTAAACAGGTCCTCAGAAAGTGCAATTACTTGTATTGCTGTATGGTACTCCCCACCCAGGCCCCGCCTGATAGCTTTCTTTTTTAAAGAAAGAATTTATATAAATTGATCTTTCTTTGCCACATTTGGTGATACAATAACCCTTCTATACAATGCTAATAACAAGCATGAGAGGCTATTAAAGTGAAATGGACCGGTATTACTGTTCAGTGCTTTTTTTAAAAAAAAATTGCTTAAAATTGTAATAGGTTTGTTTTTTGAAGAAGAAAGAGACACCCTGAATGTAACTCATCAGAATGTAGTATAGTGATAAGAGAGTTGAAATAATAAGATTTCAGACACTAATAACTACTTTTATACTGTTGAAGCCATTAAGCCAAAAATGGTTGCTCTGTGGATGGGGATGGCTTGAATTGCTTTTCCACCTGTGACTCATATGCTCATGTAATCTACACTCAGACAGTATGGTGCTCTGCCCCTTCTCGTGGTGGTGAGGCCATATACAGAGGTTGATAAGCTTGGTACTGCCTCAGTTAACAGACCTGGATCCCATAGCTCAGGCTGTAGAAGCTCATGCTTCAAGATCCTGAGGTTCCAGGTTCAATTTCAGCTGCGGATGATCCATGCAAAGGTGTGGTATTACACAAGCATCGGGAATTCTTTTTAAAAACTGTTATGAGACTCTGAAGTGGATGAAAACTGAGAAGAGATTCCCCTGGTTTCTGGCTATGAAAGTGAGAGAACCCAACTACAGCCAGCTTAGAAAGCTGATAGGGGATCTGAGATCTAGTCAGCAGTTCCCCCAAATAGTCACCTTTAACACCCTCGGATACAATTTAGCCTCTTAGGAACCAGCCAAGGACTGTGTCTTGAATATATTCAGCTCAGCAACACTTAACAATGCCAAGTGACAATCTCCCCTTTCCTCTGGTCTGATGAGGTGATGCACCTCCATTACCTAATATAGTCTGTGGCAAAATCCTTAACAAGAGTCCCTGTTTACTATGAAAACCGCTGTCAAGAATATACATGTTCCTCCGCAGCTTTCTGTTTTTCTTCCCCGAGGAACAAAAATCCAAATTCATGGTGTCAGACCAGGCTTTCAGTCTGCTTGGGGCTTTTTGTTTGGTTGGTGGGTGTTTTGCAAACTTCATGAAGAGGGAGGCAAACTTCATCAGAAACAGGTGTCTAAAGCTAGGTTTCAGAGTAACAGCCGTGTTAGTCTGAATTTGAAAAAAGAAAAGGAGGACTTGTGGCACCTTAGAGACTAACCAATTTATTTGAGCATAAGCTTTCGTGAGCTACAGCTCACTTCATCGGATGCATACTGTGGAAAGTACAGAAGACGTTTTTATATACACAAACCATGAAAAAAATGGGTGATTATCACTACAAAAGGTTTTCTCTCCCCCCACCCCACTCTCCTGCTAGTAATAGCTTATGTAAAGTGATCACTCTCCTTACAATGTGTATGATAATCAAGGTGGGCCATTTCCAGCACAAATCCAGGGTTTAACAAAAATGTCTGGGGGGGGAGGGGGGGTTAGGAAAAAACAAGGGGAAATAGGTTACCTTGCATAATGACTTAGCCACTCCTACCCCCCCCCCCCAGATGTTCTTGTTAAACCCTGGATTTGTGCTGGAAATGGCCCACCTTGATTATCCTACACATTGTAAGGAGAGTGATCACTTTACATAAGCTATTACTAGCAGGAGAGTGGGGTGGGGGGAGAGAAAACCTTTTGTAGTGATAATCACCCATTTTTTTTCATGGTTTGTGTGTATAAAAACGTCTTCTGTACTTTCCACAGTATGCATCCGATGAAGTGAGCTGTAGCTCACGAAAGCTTATGCTCAAATAAATTGGTTAGTCTCTAAGGTGCCATAAGTACTCCTTTTATCTAAAGCTAGGCTCCAAAATCCATATTTAGGTATCTCGATAGTTATTCAAAAAAATCAAGCAGCCAGCAACTCCCATTGTAGCCAATGATTTTGATACAGCTCCACACTGGTGCAGATACTTGCAAATATGAATTGCTTGCAGGAGTGAGACCTTAGTTCATAATAAGACTGACTTATTTCTGGTACATTCTGAATTATAATTTACTATATGTTGGGACACTATTGACCTTTACCTTAGTTTTACAGTGGATATTATAAGTAATATCTCAAAGGGGGTTTTGCAGTGGTGAAAAGGGTCTGCATACCTGTACTTGTTGGAAAGAACAGAAAAAAACTTTAACCAAATAAGACTGTGCCACAGTCATTTAAAGACTTTGCCTTGAATTGCCTTGAATCTAAAAGGCAAGCAAAGTGTATAATTTCTTCCAAAGCAATTACAGAAAATACATGCTGCATGTGTCAAACTCAGCAATTAAAAGTTGCAAATGAATGTGGTCCAACCCATTCTTAGGTTTTGGGTTTATATTATCAAAGCAAATAAAATCACAGTCCAAGTGCAGTTACCCCATTGTATCAAAGAGATGCAACTGTTTGGCTCAGGAGATTGTTTCAAATCTTGCTCAGGTTGGTAACTGAAAGTAATCCTCTGATGGCTGTTCAGTGGCTTAGGTGGAATGAGTTGGTAGGCTCAATCTAGCTCCTAAGGGACAGATGTCCACAGTACGGAGATCCCCATCACAACTTTACACAATTTTGACATAGGACTATGGTAAAGAACTATGAATCCATTTACTCATGGCCTGTGCTCTACAGGACGTCAGACTAGATGATCACAGTGGTCCCTTATGGCCAGGGCCATCCTTACCCATACACAAAGTATGCAGCTGCGTAGGGCACCAGGAAATTTGGGGCACCAATTTCCTGGTGCCCTGCGCAGCTGCGTGCTGCTCCAGCCCCTGCCCTGCCTCTTCTCCTTGGCCCTAGCCCCTGCTCCACCCCAGCCCCACCCCCATTCCCCTGAGGACTCCAGAAGCGCTCGGGCCTGCACTACCTGGCCCCAGCCTGCTCCGCTCCCCTGGCTCCCAGCCATGCCGCCGGCAAGTGCTGGGAAACGGTTTCCCCCGCCCCCCCCCCAAGCCTGGGAGCCAGGGGAGCTGAGCAGGCTGGGGCCAGGTCACTCCACTTCCCACAGGAAGTGGCCAGCCCCCGTCCCCCACGGAGGCCTGCGGCCAGCTCCCTCCCCTTGCTCCCCTTCATGGAGGCCTGGGGTGGGGGGCTGCCTAGGGCACCAAAATAGCTAGGGACGGCCCTGCTTATGGCCTTAGAATCTTATGAAAATTAGCACTTATGAAAATTGTGAGTTGCAGCACTGGTATGACTTTACACGATGAAGTCTGCACTCCGTTTGAAATTTGTACAACTGCCTCTCCTGGTTGCCAACTTAGTTACTTTATCACTAGATTTAGTGACTTTTTGGTTTTACTAGCAAGAAAATGAGTATCAAAGTGACCAGTGACAAATCTAGCGACTTCTACTGCCAATTACAGTGACATTCAGAGAAAGAAGTCACCAATATGTATAGTCACAAAATCATTCACAAGCAGCTCAGTAGTGCTAATGAAATCCATGCTCTTCTTACTACTCTCCCTGCACACCCTGTGATAAAGGGAAAGCTGGCTAACAAAGTGGACAGGGCAGAGGGGACGGGTTAGCCAGCGAGGAGAACCACACGATGGAAGGTGGGGTGGGATGAGACGGGCACCCAGGTTGGCTGCGGTTGCCAGTCTGGGTTAGAGCCGACAGGTTAGTGAAAGGGAGGGCCCGGAGCCATAGAGGAGGGGGCATTCGCCTGACCTGAGCTTGGCGCTGATGGGAGCCAAGAAAGTAGATTTAAAAACAAGAAGCTGCTAGCCAGATCCCTTCCCCCTGCTTCCAGGGTTTGATTTCTGAAAACAGCTGGGCAGCTAACCCCAGGCCAAGCCAGGGAAAGTAGTAAAGGGGAGCCAAAATCAAGCTAGCTTCTCCTTTGATCTTGTAGTAAGGAGGCACGTTGCCCCCCACCCCATTGGGGCACATGGCCCTGTCTCATCCCACCCCACCTTCAATCCATGTGGCTCTCCTCACTGGCTAGCCTGCCTCCCCAACCCTGCCTGCTTCATTAGTCATCTTTCCCTGCATCACAAGGTGTGCTACCTATTACAATACATAGCAGCGCAATTTGGCTAAAAACAAGCCCTGGTTAATGTGTTGCTCTCTCCAAAGTGCGCCTGGCTTTAGCAAAATATTTAATAGCCTCTACAAACTTCTTTTCCTCGCCTGCAGATTATAGTGATCCCAGCCCAACAAGCCCTGGAATGCAGTTCCTTCCAAGGGGATGCTCAATTGAGATGTAATGATATTGACTTGGTGTCCAGCAGAATGTAGTAAGAAGAACATGGAATGGATTTTATTAACACTATTGCGCTGCTTGTGAATGATTTTGTGATTATACTTGCCTAGTTTTGTATGTGTGTGTGTATAATTCTCTGTTGAATTCTTTAGAAATTTTGTTTAGTGACATTTTTGACTCCTTTTGAGCGCTTAAACAGCTACATCTAGCGACTTTTCAGAGTTTCTCTGGTGACTTTCCGCTATGTGGAGTAGGCAACACTGTGTCCCGCCCTCTGCATAATCTCTCCAAGTGTGTGTGTGGGGGGGCAGTATCTGACACACTATGATCACTGATGCAGCAGGTGCAGTTCAATAGAGAGATCAGTATCGTGTTTGTTTTTTTAAAGCTTAAAGAACAAAAACAAAGCCCTACCCCTCAACAAGAAAAGCTGACCCCAGAAAATTAACCATTTTAAGCTGTTGTGTATGTGCCATGTGCCCATCTCTGCCCACAGGCTTAATTGTACTAACAGCTGATCAACAGTTGTTATACATGTGTGCTCAGCATTGTCATCCAGCTACCAGGCATTCCGCTGTTACCGCAGAAGCTTATATCTCAGTATGGGAGAATATTATTCCCTATGTCACAGGTATATATATGTTACTGTTGAGTTCAATCCTTTAGTTTCATCCCTTGGTCTGTGATCTTAAAGGGAGGGTTACAACTTGGACCACAAAATAAAAAACTAGAAATGAAGTTACATTGCTGAGGCTAGTGGGGAAAAACAATTCAGCCTCATCTCTCAGCCTGATCTGTTTTTTTACGTTCTTTGTGACCAAGTGACCCTACAGTTTATGGCTGGCCTCTTTTAAAGCAGATCAGTCTTGAGTTCCTTTTCATGAAACTGGTGCCAGTTTCAATAAAATACTACTTATTAAAAGCTGTTCTCTTTTAAAGAGCCTAGCCTAGTGGAAGTGTGATCCAATCATCTGAAGGGACTCCAGAAATATTATAAACATATCCAGAACTTGATTCACAGCTTGCTTCATTGCTGTTGCTTTATTTGAGAGGCAATACAAATAGCTGTGAGGTGATTCCAGTTGTTTCTTTCCAGTTCACCTTGTTGTATTACAAAGCAAAAATTGAAATGTTCCCCTCTGTCATTACCCCTCCCCCACAGTGGCAATTTGTCATTTGTGCTTGTTCTGAATATGGCAATTTAGGTCAGTTGCTTTGGATATATGAATGGGACAAGGAAAATGCTTTAGGCAAAAGTGGGTCAATAACAATTCCATGCTAGCTGCATATATGTAACCACCCAAAGGTACCTTATGAGTGTTTGCTGTTGGTGGATGCTTTAGAGCAGTCACCCTTGCAAATTTGCCCATTTGGTCTCAGAAAAAGACTTTGTACCTCAGTATTTCTATTAGTGCCAAAAACTCCTCTTACTATAGGGAATCCCTATAATGCTGCAAATAGAGAGGTACAGTCATGGTGTTCGGATTAATCAACTGGCCTGGTACTAAGGGTAACTGGTCTAGCCCAGAATGAGTGGGGACAGCTTTTCTAAACCATTATGCTCAGTTATTCAGAATTTCCTCAGGGGAAAAAAATGGGCTAGAATTCTCTGGTCTTAGTCCAAAAGTGGATTTTTCCGGAAGGTTTGAGCTAAATCCATTCAACTGCTTTTAAATTATGTTTGTGCAATGCAGTATATATTTCCTGGATTCTCCTGAGCATTAGTAATAGTAATATGAATATTACAAACTGAAAAATCTGTATGCCAAACGTCACGTGTATTCCTGTTACTAAGTTTTCTTATACAAAAGGCTGATGAGATCAAGTTCATAAAAAAGCAGAGTTCTAGACATCACGTGACCCTTCTGCCTCCTGGAAAATGAAGAATTAGAATTTTCAGACCGAGTCATGTACCACAGAGTGAAAGTCGTTAAAGAACACAGTGATATGTCAAGGACTACGGATAGATCATGGACCTTAATTTCTTGCAGACATAGAAAACAAATGCCAGATGGATACAGGCAGGGGTTTGTGTGGTGAGTAGAGTGTGTCTTCCACATGGAATCATTCTCTGCCAATTATGTGGAAGCCCTGTTGGCCTCACAGGCTCCATGGATTGGAAGGGAACAACTGTCTAAGGCTGGCCCAGGCCTACAATATTATCTCCCTCAACCCTGCAGGAGTTCAGTGAGTAAGTTAATGCTGACTCAGCGTCTAATTACCAGATTCCTCCTCCGTCTTAGGGAAGTTCTGGGGCAGCAGCCCACGGAAGAGACTCTGTCAACATGGTTCCTGCAGGAAATGTGATGCCCATAGTCCAATAGGTGCCAGGAGACAAAGGCCTCTGCACAGATGGCCCAGACTACCATCTCCCACCGTTGTCAGTGGAACTGAAAAGCAACAGCCATGTGCATTACTTTGCATTTATCAACACTGAATTTCATCTCCATTGTGTTGCCCGGTCACCAAGTTTTGTGAGATCCCTTTGTAACTCTTTGCAGTCTGCTTTGGACTTAACTATCTTGAGTAATTTTGTATCATCTGCAAATTTTGCCACCTCACTGTTTACCCCCTTTTCCAGATCATTTATAAATATGTTGAACAGCACTGGTCCCAGTACAGACTCCTGAGGGACACCACTATTTACCTCTCTCCATTCTCACCATTTATTCCTACCCTTTGTTTCCTATCTTGAAGTGAAGTGAAGTGAGCTGTAGCTCACGAAAGCTCATGCTCAAATAAATTGGTTAGTCTCTAAGGTGCCACAAGTCCTCCTTTTCTTTTTGCGAATACAGACTAACACGGCTGTTACTCTGAAACCTATCTTTTAACTGGAGTGCCTGCCAATGCTTTCAGGATCATTTAACGATCCTTAATTTACTTTAATGATAAGCCTTTTGTTATCTTAATCACCCTGCCTCTGTTTATAAACAAACTCCCTGCCGCAAAGGTTGTGCTGCTCCCAGCTTCCAAACTCATCACATTTAAAAATTTTATTAAAGCTAATGTTAAAAAATTATATAGTACACAGGTTAAGAAAAGAGTGTCTGTACATCTGGGTATAGTGTTTAGATTATCCATAAATACAAGGTTTGGTTTTAAAATCGTAAGATACATATAGTGCATAATCAGCAAAAGCCCAAATGTAGGTGAATAAATTTAAGAATACAATTTAGATATTAGCATCCAAGTATTCGGGTACATCGCTCATGAAAAATTATACAGAGAGTTGGTTGTGGAAAGCAAATATAGCAATGAGTGAGGATTGTCCCTCAGTAATTGAAAATATAGACAGGTTTCAGAGTAGCAGCCATGTTAGTCTGTATTCGCAAAAAGAAAAGGAGTACTTGTGGCACCTTAGAGACTAACAAATTTTGAAAAAATTTAGAGTAGGTTGTCCATTTTCAATCCATGAAGAAAGTATTTCAGTTACTTTCCCCACTGCGCTTCTCATCGGCACTCCAGCTCATCCCTCCTGGTATTGCCGATGTCCGGTGATGCATTCTATGTAGATGACCCTCGACCACCTGATGGCATCCAACACCATGAGTTGCCGCATCAGCTGACCGTAGCATTCTGTCAACACGCACTTGTTACTGGGGTCCCATGCGCCCAGGGCTCTGACAATCCGTGTGTCTGAGTCTGGTAACCCGAGCTCTCAAGATTTCGGCCAGAGGAGGATATTTCTCTACCTTTTGAGCTCGGGTGTTGTGGAAGACTGGGGTCCTG
This sequence comes from Caretta caretta, assembly GCF_965140235.1. Lineage (NCBI taxonomy): Eukaryota > Metazoa > Chordata > Testudines > Cheloniidae > Caretta > Caretta caretta. The sequence goes on along the minus strand of NC_134213.1, from coordinate 91,445,200 downwards.
TTCTTGAAGGGCACTGTGACACTGTGACATCCACCATCATGATCTTTTTCTGGTCCTCACTGTTGATGAGGATGTCCGGTCGCAGTTGGCTGTCAGTTCCAGGGATGGTGGAGTTCACGGCAACTTTCCCCCTGGGTGGTGGTATGGCTCTGACTAGGCAAACTTGGATGGCATTATGTCGGAACTGCCAAGCTCTTGAATGGGGCTTGCAGCTACACAGAACGTGGGGTATCGTCTTGTTGGCGTAGCCACACTTGCTGCATCGGTTGTCCCGATTCCCGTGGTGGACGACTCCATTCAGCAGAACGCAGATGAGCCAGGCCCTGTGAATGAACTTCCAGTTGGCAAATTGGGTGAATCTGCCCTCAGGGAGGAAGTGGTTGCTGGCGTCCCACTTGCATGTCACCTCGAATGCCTTGCCCTCGTCTGGCTTCCGTTTCAGGTTTTCCACATACTGGCAGCGGATTGCATCCTTCAGGGTCCTCTCCAGCATGGTCCTAGCTTTCGGAGTGAGGATTGTGTGCTCTGCATTCTTCACCTGTGGCACCAGGTTTCCCAGCTCCTGGCGTTCCTTGCACCACGTCTAGTGGCAGCCGATACGCTTCTCCAGTCGTCGCATAGCATTGTAGGCATGAGTCCAGAGCGAAGCAAAGTCTCCCCCATCTCTTCCAAATTCACCTTCCAGCAAACCACTCAGGTAGGTGTCAACATCTTGGTTGGAGGGGATCCTGGCAATTTGCTTCTTGATGACATCCCACATAGCACTTTCTGTGATGTTCCTCACCATGGCGTCCGGACATATCAGAAGGCAGAAGGTGTGAGTGATCACAGCAACGTTGCATAGATCACCCATATGAGGGACTTTGGTGCCACCCTGCCTATGCAAGATGTACACCAGTTCATTGCTGGTTCTTGGGGGAAGAAACATCCACTTCTTCACCAGCTGCCTGATGGTGTTGTCTGCTTTGTTCAGAGCTACCTTTGCCACGGCAGATCCCCTCAGGACGAATGAGATACAAGGGATCAGGAGGGAGTTCAAGGCGTTGATCTTCTGCCATGGTCCCAGTAGGGAGGAGTCGATCCTGGCCGTGTGGATGGCGGTCTGAAGGACAAAGTTGTGTTCATAGCAGCCTTTGCATGACATGAAGCCTTTCTGGATGGAGCTGATGGCTCCTCCATTCACAGACCACCCTGCTATCCTAGCCGTGAGGCAGCTGACATACAGTTTGTACGTGGTGGAGCAGAGAGAGATGGGTCTCCACTTGCTGGGTCATCTCATTCACTTTTCTTGTAGACGAGCACCATCATAGACTTCTTCCAGGAGCTGGCAGAATTGTTTGCATTTGTTGAAAAGGGCAGTTAATACCAGGAAACTGGGGTCTCATTTTTGCAGGAAGTTATAGCGAATGCCATCCTTTCCTGGGGCTGTGTTTTTGGTTTTTGTAAGTCTGATCATTTTTGGTTTTTGTAAGTCTGATCATTACTTCCTGTGATGTAAAGTCTTGTTCCAGGTCCCCTGCACAGGCAATGTGGGGTAGAGAATGAAGGCACCCTGGATGCTGCATGACGTTCTGAGCTACATGCTCAAATACCCCCTTGAAGTATGAGAATCGTCTCTCAGACGGGATTGCACAGTAAGATGAGGGCCCATCAAGGATCTCCCTCATAGCCTTAGGACAGTTCTTATCTAGGCCTTATTGGAACCATGTTATGGTTTTGACCATCAAAACTCCCCTAGCATCACAACTCCCCTAGTTTGACTGGTAGAGCTTCTGGATCCTGGATGCTGCTGCTGGATTGTAGTGGGGATTGATGTTTCTTCTCCTGGCTTCTCTCCTGTTATTGTATTACATTCAGGCTTAGCTGTGTTGCAGTTAAAAGCTCCTTCTGGGACTAGGATGAGTAGACCTCTGGTATGAAACTCAGGGGAGAGCTAGAGCTCCCCCCCCTCAGCCCCCTAAATGGTGCCCCTGCTTCAGCCCTTTTGAGAACATTGGGAGATGGTGGCCATTTTGAAAGGGAGCAATTCTTCGTGACAGATAAACTTTCTGTTATGAAAAATAAGCAAACAATGACCAGGGACCCTAAATATCTTTTCAAAATCTGCCCATTGCAACAGATCTGCTCAACAGGTAGGCAGAGCAGAAAGGGGGACACCAGGTGTATGTGTGAGTGTGTGTGCGCGTGTGCGGTGGAATGTAGCGGGCTAGGAAGGACGGGGACTGCTGTATGTGTGTGCGTGGGCACATGCGCTGCACAGGGCTGCTTCTAGGGTGGGCAAGAAGGGTGGCTGTCCAGGACACTAACTTCCAGGGAGCATCATATGGCTGCGCTAGTCAGATGCTTTCCCCCCAACTGTTTGGCCAGCTGTGGTGGGGTTTTGGGCTCTGCTGCTTGTGTGTGTGTTGAAAACATTTCCTGCCCTGGCCAGCAAAATACCTAGAGGCATTCATAGAATCATAGAATATCAGAGTTGGACGGGACCTCTGGAGGTCATCTAGTCCAACCCCCTGCCCAGAGCAGGACCAATCCCCAACTAAATCATCCCAGCCAGGGCTTTGTCAAGCCTGATCTTAAAAACTTCTAAGGAAGGGGATTCCACCACCTCCCTAGGTAACGCATTCCAGTGCTTCACCACCCTCCTAGTGAAAAAGTTTTTCCTAATATCCAACCTAAATCTCCCTCATTGCAACTTGAGACCATTACTCCTTGTCCTGTCATCTGCTATCACTGAGAATAGTCTGGATCCATCCTCTTTGGATCCACCTTTCAGGTAGTTAAAAGCAGCTATCAAATCCCCCCTCATTCTTCTCTTCTGTAGACTAAACAATCCCAGTTCCCTCAGCCTCTCCTCATAAGTCATGTCTTCCAGTCCCCTAATAATTTTTGTTGCCCTTCGCTGGACTCTCTCCAATTTTTCCACACAATTCTTTTGTGTGCGTGTGCGCATGCACACATGTCTGTATCATGCACAGTGCCGGGGGATATAGGGAGGTGCTGGAGGTAGAGGGAATTTGGGAGATATGTACAGGGTGATGTAGGAAGGTGCAAGAGGCAGGGAGAATTTGGGGGACAGGAAGGAAGGGGAAACCATAGTGCACACTCTGGCTGTTCTCCACTGCTCTGGGAGTTTAACTGGCTGCTTTGCGCTGTTCCAGAATATGGTTAACTGCCAGAGTGTAGTGGTGAATCTGGCAATAAAAGTTTAAAATTTTAAAAATAATTTAAAGTTGATACTGCATAGTTCAGCCAGTGATTGATTGCACAAGAGCAGAAAAGTTTAGTTAACCTCAAAGACCCTTAACAGGCCAAATTTGCCAAGCACGTAGCAATAGAGGTGCTCACTGAGACCCAGTGTCCTGGAACATAAGAGTATTCACATGAGCAATTAGTTTTCCTCCTCCTCTGCTTCCTCCCCAACTAATGCTGTAGACTCACTTCCCTCAGGAACCCACTTAGATCCAGATGCCTTGCTAATTGTGTTAATCTCTGTCCCAGATTTACATAATGCACTGATGTCTGCAGGCAGTTTTCACCATCCAGAAACTAAAATAGCAAAGATCTCACCTGCGAAAACAAACACAAAGGAAGGCAAAGGCCATTGCACAGCCCGTCCCACTTCTGCTCCACTCCTCCCCTTCTCATCCACACCCATGGGGCATTACATGAAATTATTGCCCAGAATGACGGCAATAGGATCTGTGACATTGGTAGACCCCCTACAGGAGATGTAATGCTTTAGCTGAAAATTCCAGGATTTTGTATCTTAGAGCCTAGGTAACACAGCAGGGCAGCATTCTTGTCCAAGCGGCGGAATGGCTTTGAAATCCCTTGGTTTTCTATGAGCTGGTAAGTGTGTAATACTTAATATTGCTCTCTAGGTGGCAGCATTGGTAAAGAGTCCCTGCCAAGCCAACCTGTGGAAAACAGATTCAACCCCCTCTCCACCCCCATATATTTCTGTGAAATTTAATCTGTAAACAGTGAGTTTATTCAGATTTTAAAATTACCGTATATCTTTGAAGTGCCTAAATGACTACATAAACTGTGAAGCCAACTACTAGTTTTTCATATTGAAGTGTGGTCTCCCGATAATTTTGTTTTCAAGCCTGTTAAGTGTTTGTACAAAACCAAAACCGAGCCTGTTAAATCAAAGGTCACTTTTATGCCTGTTAAAACATTTAAGGAAAATGAAGTGTCATTCCATTTACACAGCACGTTGCCACATGGTAAGTGCAAAATGTCAAAAAGACTACCACATGCGACATTTCTAGTTACCAGTGGGGAAAACTGTGTTCATCCACACTAGCCATGAAATATGCAGGGTATTTAGCATGTTTCACTTGGAATTATGGAGAATTGCTGTATATTTTGTTTAATGGCTTTAAATTGTAGTTCTGTTTGCACAGGCTGCTCATAGCATTCCTCCTGCATTTTAATTCTGTAAATTCTGAGTTCTTCCAAGGTCTAAATTGTCAAGCATATACATGTTAACTTTGATCATAGGTGACTAATTAAGTGTTTATGAGGAAGAAGCCTCATGAAAAGTACCAGTATTCTCTAGTATATATTAAATATTGCAATCTAGCCTTGAGTACCTACAGTAGAGATGAACCAAAGCAACTATAAAGTGAGATTGGTTTTATCCAGTAAATTGATGTTATTAAACATCCATTCTCACACTATTTTGAATATGTTGCAATTCATAGATTTTTGTGTCTACATGTTAAATAAAACCCTGATTATCTACATGAAAAACAGGCACATGCTTAGATTCTGGGGTGCACTATCAACCACAAAGCAAAGAAATAAGCAGGTCTGTTGGGGACTGACTGGATTCTCTGACCATTTGTTTTTGGAGCATCTCTCTAATGATGTTGTGGGCTAATTATTAATGTTGAGCCTGTGGAGGTGAGACGCTATCATGGAACCATGAGACATCACACAATCTAACTGGCTTATGGACAAATCACAAATTCATTATACATACCCACTGAAATTGCATCAACTCAAAGCTTATGGGTGAAATCCTGCCCCACTGAAGTCAATGGGAATTTTGCCATTGATGTCATGGGGCCAGGATTGCACCCTATATATATCCTTGTGTATTTTCATCTCACAGTAGCAATGTAATAGGTAATGACTTCAGTACAGGGCATTTCCTGGGGACTAATGACCAGCCAGAGTTAAATGTCCCAGCTGAATCAACTCCGATGAAGTGAGCTGTAGCTCACAAAGCTATGCTCAAATAAATTTGTTAGTCTGTAAGGTGCCACAAGTCCTCCTTTCTTACTGGCTAATCATTCATTAACAGGAAATCACATAGTGGTTTTTACACACACACCCCTAGGGAGAAGAGTTCATCAACCCCAAAACATCCCCCCCAACCACACCATATAAAAGGTTATCACAATAAATAAATGAATAAATAAATAAAAAAGCATTGTCAGAGTCAGAGTCTTAGTGAATGACAGAAACCTCATGGCCAACTTTGTTCTCAGCCTTTTAGCTCCTCAGACCCTTCTTTATTCTGAGGAGGACTGAGCTCCCCTTCATTCTTCTTAACTGAATGCATCAAATTACTGTCTTAAAAGCATGGTCCTTTGAGCCTGTGGATGTTTATATCACTTCAATTGGTGCTTGAACTATGACATCATGCGAAGAATTCCCACATGGCTGGAGAGACTGTGTTCCAAGCTTGTGGGCTTGTGCAACCATTGACAGGTTTGGCCCTTTTTTGTGTAGGTTAGACACGGTATCTCCCACATTAAATTCACACCAATTTAAGATGAATTCAGAACTGTTTCAAAGACATCTTGGAGACGTTGTTAAAACTTTTTCAGGCTACGTGAACCAAATACCCCGTAATGTTTTGACACCACACAGGGCCAGATTTTTAAATGCGTTTCAGACTAAAGATGTAGATAGGCATCTAATGGGATTTCCAAAAGCGCCTAGGTGCCTAACTCCTTAGACTTGGCACCAATCTGCATCTTTAGGTACCTAAATACCTTTAAAAATCTGGCCCATAATACTTGTTTGCTTGTGCAGGATATAACCTGTAGGCAGAAGCTCTACACCTTGACTTATACTTTGATTGTAAACTCTTTATAGCAGGGATTGTCTTTTTGTTCTGATGTTTGTACAGTGTTAGCACGATGGGGGCCTGGTCCATGACTGAGGCTCTTAGCACTATAACACAGATAGTAAGAAGAAGAAATGAATTCAGTCAGAGAAAGGTTAAGGCAGACTACGTTATACCGGTGCCAGGATCTAAACAGAAGTGCCTCACAGCTAACAATAAGCATTTTTTTCAAGAGCTAACTCCTATACAATCAGACAAAACAGAACTTGTAACACTATCTGTAATAGCACCTCTGGTGACTTCCAAGCATATTACAGTCCCCATGTTGCCCAACTATTCTCTGGGGTAGCAAATTCCCACATGTGCACCCTGTCATTTTAGCTGCAATTACATTTCAATGTGTTAATGTCTTATAGCAGGGTAAAAATAATTACCAGTTGAGGGGGGAAAACAACCAGGGAAGAGTCATGTGTCACTGTTAGTGAGTATGCAAAGCTCTGAATCATTTGATTCTGTTTATCTACTGTTCCTTTGAGAGCTAGAAGAGTTTAGGAAGTTAGCAAGCAGAGTGCTGAGGTTGTTCCTGGCATAAAATCACTCTGTACTGGTCATCTGTGTCCATTCACAATGCCTTTAACCTCCCATGGTTAGTCTTATAGAACTTCAGAATATGATAAACTCAGCTGTTGTTTTTAAATACTATGCACTTGACTCTGGCAGCAGTAGTGGAAGAGGTGTTGCGGGGTGAAGTTATTCAGAATAAATCTGATAAATGCAGGTTAAAATGTTAATGTTTGAGGTGGCTACTACTGAAATGAGAAATGGCTCTCTCTCTCTCTCCAAACAATGCCAGACTTATGGAATTACAAGTTAGTAGGAAGGAATAGAATCCATCCAATTCAATATAGAAGCATCAAAATGAAAGAGCTGGTTTGGATAAAGAAATGTCTTGTGTAATGAAACAATAATATGCTGAAGCTGAGTGTGGAATGTCTTTAGAGCAGCATCCAATGTGCAGTGTTTCACTCTGAGATTGTCTGTGTGTAACAGTTGTAGGGTAATGCACAGATTACTCTAATTAGGGCACATTATCTGCATGATGACCCTTTACAACTAGATAAGAGGAGGCAGAGTGCCATTATTTAAGTGAAGTCTAGAGCAGAAGCAGCTTATTCACTGTCAGTTAAACAAGCTCCTGGGTTGAGGGATTGACCAAGCAGGTAATGTTCTGCCATTTAGGAGCAGGATAAAAGTTGCTAATATTTACCTTTTACATGTAGAAAGTTTCCTGTTTTATGTGTGAGTAAGACCAGAGAAAGAGAGAGAGACAGACAAAGGCTGGGCGAGCGTAGTGGGCTAAAGATTTATCCTCCCTTTAGAAAATTGCCCAAACCCCCATCTTCTTTTATTGTCACCCTCCTCTCTTTTCTTATTTGGTTTTTCTCCATGGTTACTGGAGTGTACTGTAAAGATAAAAGCATTAAACTGCTCTGTAATTGTAGTTAGCTTCACAGAGGAAAGTTTATGATGGCAGTTTTGAGATTCTTTGCTTTTAAGGTCTGTGGCACAAAATGAAAGAATGTAATTCTAAACAACCTTGGGCTTTTAATTCTGCTTAGCAGCAGTTTAAAAATCATTCTACTTTAGGTAGAAATTTGAAGTGGCTGAAAGATTCAAACTACTTGAGGGACAGCTAAAGTACATTTTTTTTTTAATTCATAATCTCTATCTAGGCCTAAATAAACAGGTGCCCACATCACAAGAAGCATATCATTTAGGGAGGAACACACCCCTTTGCAAGAAGGCTGGAACAGGGCTAATGCATTAGTTAAATCCCACTTAAATCTGTGCACCACTTAAGTTCCCAGATGTTGTGTTGGCAATCTGAAAAGGGGTGAATTTCACCCTTAGTTTACTAAAACTAATGTACAAGTACTGCACGCTTAGGGTCTGATTGATTTTTTTTTTTCTCCCCAAAGGTGGGGGGCACTTGGACTCCCATTGACTCCACTGAGATTTTTGTGTGCTCAACACCACCACAAATCAGCCCACTAAGTTTTTTAAGACAAAATTCTGAGTTGAAAAGAAGTTACCGTTTTGAGGTTGGAATCATGGATTATTGAGTTTATAAAATCCACCCTTATCCAGTTAGTTTATAGAATTTAAATGTAGGTTTCCATTTATATAAGATTGCAATGTTAAGCATGCTTTAATTACCCAAAACTTCTTTTCTTTCTGTGTTCTACGGTGCCATTTTCAAAACAAACAAAACCTATTGTCCCTGATTACATGATCTCATTAGATGACCTGAACTTGATTCACCAACAAAAAAACTTCAGAAACAGACTCCAATGAGAAACCCCAGAATTGGAATTAATTTGCAAACTGGACACCATTAAATTAGGCTTGACTAAAGACTGGGAGTTGATGGGTCATTACACAAAGGAAAAACTATTTCCCCATGCTAATTTTTTCTCCCCCTACTATTACTCACACTTTCTTGTCAACGGTTTGAAATGGGCCATCCTGATTATCACTACAAAAGGTTGGGTTTTTTTCTCCTGCTGATAATAGCTCACCTTAATTAATTGGTCTCATTACAGTTGGTATGGCAACACCCATTTTTTCCTACTGTATTTTCCACTGCATGCATCCGATGAAGTGGGTTTTAGCCCACGAAAGCTTATATCCAAATATATTTGTTAGTCTCTATGGTGCCACAAGTACTCCTCGTTTTTTTTTTTCTAAAGCAGCTAGGAACTCAGGGACATGTAGTGTTCCTTTCATAACTAAAGCATCACATCAACAGTCTTTGAAGTTTCAGTTTAGAAGAAGACTTTTATTTTACTATCTTCACATACTTTGGTTTATACAAGTGCTGTATTGAGCAACAGGCATCTATGAAACTTAGAAATAAGAATAGTAATAACAATACCCAGCTCTTACATCATGCTTTTCAGTGGTAGAACTCAAGGTGCTTCACAAAGGAGGTTGGTATCATTATCTCCATTTTTACGGCTCTGGAAACAGAGGCACAGAGAGTGAAGGAATCTGAATGGGTTTATTTTCCAGATTTATCTTCTTATAGAGATAAGCAGGTGAGCCACACCACTTCCTTCACTATCAACTCAAGTGTCCTGATTTTTTTTTTTTTTATAAACACCCTTAAAAATGGTGTAAGGGTTTTGCTGCTTCCCATATGAACATAAGAATGGCCACAGTGGGCTAGACCAATGGTCAGTCAAGCCTAGTATCCTGTCCTTTGACAGTGGCAAGTGCCAGATGCTTCAGAGGGAATGAACAGAACAGGGCAATTATTAAATGATCCGGTCCTGTCGTCCAGTCCCAGCATCTGGCAGTCAGAGGTTTAGGGACACCTAGAACATGGGGTTGCATCACTGACCCTTTGGGCTAATAGCCACTGATGGACCTAATCTACATGAACTTCTCTAATTCTTTCTTAAATCTCGTTGTACTTTTGGCCTACACAAGATTCTCTGGCCACAAGATCCACAGGTTCACTGTGTGTTGTGTGAAGCAGTACTTCCTTGTTTGTTTCAGACTTGCTACCTTTTCATTTAAAGAACTCCTGATTCTTATGTTATGTGAAGCAGTAAATAACACTTACTTTCTCCACACCATTTATGATATTAAAGACCTCGGTCATATCCCCCTTAGTCATCTCTTTTCTAAACTGAACAGTCCCAGTCTTATTAATCTCTCTCCATATGGAAGCTGTTCCATAATCGTAATCATTTTTGTTGCCCCCTAAGTACTTTTTCCAATTCTAATGTATCTTTTTTGAGATGAGGTGACCAGCATAGGCACACAGTTGTCAAGGTGGGGAGTATTGTGAATTTATATAGTGGCTTTATGATATTTTCTATCTTCTTATCTATCCCTTTCCTAATGGTTCCTAACATTGTTAGTTTTTCTTTGACTACCCCAGGACATTGAGCAGATGTTTTCAAAGAACTATCCACAATGACTCCAAGATCTGTTTCTTGAGTGATAACAGCTAATTGAGACCATCATTTTGTATGTATAGTTGAGATTGTTTTCCAACATGCATAACTTTGCATTTATCAACATTGAATTTCATCTGCCATTTTGTTGCTGAGTCACTCAGTTTTGTGAGACCCTTTTATAACTCTTCACAGTCTGGTCCCAGTACAGATTCTTGGGGGACTCTTCCCCCCACCCCAACTATTTACCTCTCTCCTCTGTGAAAATTGACCATTTATTCATACTCTTCGTTTCCTAGCTTTTAACCAGTTACTGATCCATTTGAGGCCCTTCCTTCTTATCCCATACCTGCCTTCTTTGGTTGAGTCTTTGGTGAGGGACTTCATCAAAAACTTTCTGAAACTCCAGCTACACTCTATCCATTGGCTCACCCTTGTCCGCATGTTTGTTGACCATCCCCTCAGAGAATTATTGATGAGTCATGATTTCCCTTTACAAAAGCCCTGGACTCTTCTCCAACATATTGTGTCCATCTGAGTGTTTGATAATTCTGTTTTTTACAGACAGCTGCAGCGGCACAGGAGCCAGCAAACAGAGCTGTAAACAAGGGAGTTTGAGTGGGAGTTTGAAAGGGGAGTTTGTATTGCGGTGCTAGTTTGGAGTGGGTTTTTGCTGTGGGTTTTGGTGTGGTTTTGTGTTTCCCAGACTAACAGGATTTAGGTGGGAAGGCTATGACAGATACAGAGGCAGCAGTGGGAGTGACCCAGGTAGTGGAAGACGCAATGAAGATGACTGGATGTGGAAGCTGCAGTATGTACATGATCCTGGAGGGGGTACCTGGAAAGAGTTTCGTCTGCATGAAGTGCCATCTGATCAAGCTGATGGAAGAAAAGATCCGAGGATTGGAGATGCAGGTGGAAAGTCTGGTTGAGTTTAGAAGGGGGTTTGAGTGGATTATGGAGCAAAGACATGAGGCAGCTGAAGGGAAAAGCTCAGACTTGCAGATGGATGCGGGACTGAAGAATTCTGAGGGGAGACTGCTGGGAGAAGAAAATGGACAGTGGAAGCATGTGACTAAGAGAACCAGGCAGAGGAAAAGATGGGCTAGTGAAGGAGAAATAGAGCTCAAGAACAGGTTTGCAGAGTTGGAAAATGAAGAAGGGGCTCAGCAGGTGGTCACTGAAGGTGAAAGGGCAAGGAAGAAGAGAAGAGCGGCTAGTCCTGTAGGAAAAGGGGAAAAGTCAATGGAGACTACACCAAGAGGATTCAGGATGGGTTGAAGAGGATTACAAGGGAGAATAGGAATTGAAAGAACTTGCAGCCAGAGGGAACAGGGGATAGACCGGAGAATCTCACCGTCACCAGGAAAAGGCAGGTCTACGTGATCGGGGACTCCTTACTGAGAAGAATGGACAGGCCTGTAACCAGAGCTGATCCAGAGAATAGAAGGGTGTGCTGTCTTCCAGGTGCTAAGATACGGGATGTGGACCTGAGGTTGAAAAGGATCCTAAAGAGAGTGGGAAAGAATCCACTGATTATCCTTCATGTGGGAACAAATGATACCAGTAGATTCTTGCTGGAATGTATCAAGGGAGACTATGCCAGACTGGGGAAGACACTTAAGGAAATCGAGGCTCAGGTGATCTTCAGTGGGATTCTGCCTGTTCCTAGAGAAGGGCAACAAAGGTGTGACAAGATTATGACTATCAACAGATGAGTCAGGCAGTGGTGCTATAAGGCGGGCTTTGGGATGTATGGCCACTGGGAGGCATTCATGGACAGAGGACAGTTCTCTCGGGATGGACTTCATCTGAGTAGGGAAGGAAATAGACTTCTAGGATGGAGGCTGGCACAACTGATTGAGAGAGCTTTAAACTAGAAATTGGGGGGGAGATGGTTGGGACATGTCCACGTAATCTCCACGCCAGATTTTAGCATTGAGAGGGAAGAAAACAAAGTAAGAAAAGATACAGCCGTGGGTAGGAGAATGGATATAAGGAGGAAGGGCAGTGTGGCTACCAGTCTAATAGGTCATACTGGCTGTAGAATGTCCGTGCCTAATCAGGTAAAGGCTAAACAACAAAAATTAAGATGTTTGTACACCAATGCAAGGAGCCTAGGTAACAAAATGGAGGAACTAGAGCTACTGGTGCAGGAAGTGAAACCAGATATTATAGGGATAACAGAAACATGGTGGAACAGTAGTCATGACTGGACTACAGGTATTGAAGGGTATGTGCTGTTTAGGAAAGACAGAAATAAAGGTAAAGGTGGTGGAGTAGCATTGTATATCAATGATGAGGTAGAATGTAAAGAAATAAGAAGCGATGGAATGGATAAGACAGTCCATCTGGGCAAAAATCACACTGGGGAAGAAAACTACTAGAGCCTCCCCTGTGATAGTGCTTGGGGCGTGCTATAGACCGCCGGGATCTAATTTGGATATGGATAGAGCCCTCTTTAATGTTTTTAATGAAGTAAATACTAATGGAAACTGAGTGATCATGGGAGACTTTAACTTCCCAGATATAGACTGGAGGACAAGTGCTAGTAGTAATAATAGGGCTCAGATTTTCCTAGATGCGATACCTGATGGATTCCTTCATCCAGTAGTTGCTGAACCGACAAGATGGGATGCCATTTTAGATTTGGTTTTGGTGAGTAGTGAGGACCTCATAGAATAAATGGTTTTGGGGGACAACCTTGGTTCAAGTGATCATGAGCTAATTCAGTTCAAACTGAATGGAAGGATAAACAAAAATAAATCTGCTACTAGAGTTTTTTATTTCAAAAGGGCTAACTTTCAAAAATTAAGGAAATTAGTTAGGGAAGTGGATTGGACTGAAGAATTTATGGATCTAAAGGCAGAGGAGGCCTGGGATTACTTCAGGTCAAAGCTGCAGAAGCCTGCATCCCAAGAAAGGGGAAAAAATTCATAGGCAGGAGTTGTAGACCAAGCTGGATGAGCAAGCATCTCAGAGAGGTGATTAAGAAAAAGCAGAAAGCATACAGGGAGTGGAAGATGGGAGAGATCAGCAAGGAAAGCTACCTTATTGAGGTCAGAACATGTAGGGATAAAATGAGAGAGGCTAAAAGTCAAGTAGAGTTGGACCTTGCAAAGGGAATTAAAACCAATAGTAAAAAGCTGTATGGCCATATAAATAAGAAAAAAACAAAGAAAGAAGAAGTGGAACCGCTAAACACTGAGGATGGAGTGGAGATTAAGGCTAATCTAGGCATGGCCCAATATCTAAACAAATTCTTTGCCTCAGTCTTTAATGAGGATCTTAGGGATAATGGTAGCATGACAAATGGGAATGAGAATATGGAGGTGAATATTACCATATTTGAGGTAGAAGAGAAACTCAAACAGCTTAATGAAACTAAATTGGGGGGCCCAGATAATCTTCATCCAAGAATATTAAAGGAATTGGCACACGAAATTGCAAGCCCATTAGCAGGAATTTTTAATGAATCTGTAAACTCAGGGGTTATACCGTATGACTGGAGAATTGCTAACATAGTTCCTATTTTTAAGAAAGGGGGAAAAAAGTGCTCCAGGTAACTACAGGCCTGTTAGTTTGACATCTGTAGTATGCAAGGTCTTGGAAAAAATTTTGAAGGAGAAAGTACTTAAGGACATTGAGGTCAATGGCAAATGGGACAAAATACAACATGCTTTTACAAAAGATAGATCGTGCCAAACCAACCTGATCTCCCTCTTTTGAGAAAGTAACAGATTCCTTTAGACAAAGGAAACGCAGTGGATCTAATTTACCTAGATTTCAGTAAGGTGTTTGATACGGTGCCACATGTGGAATTACTAGTTAAATTGGAAAAGATGCGGATCAATATGAAAATTGAAAGGCGGATAAGGAATCGGTTAAAGGGGAAACTACAGCGGGTCATACTGAAAGGTGAACTGTCAGGCTGGAGGGAGGTTACCAGTGGAGTTCCTCAGGGATCGGTTTTGGGACCAATCTTATTTAATCTTTTTATTACTGACCTTTGCACAAAAAGTGGGAGTGTGCTAATAAAGTTTGCAGGTGATACAAAGCTGGGAGGTATTGCCCCTTTAGAGAAGGACCGGGATATCATACAGGAGGATCTGGATGACCTTGTAAACTGGAGTAATAGTAATAGGATGAAATTTAATAGTGAAAAGTGTAAGGTCATGCATTTAGGGATTAATAACAAGAATTTTAGTTATAAGCTGGGGACACATCAGTTAGAAGTAACAGAGGAGGAGAAGGACCTTGGGGTATTGGTTGACCACAGGATGACTATGCGCCGCCAATGTGATATGGCTGTGAAAAAAGCTAATGCGGTCTTGGGATGCATCAGGCGAGGTATTTCCAGTAGAGATGATGAGGTGTTAGTACCATTATACAAGGCACTGGTGACACCTCATCTGGAATACCTCGTGCAGTTCTGGTCTCCCATGTTTTAAGAAGGATGAATTCAAACTGGAACAGGTACAGAGAAGGGTTACTAGGATGATCTGAGGAGTGGAAAACCTGTCTTATGAAAGGAGACTCAAGGAGCTTGGCTTGTTTAGCCTAACCAAAAGAAGGCTGAGGGGAGATATGATTGCTCTCTATAAATATATCAGAGGGATAAATACCAGAGAGGGAGAGGAATTATTTAAGCTCAGTACCAATGTGGACACAAGAACAAATGGATATAAACTGGCCATCGGGAAGTTTAGACTTGAAATTAGACAAAGGTTTCTAACCATCAGAGGAGTGAAGTTCTGGAATAGCCTTCCAAGGGAAAATGTGGGGGCAAAAGACCTATCTGGCTTCAAGATTAAACTCAATAAAGTATATGGACGAGATGGTATGATGGTATAACATGATTTTGGCAATTAATTGATCTTTAAATATTCATGGTAAATAGGCCCAATGACCTGTGATGGGATGTTAGATGGGGTGGGATCTGAGCTACTACAGAGAATTCTTTCCTGGGTATCTGGCTGGTGGATCTTGCCCACATGCTCAGGTTCAGCTGTTCATCATATTTGGGGTCAGGAAGGAATTTTCCTCCAGGGCAGATTGGAAGAGGGCCTGGGGTTTTTTTGCCTTCCTCTGTAGCATGGGGTCACTTGCTGGAGGATTCTCTGCACCTTGAAGTCTTTAAACCAGGATCTGAGGACTTCAATAGCTCAGACATAGGTGAGAGGTTTATTGCAGGAGTGGGTGGGTGAGATTCCGTGGCCTGCGTTGTGCAGGAGGTCAGACTAGATGATCATAATGGTCCCTTCTGACCTTAATATCTATGAATCTATGAATTTGCCTGGGACTGACATTAGGCTTGCCTCTGGAGCTTTTTTTAAAAAATTGGCGTTACATAGCAATCTGCTGGTCGTCTGGTACAGAGAGTGATTTAAGCAATAGATTAATAGTAGTTCTGCAATTTCATATTTGCGTTCCTTCGGAACTGTTGGTTGAATACGATCTGGGCCTGGTGACTTCTTATTGTTTAATTTATCAATTTGTTCCAATGTCTCCTCTATTGACACCTCAATCTGGGACAGTTCTTCAGATTTGTCACCTAACCTTTCCCACCAAAAATTTGGGTTTTGATGAACTGGCATTCTTTCTCCCCCCCCTCCGCTCCCCAAAATCACCTAGAAATTCCAGCCGCTTCTTTTCTTTGACACCAGATCTGGCTTAGCTCCTGCCATGGCTCACCACCCCCAGAAAGATTTTTTTTTTTAAAGATAGTTCCTTTGGCCTCAGGATCTGGGATTTACAGTCAAGGTAATTCATCTTCTAGCCCCTAAGTATCTCACACAGGGAAGATGTGAAGTTATGAGAGAGAAGGAAATCTGGCAGAGCAGAGTGGAAAAGGATAGAGGAGGGAGGATAAAACAAAAGGGCATCTTATCAGGTTGGAAAGAGTTTACTATTCAAGTACAACAAGGGTCTGTGTTAGAACTCTGATAATATACCAGGTTATTTTTATAAATCATTTAGATTACAGTAACAACGTGGCATTGTATGCAAGATTTCCATATTTGCAGATGATTCTTTGTAATTAAAATCCCCATGTACGGAGGCAATGTGTGATCCCTGGTAAACAAAGGAGACAAAGCTGGAACTCTAGCTGTGTGATAGCCTCTTTGATTGTCTGTGGTTGGAAACTATTTTCTTTAAAAAGCATCTCCTGTTTAAGGAGGATTGTGATTCCATCTATCGTGGCATTCCACATCCAAATTTCTAAGGGCAATCTCTTTATGTTATTTTTTACAGGTGAGAGGCCATCACCTCTAGTTTAAGTAGGTGTTTCTAGACATGAATTGAATGAAGAACGTGCATTAGAATTTTTGAATGCATCTGTGATGAGGATGTAAGTGAGAGGTTGCAGAGCCCTAAACCTTGAAATCGGGTTTGTTAAAGTATTACTGTTTAAGGGTCCAGTCCTACACTTACTGCTTGTGCTTAATACCCCAAATGGTCCTCACCTGCCAATTTGCAGAATTCAGTCCTTAATTAGCATCTGGGCTTTGGCTCACCATAATAGCATCTGCAACAGAGTTTCTGGCAGTGTTTCAGATATAAATTTTCATTTTAATACTTCATCTGTTTCCAAGCATACAGAGCTGATAATTTTTGTACTACCTTCCAGGCAATGTAAGATTTTTTTAAATTTACTTTTATAAAACAATGGTGATGGATTAAATCATTCCAAACTAAAGAGCAGCAAATGAAACTACATGTTGGTGGTTTCAAATTCCCAAACCATGCTTGGGAAAAGTTCTCATTCCTCCCATCCAGAAGGGAACAAAAAGTCAGTGCTCAGTCTGCTATCATGACTTCTACTTCATCCTGATTATTATAAATGTTTTATAAAAAGTAGCTGAGCGGCATTTTTCAATGTTATAGTGAGGGTTTGAAAGCCGCTAAATATGTGTGTGCATGTGAAACTTATTGCATGATGGATAATAAGGAAACAGGACTTTCATATCTTGCAATATCCCTCCTAGGAGAATGGATTTCGGCTCAGACACATAAATAAAATAAAAATAGTTTTAGACAGAACTGAAAATGTTGTTAGGTTTTTCTCATGACATTGCAAAGCAAGAGATCTGGGGTTCCTGGTGCTATGTGCTGCTGGCAATTGTAGCAAAACTACCTTTTGGGCTGTAGTGAAGGGTCCTAGATTTTTCTCTTTCTGCTTCCCCTTCATGAAGAATCATGTGCAGTGATTTTGCAGCACAGTGACTACATGTTTCTTCTCTTAGACTCTGTTTTCCTGTATCTCTCTCCCTCCTTTGTTTCCAGCCTTCTCCCCACTTAGTTTAAAATATTTCCCCAGTCACTTCCTTACATCAATCCATACTGTGGATCACCACTCCCACCCGTCCCATGTGATAAGCAGTCTGTTCGTTCAGAAGTACATTACATGGCAATCACCTCCCACCCTCCACAAGCACATTCATAAAGCTACTATTCCCCTTTGCCATTGGCCCATGCAAGTCCCTAATGTGGCAGCACAAAGCATCTCTGATTTCTGTTGCCAGGGTGCATCCAGCTCTAGCTGTGATAGGTGCGCTTTCTGGCTGAGTGCACTGGCTCAGCAGCCTCTCGCTGTCATAGGCCCATTCAGGGGGAAACGGCTCACCTCTGGATTCAGACAGATTGGGAAGAGCACAACAAGCCACAGTAACATACACCACACTGATGACGCTGGCATCCAAACGGGTCTGTAGACATCTCCAGTGGGATTTCAATCTGCCAAACACCCATTCAACCACCATTCTACATCGCCTGAGCGGGTAATTAAACCACCTTTTGCCAGGGCCTCTGATATCGGGGCACAGCTTCATAAGCCCAGGCAACAGGGACCCCCGAATAACAGAAAGGGCGGTAACTCTGTTTATGACAACGTTATTTGGCAGAAATAGTGTCCCAGTCTGTCTGGGAGTGTAGACTCTTGATTGGCAGAAAACCCTGGCAGCATGAACTTTTCCAGTGCAATCCATGTTGACATTCATAAACTGACCTCTGCAGCCCTGAGAGCCTGATAACAATGGAGCAGTATTCTCTGTGGTTTATGTACTTGTGCTCCTTGAGGAGGGAAAACTATGGGTGCATGAGTCCCATTGGTGGCCCCTTGCACAGTTTAGAAACCTCATTCTCTCAAAGCCAACAATTGCTTCAGGAATATCTTTTATTACCAACACGTGGGGTAAACAACACACCTGACTGCCTCAGAAACCTCCACCACCACTTTACCCAGAGTCGACTTTCCAATACCAAACTGGCTGGCAACAGACCTGTAGCAGTCTGTGGTAGCCAGCTTCCAGACAACTGTAGCAACCTGCTTCTGGACCAGCATGTCTTCCCTCATGCATGTGTGTTTGCGCTGGAGGGTTGGGGTAAGCTGCTCACAGAGCTCCAGAAATGTAATTTCCTTCATCTCGAGTCTGCATGACAATGTGATCCTTCCCAGCACTCTGTGCTGGTGGTCCTGGTACAGAAGCACTGGTTTTCATAGGTGGCATTAATGGCTATACCGAGTATCATGAGCTGCATCAGACAGTTCGAGTCTGCCGCATTTAAATCCTCATCCGGCTCCATCAGAAGCTCTGCCGAAATGGCCACCAGTGTCACTGTCCATTTCCTGACAGGAGTGAAAGTGCAAATGAGAGAACTTCTTCAAACGATGCCTTCGCCATATTGCTGGTTTCAGATGCTGAGCACACACAGACCAAAAGGACAACTTGGCAGGATGAGTTGGCAGCCTGTTCAAACTTTCCTGTAATGTGCAGGTGGGGCAGTCACTATTTCCCAGGCTGCACCACGGTGAAAGGGTTGCAGCAGCCACGTTTTGGGTAGGTCATAGGGAATCTGGGCTCTGGTTGGTTGGACTCAGTTCTGTGTACTGCAGTGTGGAGGCCAGAGCCCAGGGTTCAAGCCTAGATTAGAAAATTCTTAACTGAGGATTGACAATCAGTCTAGACGCGCAAGCCCTGGGCTCTCTAATCTGGGTCAGCTGACTCAAGTCCCACTAACTATGGGCTTACATTGCAGTTAGATATATCCACAGGGTATGTCTGTGCTGCAGTAAAACACCGCAGCTGGCCTGTGTCAGTTGACTCAGGCTTATGGGGCTCGGACTGCAGGGCTATAAAACTGTAGTGTAGATGTTTGAGCCAGAGACCAGGCTCTGGGACCCTGGACTCCAGCCTCAGCTTGAATGTCTACACTGCAGTTCTATAGCTATGCAAGCCTGAGTCAGCTGATGTGAGCAGGTGTTTTACTGCAGTGTAGACATACTTGAGGAGACTATGCTTTTCTGACTGCACGTGTGGTTGCTCTGATTCAAGGCTCTGCAGTAAGGACCTTGTGAACTGGGTGCAGCAGCTCCTTGGCTGAGCTGACCCTAAGAGAATGGAAGAAAGCCTACCCGCTTCCTAAAGCAGCCCGAGAACTAGGAACACTTCTGGTTGGGGGCTTTCTTAAAGGGGACATTTTTGTATTAGTTTGGTTTTGGTCTCACCCCTTTAGGATCCTGTTTACCCTGGCTGGGAGCTTCTTCTTCAACTTTGTGTAAGCTCAAAAGCTTCTCTCTCTCACCAACAGAAACTGGCCCAATAAAAGATATTACCTCACCCACCTTGTCTCTCTACTATACTAGTGGGATTTTCAAAAGCACCTAGGTGCCTAAAACTCATTGATTTCAATAAGTGTGAGGCACCTAAATGCTGTTGAAAAACATGCTAGGCACCTAAATACCTTTCAAATATGGCTTTAAGGAACTGTCAAGCACTCAAGTCCCCAAAACTTATCCATATGTGTTGCTAAGATTTGTGGGTGTCCTTCTCTAGTTCTCCAAAGGAGGGGGGAAAGGATGAATTGGAGAAATTAATTCTAGTTTATAAAACTAATGGAATGTTTTTATTCCTTAGGCAGAGGCTGGCTCAAGTGACTGTTTCCCAACAGCAAAGCCAACTTCAACTTTCACAGGCTGACAAATGGTTGCATAAATTACCAACAATTCAAGACTTCCAGCTTAAACTTCTCCAATTGTTTTCACATTATGCAACTTTAAATCTCTTTTGAACAGTATTACATTTCCTTTCATTCCCATAAACTTCACAACAAGTTGACTGTTCCCACATTTCAGACTGTGACCTAGCTAGCTTGCACTTCCCAACTCCACTAGTCTGGAGAAGGGTACAATGAAATTCAGATAACAGTGACCAAATGTGCTTTGTAGAACTTTCCTCTTACAAAACAAATGAATGCTCCTGGGGTCCAAAACACTGCAGGGAACAAAACTTTCAAATCTTGTAGATACAAAATAGTGAGCCTAAGTGGTGACTTCATCTCTTTTTATCAGATCAGAAATGTTTTGACAGGCATTGAAATAAAAACCATTTTTTAAAATGATAAATAAGATAAATGAATTTAAAATTCCCATTAAAACAAGTGATTATTAAAATAAAGCCTGCTTTCCAGAAACACTGTTGCAAGAGTGGAAAATGCATTTCAGAGCACTACAGAGAAGAAAATCTTTATGTTCATAGTCATAACTTACAGAACTGATGTTGCTGAATATAAATTTGCTTTTATGATGACCAGAAAACTAAGTGACTTGACTTGACAGCAGAGAAATGTACTTTATGCTCCGATTCTGACAAGGGCCTATAGAAAATTACTATGGCTATGCTCAGTGAGGGGCTGATCTTGCAAGGTACTGAGCACCCTCAACTCCCATGGAAGTCTGTAGGAGTGAAGGCAGTCGGTACCTTGCCAGATTGTCCTCTACACTTACACAGCAGGAAATCTCCACTTTGGTCCAGCATCACTGCTGGTGAATTTCCAATAAAGTCCCCTGTAAATTTAGCTATGAGAGTCAAAACTAAAGAAGCCAAAATGTATAAACCAACAGAGAGAGTTTATGGAGAACTAAACTAAACACTCTGCCTACAGGATTTAGTGTTGCTAAATTGTTATAATTAAATGGGGTACCTACATCATATTGTCTCCTTGGGGCCTATTCTCTACTCAAGAGGTATGCTGAACTCGCATTGATATCAGCAAGAGGTGTATGTGCAGAATGAGTGGAAAGTATGAGATGTTAGATAGCATGCTACCGATCTATAAAGCTATCTGATACCTAAAACCTGCCATTTTTTTTGCCCGCCCCCCACTAACTTCCACGCAAGCTCTGCTCATGGCTCTACGGCACAGTTTGTCTTAATTTAGCATCTGAAAGGTGAACTGAAATACCATTGGAATAAATACTTGTTTGAGGTGCCAACTCCTTGACTGGATCTCTGTGTAGATTACGTTTTAAAGGTGAATGTAAAGAAAGGCCTTTTTATTAACCTGCCAAGACACAAATTCAGGAATCTTTATTTCTTCTGCAAGCGTTGTGATGTTCCTGCTCCCCTACATACTGAAGCATTGTACTACTTCGTTCCTGATGGTAAATCCTTTGAGATCTACCGATGAAGCGCTAGATAAAAGATAGGTATTAATTATTCTTGCTTAAGAAGGTGTTGAGACACTGCAGGGGCACTTCACTAATGATTGGAAAAATCCATTGCCCGTGATGGCATTTTGTGAATTGCAAAGCTCAGCTGCCTCAGCCCATACTGTCCTGGGTGATCCCACTGACTTTGTGAGCTAGAGCTACTTTCAAAATCTTCTAGCACAGTATCATTTCATCAGTCAAGGTATTGGACAACATTAGTTCAGTCTCCTAAAAGATTATTTCAGTAACTTACTCCTTTCTGTGCTGTATTGTTGAGGGTTTAGATACATGTTTTTTTAAACAAGTAAGATGACACATTGGCTCTATTGATGTCAGTAGGCATATTGCCATTGGCTTCAGT
The DNA here is from genome assembly GCF_965140235.1 of Caretta caretta. Classification (NCBI taxonomy): domain Eukaryota; kingdom Metazoa; phylum Chordata; order Testudines; family Cheloniidae; genus Caretta; species Caretta caretta. The sequence goes on along the minus strand of NC_134213.1, from coordinate 91,423,298 downwards.
GGGGGTCAGGATTTTGCACCATGTGTTTTGCAACAGTGTAAACCCAATATTTTAGTTTAGGCAAGGCCTTCTTCTTAAAGCCATTACCACCATCTTTTCAAGCTCCACTTCTGCTGATCACAGGAAGGTCAGAGGCAAAACAGCAACAAAATACACACAACATTTGCCTCCCAAGACATCACTAAAAAGCCAGATACTTATAATTGCACATAGGCTAGCTAGGCGAAGATTTGAAAGTATTACCCACATCTTCCTTCCCCCTTTCACGCCCCTAGCCTGTCGCGCTCACTTGCCATGTCTTGTTTTAAGTTAGTGTTTGTCAAGCGCCCAGCACAACGGGGAACCAGTCCTGACTGGGGCCCTAGGGCCCCACCACAATACAAAAAAAAATAAGAATAATGAATGATAACCTGCAAACCAATAATGTGCACGTGTTACAGGAATGCAAACTTGCTAATGAGGTAGCCTCAGCTTCCATTTCTTGACTCTTATTTCATCCCAGTATTAGTACTATATATTTATTTTTGAGATATTTATAAAATGTAGAGCATAGAGTCCTTGTTGTATACATAAAATTCCGGTATAGTATAATTTATCACACATACCTATGAGGGGGAGAGAGCTGTGATCTAATTTTGTCTGTTGTGTTTTCTGTAGTTTCTTGCCATTTTTCAAAATATTCCAGGATCACAGACTGAAGTGAGCTCAAGTCCAGGATTATACTGAATACTCTAAATGTGGTTTGTTTAGGGCTAGATCCTGCCCTCTCTCTTCTGGTACAGGGCAGGGGTCCAATCTAGCTGTGAAGGAAGTATTTGTTGCCCTGCCCCATTTCCCTCCACATATACATGCACCCACCTAGCCCACTCCATAGGATCCTGCCTGTCCATAATGATTCAGACAGGGAAGGGTGGTATCATCAGCCAGCATCTGAGCACTGACCATGCATGACTTGGCTCTCAACAGTGGCGGATCAGCCACTGGGCCAAAGCCCCCAGTGCCCCCCCATCCTGGCCCTGGCAGAAGCTGGGCAGGGGCAGCAGAGGAAGTCCTCAGCGCCACCCTGACCCCATCCCCAGCAGAAGCCAGAGGGCAGCAGGGCAAGCCCCAGCCCCAGGACCCCTGCTGTGACCCTGGGACTGGAGGAGCTCTTGCTACCTGATGCAGCCTCAGGGCTGGGGGAACTCTCACTGCACACTGCAGCCTGGGGCCATGATGGGGGACAGAGCTTCTCAGGTCTTGGGGCCACAGTGGGGGGCGGAATGGGGGGGACCCTGGGTGGAACAGGGCAGGGCCCTGGGGAAGGGACAGAAAGGGGTGAGGCCGTGGATGGGGTCACATGTAGCGGGGGTGGAACAGGGGCTGGACCACAGGTGGAAGGGGTAGGGAGGGGCCCTTCACTTGCTCTGGCCCAGGGCCCCAGGAAACCTTAATCTGCCTCTGGTCTTCAAGTTCAACTACAAAACAGTAAATCAAGTATAATTCATTGTCTGCAAAAGGAAAAGGAGTACTTGTGGCACCTTAGAAACTAACAAATTTATTTGAGCATAAGTTTTCATGAGCTACAGCTCACTTCATCGGATGCATTGTCTGTCTTTCAGCACCTGCTCTTATTAAAAACACCAGCATTGATGCCAATGGCTAAATGAAGGCATTTGATTAAACAAGGGATATTAAATATATGAGGTTAGATGCCTTAATAGTAAGGAAAGCGAAAGGAAAGTCTCTGGAATATTGTGTTTTATCATGATAGCCAGTTTGAGCATTGTACTCAAACAATAACAACAAACTGATAAACACAGTGCTATAATGTTTTACTATAAAAACAATGTACTCTCATTTCTCAGATTGGTCACCTGTATTTGTTTTCTTAAACACTGTCTACATCCAACACTCACAAGAAATTTAACTTGCTGAAAAAAAACCATAGTAATACGTAAACTTTTATTGTCTGAGTCTAGTCTAGACGTGGTTGATATTTTCAAAACAATCTAGAGGATTTAGACCTATAGTTTCCACTAATTTTAATGGGATAAATTATTCTTATTGTTTGTGATGCAGTAGTGCCTAGATGCTTCAACTGGATCCTTTTTGCTAGATACTTTGTGTATATATATATTATAAAAGATAGTCCCTGTCCCAAAGTGTTTACAGTCTAAGCAACGATCCTCAGACTGTTTGGAAAATGTCAACCATTGTTTTGTATCTTATACTAGGATTTACAAATCCAAGTAAAGGTCTTAGATTAATACTGCACATATTTTCTCTCCCTTAATCTTTGGCATTTCCAGAAGCAGAATGAAATAAAATTCTAGCTTATGTAAATGGGAGTTTTGAGTGAGCAAAGAACGCTGGATCTGGCCCCAAATGATTGAAACATACCAATAAAATATGGTTTTATTAGTGAGATAAGGAACTATGAAGTGGACAATGGATTTGGCAAAGGAAAACAAGGACATTTTTGTAATGTGACATGTCCTAAGAACCAGCTTTGCCAGTATCTTTGTAATGTTGCTCTTTTAATGTGTTGTACTTCTGAGAACATTCTCTTACAACATTTTTCTTAGCATCCCCTTGTTAGCTTTATTGTGCTTACAAATCATTCCCAGACAGTGGGCTTCTTCACTCTCTTTTCATTTAAAAAAAAAGTGTGTAATGCATTTTCTCTGCGGGAACCAATTCTGCAACGATATTAACTACAAGCATTTTGTTGTTTTAAAAACATGTAGACGTGCATAAAACAGTTGCTTCTGCTCCCCAGAGTGACCCTTCTGAAGTTTTATCTGAGCATTACATCACCATGGAATCCAGTGGATTAGGAAGGAGAAATCTAATCTAATCACTATAGCCAAGGAGTGGGTTTATGTTTGCCTTGGTTATTCTTTGCCATTATGTACTTATGAATACTCTGTGCTATTGGTTTTTCTTTTTTAATATTCAGAGTCTTTTGTTTTGCTTATATAGTTTAGTTTTTGTCTTTAATATATTTTTAGTTCTTCCACTGTGTCACATTTCAGATTTCCTGACTGCGAAATGTTAAGGGAAAAATAGGAAAAATATTTGTATTGACTTCGGAATGCTTCAGATTAAGAGCAGATGTATTCTGTATTCCCAAAACGTCATTTTAACTTTCATTTCTGTGCTGTGCTGAACTGTCTTCAAGCCAGGAAGTGATTTATATTTGCTAATAGAATGCAGTTTGGTAGACATGCAGCTAAAAATAAGTGTTTTTATGTTTTATTGCTATACATTTATTTGTTCCTCCCTTCACATTGAATATATCTGATCTATTTACTTCATAGATCTCTTTCATATTAAATGCACTGCAGAGATTCCCAACACAATGGCTGAGAAGAAGGGTTGTCCAGTGGTTACAGAGCTGACCTGTAGCTCAGTTCCCTGCTCTGCACAGACTTCCTGTGTAATCTTTGGCAAGTCACTTAGTCTAATTTACCTCTGTGCCTCAGCTTGCCATCTGCAAAATGGGAATAAAAATACTTCAGTACCTCACAGGGGTGTTGATATTAGGATAAATACATTAAAAGACTGTTAGGTGCTCAGATACAGCGGTAATGGGAACCCTATAATTACTGAAAATAGATAGTGATCATTGGCGTTTTATATGCTCATGCAGCCTCAGTATTGTCTTCTTATTAAGAAGGCTGATATGGTTTGAGCTAGTCTTTAAATGCCCATTGCAGATAATGAAGGTATATTATTGTTACTCCTTTTGACCTGCATGGTTAGCCAATATTCGGGTCTTGTGTTGTTTCTGTTAGGAGCAGAAATTGATGATGGAGTCAGGTATTTCTTTGATGCAATCCTGTTTATTTACAAAGTATGTACACAAAGTTCTGTTTACAGTAACACAGTAGGAAGCAAGCAACAGGAGCCAAAATTTTTGCTCAATATTCCAAGCCTCTTGTTCCAGACAGCACTCCACCCAAACAGCTCTCTGACTTAGATTTTTTTTCTCAGAATCATGCTACAGGTCCTTCTCTGCCTGTCTCTGATGCTTCCTTCCTGCATCCCCTGTGTGTGACTTGTGGTGTTTCTGACTGCATCTGTCCACACAGAGCTCTAACAAAACAATACCCAGCCCTCTGCATTTGCATTCAGCCCCCATAACTCAGCTCCTGACCAGCCTTGCCAACTTCATGGTTATAAACAATGATGCAAATCATGGACCCTTGGAATTTTATATTGGCAACTGTGATAAAACTAAAGGAGTACTTGTGGCATCTTAGAAGTACTTGTGGCATCTTAGAGACTAACAAGTACTCCTTTTATTTTTGCGGATACAGACTAACACGGCTGCTACTCTGAAACCTGTGATAAAACTCTAACCTTCCTGGTCTAGGAGCACAGGCCCCCAGCCTGAGATAAAGGAGAATCACCATTAGAGTACAGGCACAAAGTCACATTGTGATTGGTTGACTAGACCCTTTTTATCATGTGCACAAACTTCCAATGGTGCACAGCTGGAGTCTCATCACAAATACCCAAAGAACACCTCTGCCCATTATATTAAGTGTGTGTGTGAGGCAGGGTTCGATGGGTGGTGGGCAGGAAGGGGAGAGTAAAAAGTGTGTTAAAATGTCACTCCCCATTCCCAAAGTGTAGGGTGACCATATGTCTCATCTTGCCGGAACAGTCCCCTTTTTGAGCCCTGTTCCGGATGTCCTGATTTGTTTGGCAAAACTGGGCATTTGTTCTGTTTGCTCTTGCTAGCTGATCATCAGTTGTCAAAAGCAAATGGGACAAATGCCCTGTTTTGCCAAAAAAGTGGGGCGCTCCCTCCTAGGGGGATGATGAGGAACATTCGGTGGGGCAAGCAGCGATGCCAGGCAGCAGGACTCAGGTCGTCAGCGCCAGCCCCAGGCGGTGGGGCTCAGGCAAGCAGCAACAACAGGTGGCTCGAGCCAACCCCATGTGCGTGGGGTGCTCGGGCAAGCAGTGACACCAGGTGACTTGGGTGAGCCCCATGCGGAAGGGAGTGGAGGGCCTTGGGCCAGCCCCTCATAGTGTCCCATTTTCACTTTGGGAAATATGGTCACCTTACCGAAGTATAAGGCAGCACTTTGTTTTCCTTTCACGAACATTTAACTCACTTTTTAGTCTAAAAGCTAAATTGGGAGATATTGAATACATTACTTTTTTTTTTTTAAATAAAATGAGTTGAAAATGGCTGCTGGGCTGCAATCTGCTGCTGAAAAGGCAGTGGGCCCTCCAGGGACCTTTAGGTTGGATATTAGGAAAAACTTTTTCACTAGGAGGGTGGTGAAACACTGGAATGCGTTACCTAGGGAGGTGGTGGAATCTCCTTCCTTTGAGGTCAGGCTTGACAAAGCCCTGGCTGGGATGATTTAGTTGGGGATTGGTCCTGCTTTGCGCTGGGGGTTGGACTAGATGACCTCCTGAGGTCCCTTCCAACCCTGATATTCTATGGTTTTATGATGACATGACTGTGGGGACAGAGAGAAGGGGCCCAATTAGTCTAGGAAATCTAAAAAAAACAAAAAAAGAGAGTTAGAAAAATTAACACACAAATATATTCAAATTAGCAGAGAAAAAGTATTTATAGCTTTCTCCTAACTACTAATCCTGCTTATTCTTTTTACTATAAACTATTTTTAAGTGTGGGAGAATACACCTGTACAACCCCAGCAGACTATTTTTAAAAGAATTTTTTAAAAAGATGTAACATTAACCAGCCATGCTGCATTAGCTCTCGGCCACTCCAAGATGTACATTGTAGCAAATGGTGTACTTTTCAGGTATGGAAAAGCAGTCAGCTTTCTGTGTTGTTTTCTCATACATGCCCAAACTATACACTAATAGCCTCCGAACACACATCATCTCATGGATTATTGCTACACTATCTATTAGCTATATAGGATCCATGATCCACAACTGAATACTGCTTATTCTATTTAGAGCATTGTAGGTGTGGTTTTCCATATAGGCAGTAGCCAGCTTGTCCTAGCACACTAAAGCCTGCTATACCATAATACTGTGAAACTGCTTAACAGTTTCTAGATAATGCGTTGTCAGTATTGTTTTGATGTAAGGGTTTTGAGACTCGTTCTTCTAAAAACACCAAGAGATCTGTAGAAGTGATTTTTGTCTGTCAGTTTGCAGTGTTCTGGGTCAATTAGGAGATAAAGGTGAAATATCCAGATGGATGCTGCAAGGTTCAATAAAGTAGAAATTCTTCCTCAGGGCAGGCAGAGTTGAACCCATGTTGTTTAGGGTCAGAGACAAAATAACCTTTTCCTGCAGTTGTGAATTAGCTCAGAGAAGATCTTTGTGTCAATTTTGCCTCCTCACTTTCAGATAAAACAGCATCCACTGGATCACGAACAGAGCCAGTTTAATTTAACAATTTAATTAATAAGCTGGAAGAGGGAGTAAACAGCTACCTCAGTGAAATTTGCAGATGATAATACAGGTGTTCCAGATAGGTGTTATACAGATAAATTTTATATAAATATAAAATACAGATAGGTATTCCTAAACCCGTCAAGGTCAGAGAAATAATAAAAAAAGGTGCCTGGAAAGATTAGGAATATTGTCAGCAATAACAAAATAAAATTCAGCCTGGAAAAATATAAATTAATACATCTTGGGAAAATAATCTGGAACATGGATATTTAATGGGAGGGAGTGCTTAGAAAGATGAATGGATTGCAAGCTTGCATTGAATTTGCTACGAGTTATCATGACAGCAACAAAAAAGCTAATGCAACTTTGGGTTGCAAGTGCAGAGTACTACTGAATACAGAGGCAGCAGTCCCTTTCTATTTGGCTACTGAGACCTACAAATGTGTATTTAATTCTGGGCACCTCAAGTGCCAGAAAGATGTTGACAAATGGGAGTGAATTTTGAGAAAGCAACCAAAAAGAAGGAGATGGATCTGGAGAGAAGATTAAAAGAACTAAATACACAGCTTTATTAATAACTAAGGAGGATGCAACAGACACAAGTATCTGAATGTGTAAAACAGACAGGAAGAGTCAGAGTTGTGCAGGGTAATATAGTGGAGTCGAGCTAGGAGTAGTGAGATTAAATTTAATCAAGGGACATTTTGGCTGCATATGGGGAGAAGGTGGGATCTATTAGACTTAAGGCCATGCTGGTACTGATACCCTGAGCAATGATGGGACTGAACCTCTCTCCATCATTTCCCACTGCCTTCCCAGTCACCAAGCTACCACATCTCCTATTGTTGCTATTTCTTCTCCTTGAAAGTTCTCCTTGCTTTGGCTCAGTTGTGTGCAGGGCTTGCATTTAGATCCCAAACATATACCAGAATCCTTTGCCTTAGGATCCTTAGCTTTGAATAGAGGTGACATGTAACTGCTGATAATGAGAGGGAGGGCATAATTTAAAGATTCTGGAGGTATGCAGCAGAATTCAGGGCAGGGCATATAAACCCTGGCAGAAATCTAGGAGGGGGATGTGACCCCATGTGCCCCTCCCCCCTCCCCCCGCACATGAGATGCTCTTGGCTTTGAAGTGGATATTGCAGCAGCTGGTGCAAAGGATTCTAAGGCATATTTGGGCATTAAAGTTTACTGATGTACATGACTAATAGAGAAAACAGGAACCAGATGGCAAACCATCCACAGAAAAACTATTTGGGACTAGTTTTGAGTGAGTGATCCTGGGAGTCCCAGTGACATTTTAGCAGTGCCTTAGGTGGGCAACGGCTTAACCTATGGCCATCTATGATTAGAGCAATCTCTCCAAAAAGGAAGTACTGGAAACTCCCGAGACATTAGAGGGGACAAGGAACAAGAAAGTGGCCAAAGGAAACAATTCTGTACGGGATTGGGGCTCCTTATCCTATGGAGTGTGACTCCCCAGGGGTGCCTGGAAGGAATTCCCAAGGATTACACCAGTTGCTTGGGGAAAGCAGCATGTGGTAGGACTGGGGTGGGGCCAGGTCCTTCCTGCTGCTGTAACCACCCTTCCCTGCCCGATCCACCCCACTGCACTACTCTTCTTCCCCTCCTCAGCACAGCCTTCAGCGGGGGCCAACGGTGAGTGCTCCCAGAGGGGCGGAGTTGCCCCAGAGCTGAGCGCTATAAGGGAGAGTAAACCCACGCCATCCCTTCACACAGCCACCCCCACCCCCCTGCTGGCAATCAGCCCCTGGCTCCTCGCCAGGATCCCAATTTGGGTGGCTCCTGGCCCTGGCAAGAAACCCGGGATGGTCTGAAGTCCTGGGGGGCACAGAGACTCACTGGACCAGATGACCCAATAGGTTAATTCCCTCTCTCATGGCGGGGGGAGCGATCCAAGGGGAGGAGGCTCCCAGGCACCCCAAGTTCTCCCTCTGCCCAGGGGCGCTGGAACAGTGTTTATAGCGGGGCTGCTGGGAGCCATTGACCCAAACTGTCAACCCCATATGTGATGGAAACCACTTCAAGCCTGGGGGTGCGGCAGCTCCCCTACTTCCAGCTCCCGTGTCCCCTCCTCCCCTGCGCCTTCCCTTTCCCCGGCTCCCCCCAGCCCGCTCCTGCCCGCCGGGGCTGACCCTGGGGCTGCGGGGAGAGGCTGGCTGAGGCGCAGGCGGAGGCTCAGCCGGGCCGAGGTTGGGCAGCGGTTGGGAGTGACTCGGCAGGGCTGGCAGGGGGCGCTGCTGGGCCAGGCTGGGCCGCCCGCCGGCGGGGGGTGCCGGGGCCGGGCTCTGAGGGGAGGTTCTGAAAGTGACAAGCGAGGGGCTGAGGGAGGGAAGCCGCCACCCCCGCCCCCGCTCAGTGCCCAGCCGGCGTGGGGAAGGGCTGGGAGGGCAGAGCCCCCCCCCCCTCCTCCGGCACAGCGCGGCGGGGAGAGCTGGCCCGGGCTCCGGGCGCTGTCCTGCGGATGTCGGAGTAGCGCGAGCCGGCTCAGGAATGCCCCGGCCGGGCGGCTGGGAGCGGAGCCTCCCGCCGCTGCTGCTGCTGCTGCTGCTGCTGCGCGCGGGGAGCCTGGCGGAGCTCGGGGGCGCAGCCCGAGGTAAGACGCGCCGCGCTGCCCGGCGCCGCCTCGGGCGGGCCCTTGGGACAGTTACCCGCCGCCGCGCCTCCCCTGAGCCTTCCCCAGCGCTCCCCGCTCCTCCATCCCCTCCGCCCGGTGCCCCAGCCCGGCCCCCTGGGGCGCCCTCCCGCTTTGCGCGGGGCAGGGGGCGCGGGCGCCGGCCGGGGCGCGCTCCGCTGTCATCTGGGCTGAACGAAGGTGTTTGGCTTCGCTCTCCCCTCCCCGCCGAAGAGCCGCAGCCCGCTTGGCTTGGCCCCGCGCCGGGGCCGGGGAGTGCGGGAGTCTTTCCGCCGGGCTTTGCCTTTTTGTGAATGAAACTGGGTGACCCACGAGCGGAGGCGACCCCAGACAAAGCCCCGATTCACCAATTGTTCCCTTGTCGCTTCCAGCCTCCCCAGCTGCCCAGCCCGGAGAGGTTGGAGGAGGAGGAGCAGCAGCCGTGTGTGTGTGTGTGTGTGTGAGTTGTGCACTATTTGCATTTGCAAAGTACGGTAAAAACGGGGTGCATCTGGGCAGTGGGGCTGAATGTGGTTTCTAAGCCGCAATCTGATGCATACTTCATTTGGACCCTCTTTAAAGACAATGGCAACATTTCGAGTAAAGCTAATAAGAAAGGCAAAGCGTATTACCTTCCCCTGCGGGAAGCCGTCGGTGCTTCCCTCTCCTATCTGTGCTGGGACACAATGAAAGGGAAGATGGGCTGCTCCTGTGGATACAACTGATCCTTTCTTTGAGGAGGGGTGAAAAGTTGATTCAAGCCGTTAGGGTGTTGGGCTTCTCTTTAATATGCAATCTGCAAGAGGCAACCCAGTTTGAGTCTCCTTGGCAGGATACCTGTGTCTGGTTAAGACGCCAGAAAAAAAACCCCTTTTTGATTTTGTTTTTAAGCTGTATTTAGAAAAGCACCGACACAGCATAAGGGTACCAAGGAGAAGGAGAATATCTTTTCAAGGGGCAACACTGAACAAGAGGCCTTTTCAACAATCCATAGACATTAGAATGTAATTTTTTTTTTATTAACCAAGACTAACCTGGAAGCTGCTTATAACAGAAATTGTATATATCTTTGGGACAGATTCTGATATCTTTACTCCCTTACTGCATGAATAGTCCCATTGATGTCAGTGAGGCTATTTACATAGTAAGGAGGTATTCATCATAACTAAGGGTACTAGAATCTGGCTATGATTAAATGTGTATCAGTTCATAATTTATTAACTGGGTTTTGGAATGAAGGGGAGAGTATAACCAGGAAGCAGACAGAAGTAAAAGCTTTAACATCAATTTGTTCATCCTGAAGAATATCCTCTGAGGAATTTTAAATCTACAATTTAACTTTCCCGAATTGCAAACATTTTAATCCAGTAGTTAGACAAAGTTCTGTTAGGACTTTAAATTTCACATCAGTATTCTTCTTCTTGAAAAAAGTGTAACCAGGGTCTTTCTTAAGAAACATATTTGCTTATTTTCCTCTGATTCCAGGCATTCCTATATTCCAGTTAATGAAGTCAAGTTTTATACTTGATCTGTACTTAATTGCTTTATAAAAACACTTTCCAAGAGTTTGACTGAGTTGTTAGCTAAATGTAACTATTCCTAGGGCATTTCATTCTGCTTTTGATATTTGACTTAAGGTCTGTAAGGTAATATTGTCAATGATGATTTGTCTTTTTAGTTCCAGCAATGTGCCATCTTACTGCATATATATAGTTCAAGGGCAAATTGTTAACAATGACCTTAAAGCAAATCTCTTGTTTAGTTTTAACCAACAATATTTGTGATCCTTTCATTTTAATATTGTTTTGTTTTATTTTTAATTGTAGCCATTTCAAGAATTTTAGATTTGAGTCATCATATAACATATACATAAAAGAAATGGAAGCTGATAGCCTGGATTGGCATTTGGTAAAGTTTGCATATTTAGGCTAAGATATTTAAAATGACTAGTGATTTCGGGTGATTTTTGAAAGGCTTCAAAAAATGCTGAGTATGCATAACCTAAAACCAGGCCCCTGGAAGGTGTGTCTAGTTGGTCAAGTCAGTTTTGAAAATCTTGGCCATAGTGTATATTCAAAAAAGAAAAATGTACAGTAATGCCATGTTAAATACTCAGAGGTCAAGCAATGAAAAAGTTAAGGTTTTAATAAAGAGACAAGGTGGATGAGGTAATATCTTTTATTGGACCAACTTCTGTTGGTGAAAGATACTAACTTTTGAGCTACAGAGAGCTCTTCTTCAGGTTTTAGGGCCAACATGTCTACCACAATTCTGGAAACAAGGTTTTAATAACACCAACAGCCATATTGCACATGTTATGGAATGGTTGCCATTAAAAAGTCAACTGTTATCAACAGTTACCACACAGTAGTCTGAGATTATCCCTATCTTTCACTATGGCCCTGATTCTGCTGTTGGATCTGTGTAGATGGATCCTATTGATGTCAAGGTGACTGTGTGGGTACAAGGGTCTAATCGTATACGTTTAATTGCTGGCCTACACATTTAATTGGTCTAGCCTTAGAAAAGGAGTTCTCTGACATCTGCGTGGTGACAGCTGGTAATGTTGAATTTGAATGTCTTCTGTGGAATATTTTATGTATATTTAACAACATAAACTTTAAAAAGGCTAAATTAATGTTACTTTTTCATTTCCTGACCTTTTAATGTTTAAATTAATAACCTTAATGTTACCTTAACATGAGTTTTTTTTTAATAAAGTAAAAGTTAAAAAAAAACCAAATCCAAACCTTATGATGATCGATCAGCAGAGTTTAAGCCCACAATTTGCTCTCTTGGATTTACTATAAATTCTGTAGGAGAGAGGCTCTATTTATACTACTTACAAGCTGTGTAGGAGCATAAGGATTTAAATACAGAATCAATGTCTGCATTGAAATATTGTCTGTAGAAATGTTTGCTATATTGTAAACTTTTCTCCTAGATATTAATTAGTGTTAACTTGGTGCCAGATTAAGTATTGTATTGCCTCAGATTAGAAAACATTATCATCATGCAATGAGAAATTTTTTAATACATATAATTAATTTTTGTTCTGAACATGTAAGGATCTAGACCGCAGTGAAGATTAGCTAACCTGAAAATCTTGAATGATAAAAATTTAGCAGATTTTGAGTTGTGTAAGCAAAAAGATATATTACCATTTACTTAAACTAAGTGTATAAAACTAAGTGTAGAAGTGTATAATTTAATTTTTCCATAATTCAAAAATGGGTCAATGGATTTCTCCACTCCCCACCCCTGACTACCACCACCAAAAAATGTCCATGTGATTTGGCTGAGACCAAACATGGACATTTCAGATGTAAGGGAGGATATTTTTTCAGACCTGTGAAAATAAGACCTTTAATTAACATCCTTATATACTGGTAACTTTAACAACTGTAAAACTTTCACTATCAGGAAAGCTTTAATATTGATTGATTGGGAATCCAAGGTCTGCCTGCCCATTCATCTATGTGATTATTATTTAATATTCACATTACAATAAAACCAGAGCCCCCAACGTGTACAGAAGCTACCATAATAAATCCTGTTCAAATATTTATAGACATGGTTTTTGCTCCAAAGAGTTTATAATCTGACATCTTGATCCTGCAGGTTCTTCAGGATGAGTGTAAATTAATTCATGTCAGTAGTCAGTTCACTAGGACAACTCATATGAGTAAAAATAAGTGAGTCTTCAAGCATATGTAGGACAGGGGCCTAAAAGTCCACTCGTGTCCACTTTCGGTTACCAAATAATCTAGTTGAGACATGATCATGTGATGTAAACCAGCTTGCATAGTTGTCTTTCTAGCCATGCTGTCTAATTGTTTTAAAAATCGACTGTCTGGTTATTGACTGAGAGAGGGTCACATGATCTTGTGAGCTAAAATAGAAGCATTTTGGCACATCATAAGCCTGCTGCATCATATTTAGTACAAAATCATCTTTGTGACATTTAAATGTAACTCAAGCTCCCTGCAGAATTTGAACAAAGTTTCTTTGCTCTTCTGGTTTTTGTTTTTGAAGGGTTGGCAGCCACAGTTCAGGAAACAAAACACAGAAAAAGCAAATTAAAAGCAGCATGCACATAAACGTAAATAATTTATTTTTAAATGCTCTTCCCAAGTGCACGGAGAGGTTGGCCCAACAATGAGTAAAACCACAAGGTTAGTGTGAATATGAGGAACAGGAATTCTATAACTTGGCTTTTTCCCCTCGCTCGTCACAGTATCTGCGATGGCTATTGTTATTACAGCTCCAGCTTTATTATTGTTGAATATCATGTAGCTCTGTGAGCTAAAGTAGAGTCGTGGCAGAAGCACCATGAATAGGGTAATACAATTTTTATGCATAAAAACATAGATCCATAGACTGCATATTTTAGATAATAGGAAAAACTGTTGCCCTTTTTGAAAATTACCTCTAGTGGATTAGCATTCCTCCACCTTTGATTAGGAGTGCTATACCGCAGGTTTTCATCCATAGGGCAATAGTTTTCTATTTCAGTCAGTATGCATTATATGTTTACAAACAAATAAAATGTTTCTATCATTGACTAACAGTGAATGGAAAGATGGAAATACGTTTTGGAGCTATTTGACTGACTGATTTTGGTATCTGGCACGTCTATTCAAAAGTTGTGCTAACTACAAATGAATGATTAGAATAATAGTTTGTGTATTACTGTAATTATGTCCACAGAGAATGGCGTGCTAATTATATACACATAGGACATTTTATTTAACTTAAGCCTTTGCAAATGAGATCTAGGCAGGGGTCTACTTAAAGATTCCTTATAGCTCTTAAATACAAATATCTAAAGCTGGACAAAAAACCTTCCCTGAGGTGTGACACTAGATACTGTTCTTCAGAGACATGCACAGAAATGCAACAGCCTTCTGAGACACTAAAAAGCACCTCAGAGTAGAAAATTCTTCAAAAATCTCTAACTAAATGCAGCTGCTTGTAACATATAAGCTATCTTGCATGCCAGAAATATCCAAAAAGGTAACTAATACAAAATAAAAAATAAATAGTGTATCCCTTCCAGGTCCTGTCCCACACTGTCATCTTGCCGTAGTGAGCTCAGTTATGAATTTTATGTTTAGAAATGTGTGTGATTTTTAGAAACATTGTTTAAATCTGTAAATTTAGAAACAATGTTGTTTAGAAATCTGGTAAACTGTGGTCTACTTATAAGCCAGTTATTTTATGCTGCTAAAAATTGTGTATTATTTATTATGTCAGTGTAATGTACCAATCTTGCTATAAATATTAGAATAAAGCTGAGCTGAAAATACCCACCAGTGTTTTAGAGGTGAAACTGCTATGTGAACCATAGATAAACTAGGCAGATCATATCATGGTCTGATCTTGGCAAAGGTAGTAAATTTCACATCTTGTCATTCATTAATAAACAATACAGTGATAAAATAGTTCACTTTTAAAAAATTATTCCTACATGTTAAAAGTTCTCTTAAATGAATATATTAAACATACAGTCATATTTATAGAATTATATTTTTATTTGGTTAAAGTAGCAGCATTGAAAAACTAGCAAATCAGGCCTTACTTTTTTATGTTGTCTTTTGTATTGAAGGCAGTCGTACTATTTATGTGATTAAGTACAAGCACAACTCTCACAAGTAAGGGTTTGAAAGACTAGATCCATACTTAGTGTTATTAGAGCACTGTACAAATGTTAATTATCAAATACCAGCTCTTTAGAGCAGAGATTGTCATCTTTGTTACTTGTCGGCATTGTGCCTGTAATATTCACAGACATTTAACTCAATCATTCATAATATAAACAATACAGATCTGAATAGATTAGAGCCATTTTCAGTGACGTATAAATTATAGCACAATATTTTGATTAACTGAAGTACATCTCTCTAGTTCCTGTGAGAACAATTTTACGTGATAAATAAGAAACATTTAAAAGTTTCAGTGATTATTTTGATGTTTTGGTGTCTACAGCATGATCCAGGAAAAGAAGTCACACCTTTTGCTATATAGTTACTAACAATATTACTTTCATTGTGAGTACTAGTGTAATGTTACATATGGGAGACTTTGTCTTTGGTTTTATTAAATTTCTTTTATATGTCCATTTTGAGCTATATTTGCACAATTTTAAATATGAAAAGCACATAGGAAAGTGAGAGAGTCTGCTCAGCTATGAAATGGGGATACTTTCAGCTCACATAGGTACTATTAAAGTATGTTTATAAAGCTTTTTGAGACCCTCTTGTGAAAGGCACTGTAATAAGTATATTTCAGATCTGCAATGCAGTGATGTTAGATTCCCATTGCACTCAGCCAGATTTGTAAAGCTTTGAAACAAAAGCTATTTAAGAAAAGCAAGCCCTTTATAATGACAGAAAGCAATAATGCAGGGTCCTCAATATTCTCCTTGGGTTTTGTAGTAAAATTCCTTCCTGAAATGGAGCCAGTTGAGCTCCCCTGCCTCCAAATAATTTTGCAGAGTAATATTTGAAAGGAAATGGCTAGTGACTTGCAAAAAGAATCTCAAGGTGCATATTGGTAAGACAGACACACAAATTTGGGGAATGATTAGATGTTGTGACTTGAAAACAATCAGTTAAATCCAGGAAAAGCACTAACAGAGATGCAAGATGCCACTGTCAGTACTGAGGAGTTGCATCCTATCTGACACAGGAGAGGAGTAGAAATTCAATGTGGCTCCAATATCCCTTTTTTTTTTTTTTTTTACCAATGAATATATTGCTAAATCTGGGCAAAAATAGGGGGAAATCACCAATATTTTATTTTTAAAACACAAAATACCAATATTGGTTTAGTGCTGTATGCTGGGAGTGAAATTTACCTTGCAGAGGGGGCTGAGCAAGGGCTATGCACCACTTAAGCCTTGCTGTGTGCTGGCCTAGAACTGAATTTCATGCTAGCTGAGCCATGTGGAAAATAAATATCTTTGTTCAGTTTATTCCAACACAAAATGTTTGAATAATATTCAAACAATTTATCCATCAGCTGTAGTTCATATAGCTGCATCTTAGCTATGTTAATGAACATATTTAAAAAATTGAACAACCTTTTGCATATATGTTCTCTGTTTTTTCTCAAATGTACATGTACATCTGTGTGACACTGTAAACTATGGGTTGTATTCTCGTCTTAGCCTCTGTAATGTCTAACTTCCACTACTGTTAATTGGAGTTGGGTATGTGAATGCATTAAGGGGAGTAATAGTGTGTTATTACCTGAATTCCTACTTAAAAGTAGAAATCATTTTCTGCTACTGATCTATTTTTGAAGTATGTTGCTATTAAGATATGATTTTAGTCCTCTTCAGCACTTGCCCTGCTGGTATCTCCATGTTGGAGATCCCAGCAATTTGAGCGCTCAGTATTAGCGCTTCTTAACAGGATCAACTCCTCTTATGCAGCAGGTTCATATAGCAGCTACTAGAGACCATGGCATAAACCTGCATTTTATTAAAAGGGTTTTCCAAGCCTGCCAGGTCATGTGTTGAAACTGATACTTTACAATAGCTTCCTGCCACCTACTGCTCTGATCCTTCGAGGGATGTCAGTGAACTGTACTTCTGTCTCTTTCCCAGATGCTCTGCTTTTTCTGCTGCTCAAGTCTAAACATCTGCTCCAGGAGTAGTGAAGTAGCTGGGAAAGAGACAGAATGGTATAGTCCTGTGTTAGAGCACAGCAGCAGGCCATGGGAAATCAGAAGATCAGAGATAAGAAAGGAAAAATGTTAAGTAACTTTATAACCTCATCACATATTCCCTCCAGAGAGTGGAAATATATTAGAAGACACTTTGTCACTCCTAGCACTCAGGATTGACTTTGGAGGGATATACTCTTTCACATTCACAGCATGGGAATTACTCTCTGGAGATAAACATCTTGGTTTCATCTACAGGCAGCGTTTTCTCTTATTGCTGTGAAACCTTATTCTCAAAGGCTGGAGATGTAAGTGTAACGTGCTGGCTAAGAGTGTCATGCTGCTGCCCATCTAGTGGTTGGCCCACACATTGTGTAAGGACACTACTACCTAAGGTACTCTTTTGACTCAAGTGGTAGAGGTCTGTGCTTTTAGTGCTGAAGGTGCCAGGATCAGTCCCCACTTGTAAGCCATGATGGGAGGAGGGGCATTTTGATAGCTGCAGGTGAACCTCAAAGGCCTGACTTTCAGAGGTGTTGAGTATCTGTAGCTCCCACTGACTTCACTTTCAATGGTGAGTGCTCAGTACTTCTGAAGATCTGGCCTCAACAAGGTTGGAGGCTTGGTTCAGCAGTGAGAATTCAGACCATTGTTCTCACTAATCAAACTGCCAGAGATGGTAATGCTGGGCTGGAAATATCAGAACAATAGCCTTTTTATGAGATATCTGGTACTTCCTATCTGCTGGTGCTGGTTGGCTTCATATTACTCTGCAAAGAGCCTTTTGTATGTCAGTGCTCCTGGCCAGGACCAGGAAAATGTCTCACAAATAATGGTGCTGCTTCCAGTGGAAAATATCTGGATCTGGCTCACTTTGTGTTTTGGGCAAAGGTTTGGGTAAATTCTTCATTTGCCTGAACTTTTCCCCCAGCCATAACTGCTGTGAAGAGGTCATTGTGAAAGTTTTAACACAATCCGGCTCTCAGATTACAATATCCTGGTCAAGACAATGAAGATATTTGCAGCAAAACTGGAAACCATGTATAACCTACCTTGTTTTTGCTTCTTGTAACATACTTAAAATTCAGACCAGGATTGTCAAAACATTTGTTAAGGTTCTTGAACCTATTCAAATATCTTGGGACCAGTTTTAAATGAACCAGGTTGGTTTATGGTTTCCTATTACATCTATGCAAAACATGCTGTTTGTGCTGGTTTCAGATGAGTTTCACTTTGAGTTATTGGTTATGTTTGAACACCAAACATACAGGATGTACAAACCAAAGCTTATTGGAAACCATCTCAATCAGCCACTGTATAGAAAAACCTAAGTTTCACAGAGCCCTAAACTTATAAAAGAGAATATTACCTTTTGAAGTGCATTATGGTGTTTCAGTATGGTCTTGGTATTTTTTCCTCACAGTAGCACCTAGAGGTCCCACTGAGATCAGGGCTTCCTTGTGCTAGGTGCAGTATATTACCATGGTATCAGCAAGACCCTGTCCAAAAGCATTTAACAATCTAAAGAGACCAGACAAAGGAAGCATTATCTGTATTTCACAATAGGGAAACTTAGCCACAGGATGGCCGAGTGACTTCTCCAAGCTCACGCAGGAAGTCTTTGGGAGAGCTGTGAATTGAAACCAGCCCTCCTGAGTCACAGTTGAGTGCCTTAAATACAAGACCACCTTTCCAGTCTGCTTTGGTTGAAAGGCAGTGGCATACCTGTGATGTTCCTTGACAGTAAAAAATACAAGGAGGAAAGAACGGGTGCTGAATACCTGTGTAATGACGCAGGGCTTCTGCTGAACTCTGTAAAGAGGTGGGGAACCACAGAACTTTAAGGGCTCTAGATCTTAGTGTTCACCATACGAACAGATTCTTGTTTGTTATTAAACAGATTGTTTTTATTCTGTCTTAGTTTCAGTCCCAGCCATTGTTACGAAACATTATACAGTGGGTATGTTTGGTTAATCTAAACCACTTTGCAAACTGCATTTTTATGTAAATATGAACATATTACGGAATTGCTAATCATTGAAGTCTTTCAGATATCCAGACATCTGGCTAGAGCCAGAATGGATTAACCAGGGCTGAGTGTAGTCCCTTGGGGGTAAGTGGGTGGCATTCCAGTCTCTCTATTACAACAAATTGAAACTATTTTGAGTTTTTTGGTATATTTTTTTAAAGATTTGATGAAGCTTTTAAGTGTTTTTGTCCCTCCACGGAAAAAAAAGTCTATACCAGTGCTGTGTACACACAGCCTGTTTTCGTATGCTTCCTAAGAGCAGTAAAATCCTTAGTCTTTTAACTTGATCTGTAAAGAAAAATACTGAGTAGAGGTGGTTTGATGTTGTAGCTACCATCACATACTGGAATGACTATGGCACACAAGCTGTTTTTAGTCTTTTTTTAATAAAAACCCCCAAGCCAGTCCTTTGAACCTGTTTTAATCTGACTCTTCAAATAATGTATTATTCTGAATATTTGTAATCTCAGTAACTATTATTACCGTGAAGATATTTATAATCTAAGACTATTTTCCTAATCTCATCTCATCTCATCTCTGGTATGTATACAATGTTATTGAACTATCTGAGTGCATCACAGCCTTTAATATATGTTTATTCCCATTTATTGCCTCTACAACTTTTCTCTTAAGAATGTCTTTTTCATGTGTACTTCAGAAAATTTGATCTAGAGCTAGCAACTAGTGCCAGCCAGATGGTGGCTTTAGTGATGTGGACACTTGTCCATTAGGAGTTGGACTGAGATAATTACATGTAGGCCACAGAATAGCACCATCTGGGTCCCTTGATTCCAACCAGTGACCAAGAAGGAGGGCTTGGCATTCTAATGCCTTCAGCTATTTTCTCCTCCTTTTATCGTTTTCTGAAAAACGAATTTTGATTTGCTGTTAATGATAAACTGAAGGGCACACGAAAGGACACCATGACCTCAAGACCTATAGATGTCTGGTGGCTTAATAATAATCAACCAATACTGAGAGAACCAAAAAACAAAGGTGAAGACCCTGTCATTCAAAAGCTTCTGCTAGTTGGTTACAGTGAATGGTTATATATGGCTGTGAGGCTGTGGGCGCTCTTCTCTACTATGATTATCTATTCCTGTGTTACTGCCAGGCTTGACCCTTGAAATATGTTCTGATAGGGCTGTGTCTGAAGCCCACTCAGGATCTGAAGCTAGTACAGAATGCAGCTGCCTGCCTTTCAAGTGGCACAGACTGGTATGATGCTCAGTTCTCTTCACTAGCTTTCTGTTAAAATCATGGGGCAAGTCAAGGTGTTGCTGATCCGAATGGTCTGGTATCTGTTCTGGAGAGCAAAATTGCCTTTTACCTCAGATACCATGAAAACAGTTATGATCAGCTGGGAAACGCTTGCTGTCGGCACTTTTAAGTTTGAAACCCTTCACATCCAGTGATAGCGCTTTCTGAATTGAGGTCCCCCCTCCTTTGAAACTCATTCTTCTTGGCAGCTTCTCAGAGCCCAAGGCTACAGCCTCCATGAGCAAGATGCAAGCAACACTTGTTTTGCTTAGCATGTAGTTAACTGTTGGGCCTCGACTTTGTGGTTTTAATTTACTATCGCTTAATTTAGTAGCCAACACAATGGTAGAGTAAATTAATATTCTGTGAACATTTGGATAGGCTTTGGAGGTCCATCTCAGTGCAAGCTCAGATGGACCTCCAAACTTTAACTCACACCCTCTGTGAGATTTAGTTGCATCCTTTAAAATAAGTATAGCCGAAGTTGAATAGGGCCATGGAATAATTGAAACCTGGTGTGGGATAATAGAGCACACTATGGAGTGCAGTGGTAAGATACATGCTACTTACCCAGGAGAGTGGAGGGCCATCATCACTTGGAGTTCTGCCTCTCATAAGTTATGGGTCTTTCCACTGGTCATAAATTGAATTATACCACCATTATTTATGTTATCCCTTTATTTTTCGTTCACACTGTATGCTGTGGATAACGTGTGAAGAACACAGGCTCTTTGCTGCATTAGGAGAGGGAATATCTTACATCTATATAAGCCAGATTTTAGTACATCCCAGAGCTGTGACTAAGATATAAATGGGCCATCTGAAAAAAAAATTGTCAAAGACTCTTTTCTTTGCTCTTTCCCACCTCTTCTATTAGGTGAGATATTATGGAAAAAGACCCCGGGCAAGGGAAATATTCACAAAGGTCCATTCTCATTATAGAGGATCTGTCTGTTCATTAGTGAACTTCTAATTTCAAAAGAAGAAGTTTCTGTAACTTTTTTTTTTAAATGTATGGGCAGATGGTCCTCTGGTTTGCTCTTGTTACTGGTGAGAGTCTTTTCCTGGGGTATGACAGACTCTTACGTCATGGTTGTAAACATGTTTTCTTCAACATGTTTGTGTTTCAGTACCCCCCTGCTCCCATGACAATGGTGAGAAATGTGAAAATACAATTTTGTGGACTTTCCAATGAGAGAAACTAGGTCAATTTTTCACACAGTCAAGGGCTGACTGTCAAAATATTAGGAGGGTTGCTTTCTTGACATCTCGTTCTGCCAGGTGACTTACATTTCATTCTATGCAAGCTCCTCTCGGGGTTGATCTTTAGTTTGCCACTCCTAATAACAATAAAGAAAAATCTTCTTGTCATGTGGCTGAGCCAGCACTTCAGCTTGAAAGCTACAGCCCTAGGGCAAATAGACCAGGTGGAAATGTCAAAGTGGAAGGTGCTAAGAACAGTAAATAGTAATCAATAATTTGCTATTGGCTGTCTAGTGCTTTACGGGACATGTTCGGTTAACTTACCAGTTTTTTCTGCTGGGGCTGGCATTAAAAGGGAGTGCTGCAAAGGAGATAAGATTAGATGGTCCCTTCTGATTTTAACATCTATGAATCTGTGAAGATCATGATGTTTTTGTGGAAGTTCCTTGACCACTCTGGAAAGTTAAAGGGGCTCGATTGCTGGCATCAGAGGGAACACCTGTGAGTTTTCCCCAGCCAGAGGATTAATGGCTTGGATGGGGAATCTCATGGGCCAGTGGTATAAAAGCCAAGTAGAAGGCGGGATATAAATGTGAGAATCCAGAGTTCTGGCAGCAACCTAGAGGACCATGGAGTGTGTAGGAATGCTTTCTTTTCACTGGAGTAGTTCATAGGATGTTCACCCCCCCCCCCCAGGTAATTCTGTTCTTAGTGAGATCATTATGAAGGCCTTTGACTTGATGAGTTCTTATGCACTGGGAGAGCCCTTGAACACTGGGTGAAAGTCTATGGTCTGCTTTGTGCTGAAGGGCCCATTAGATAGTCTTCTGGCCTTAAGATCTATACATGAATTTAAGCCACTTGCTTTTTCAACAAGTGTGTGACTAAGTCCAGTGGGAGGCCTTGACTTGGCGGTTGCAAGTGGGCTCTTCCAGATTGCTGTAGTAAATGACTGAGTGGCTGCATGAGGCACCATGGATGTCATGGGAAGAGCAAGGCTGGCACTGCAGGGGACTTTGGAAAATAGCACTAGGGAAGCGTACCTACATGGTTTTCCACTTTTTGTTGGATTTTTGGCCAGCTCTATAGCAGTCCCATTTTCAAATCACTCAGTTGTCAGTTCTGTGTATACTCCCCCCCTCCAAATTATTATCTCTAATGATTATCTGCGGTAATGTCACATGGAGTGATTGTAATAACTGAAAAGGCCTAGGGGGAAGAAGTCCATCTCAGCTCCTCAAGCAGGGGATTAAGTGCATACACATTCAATACAATTTGCTAAGAGGTACTTATATATGTATTTGTTAAAGAAACTGTAAAATCATTTGGAACAGTTCAGAGAATAGTTACATAATGATAGGGAAGCTCCAATTTTCTTTTACTTTTCTGTGGATTACCTCCTTGCAGTTATTTTTGTATCGTAATCCTTCTTTCCTCCCGCCAAAACTACATGACTGTTGTAGGATTCCATAAGAAAATGCTTATATTCTTGAAGGATTATTGCAGCTAATTTTGCTCTGCTTCCTTCTGTTTGCATGAGGTGTTATCCTGCAGTTTGATACTGTAAATTACTGACGCCAGAAATGTTGACTCATAAAAATTAAAATCCCACAGGGAAGGGGAATATTAGTTTTCAAATTTTCTCCTTTACTGACTCTGTTGCATTTCTGATTTTTTTTCACATCTTAAAGATCTCCCATCGAAATCGGGTTCTTTGAGAGATGGGGCTGAATGATCACTTAATGAGGATTACTCATACTGATGGTATCAATAGGATTTGATGGACTTGCTGCTTGAGTACATTCACAAATATATGACCCACTTTTTTAGGATGTTTGATTGCATTTTAGCAGTTATCAACCAGAATCTTCCCTGTACGGGGGCACTTCCATGCTGGACACATAGTGAGGGTGCTCTTCTGCAGAAAAGATCCCAGTTGACTGCATTTTACAAGCTAGCCTACCTTAAAGACATATTTAATATTTTCTGTGGTCTTGTCTGGGCTTCTGTGGAAGCCTGAATAGTCATTTGTTTTAAATTGTATCTTCCTTTAAAGACATCATTGAATTTTCAAGTGTTTAAATGACTTAGGAGTCCAAGTTCAATAGGACTTAGACTTAGAAGTCACTTAAACACCTTTGAAAATTTGACCCATCTTCTTTCCATCCTCTATCTTGGATATCCCAAGAACTAGGTCCAAAGACCTAGGTAAACTTAGAATCCCTGCCTTGGCTGAGGTAATTGAATAAATGGTAGTTAGTAATAAACTTACACACTTTTCAGTACCCACAATCTATAAAAATATTTTATTTAAAATCTGTTAAATAAATGAAGGTGATTACCTTGCTAGCAATGTTGTTTTTTCGAATGGTTAAAATTATTTTTAACAAATATATTCTGTTGTACAGAAATCTACATAAGTATGTTCCTTTTGAACTGGAACTGTAGGTGCTACAAGGGGCTGAAGCTATTAGTGTGCCCTTTTAATACTGCTAAGAACTAAAGTACACATTAAACAGTTAAAAAGACTTAATGGGACAAATTTTGCCCTCTCATGCACCCCCTACAACTTCAGTGAGATCAGTCTCAAAGATCATTTGATGGGGTTTCGTGAGCATAATTGAGAGCAGAATTTTATTCAGCCTTTGAATAAAATTCATCCTGTGCAATATAAATCCATGATTTTAGTATGCTGATGATATCTTTACAAGAGCTGGTTCTTTATTCAGTTGACAAATATTGACTTAAATTAGTGACAGTTTTATTACTACTGCATTTGGGGAGCTAGTTTAGAAGTTATTTTGCTGTTTATATGTCTGCCAACCGAACTTGGTCATTTATAGATCATTAATTTTTGTACAAAGAAAACATAGTATGCAAATAATAATCTATTTGTGGAAGTCCGAACAATCCTCTGGTCTCCCTTTCTCCATAGCTATCAAGTAAATTTTTGCAAAAGTAAATTTTTTTTTCATACAAATAGAGTACAGTGCAATTTCTGCTTCCTGCACTGAGTACCATGGCAGCAAACATGGTTTTAATTAATACAAGGGTCATACCATTAAGCACAACTTTCTCATCCCCAGGATGAATCACACTTGAAGCACATAACATGATAGAAAGGATGTGCAGCTTCTGTTTATGCATAGCAGCCTGGGGACAGGATCAAAGGCAGTACTTTTCATACAGTAATATATATGGACAGAGACTATTCAGTTTCCTTAATTAAAATATTACCTATTATCATTGTGTGCCCTTTTATACCACAGTGGCCATCATCTTTCTCATTCTGGGTGTGCCTTCACCACATTCCGAAACACAGTGTTCTATCTGTTTTTCTGAAAGAAAAATGTGCTAATGAAATGAAACTTCATTTGCATAATCCAGAATAGTTCAAATTGAATACAGATCCTAATGAATGTACAGTATATGTTTCTAATAAAAAGTATACCACTTAAAATCTTTCCCAGATTTAATGTTTGACTTGAAATAAGCATTTTCATTTCCAATTTTTAAATCACTCTGTACCTCAGGGATAGCATTTGTAGCATTTGATGAAAGCAGTTGTTATTAGATGTAATCCTTTTGATTGAATACTACATTGTCTAGTTGCATAAACCACATAAGACCAGGCAACAAATAACAGTCCTCTAGGCACTAGCTTATGGTTCGCCATTTAGAGGAAGAAAATATAAAACAAACCAGAGATTCTAATTTATTTTATTTAAATTGAGTATTCACTCTTTTTTTTCCATTTCCTGTGTGGCCTCTTTGTTTTTATTGGCTTACTCACAACTTCAGGGCTAAGTGAAATGATTTATTTTTTAGAAAAAGGGGTTTGTTAAGTAGGGTTCTGAATTTTTTTCATTTTTTGGGTCCATAAGGCTTTGTTCAAGTAAGTCAAAAGGGAAAGGATCTTAGTGCATTGTTCATATTTAGGCTTGCAGAATTCAGTTTTTAGTTTTTATAATTTTAACAGATAATATCATTGGTTATTTTAAAGCATTTTACATTTTTTATCAATGTTAATTTTTAATAGTTGTGCATAATTATCAATTTTAAGATTTTCTAATTTTAATTGGTGAAAATGTTTGTAGGTGGGGGAAATTATTGGGCACAGGCAATAATTGTGTAATGACGATAGGTGTTGAGATTAAAAAAAATAAAGCTTTATAACTGTTAAAACACAAATTTTCAACATCACATGTCAAAATATACGAAGTAAATATCCTTAAGTCAGACTCTGAGTTCTCAAGCAGCATTTTTATTACTTTATCTATCTGTGAATTTCAATGATCATCGATGGAAAACTTTTTTTTTGGTCAGTTTGTATGTGTATGGTGAAAATGACGTGTACCAACATTTACCAATAAAACCTTTTTACCATTCGGATGCACAAGACACAGCCCCTTTTGGAGGATCTTACACCCTTGCAAAATTTGGTGGTTTTGACCCCAAACCAGGAGGAACTTGGCAGCTTCAGATGAGTTTTCTTGGAACAATCTGGTAGGTCTGATTTAATCCAAGATTTTAAGGTGCTTATCCCCATAGTATCTAGATTTTGGTGTGTCCAAAGTTCTCTTCTACAATTGGTTTTGCAAATGAACTGTGGGGGCCTTTCCTCTACACCCCCACTGGTGAGCTCTATGCCATATTCTTAGTGAGGATTTGAAAATGGAACCCAATACAACATACATTGTAGTTTAGAACTTTTTTGGTAGCAGCTTGCTGATGGATGCTAAGACTACTGGGAAACTTCATCTGGTCCAGAATGCAGCCATCCTTTTGCTTAGCAGTGCTTCTAAAGCACTACACTTTGGTTCTGTACCATATTCTATCCTGGCTTCCAGTCCATTTCTGTGGGCAATTCAAAGAGAGGGTTTTTTGACCTAGTTGGCTCATGTGACACTGATAGTTGCTGATATGTTTGAGTTAACATCATCTTAATGTTGATTGGGATAAGATTTGAGGCAAGATATTTTCACTGAAGAGTCCATGCTTCAAGAACTCACTGTTCCTTTGGTTCAATAGAGCTCAAGTCTGTTGGCCTTCAAAGTGTGCTGCAAGGTTTACCTGTTCTCCCAGGCTGTTAAGTCAGGTATGTCTTTGGATTAGGTTAGCTATTACAAATAATGAATGGTGGTGAGGTGGAATTTGTCAGTAATACTGGTCCAAAATTGTTGCATATTCTGTGTTTTCAAATCAGTTATTTGTACATGTGCCTAAAACATGGGATAAGTGCATTTTTATGAATCAACACTAAACTTTCACTCTGATCTGGTGCTTAAAAACCTGCTATGTGTCAGTTCTCATGTGCACATGATAAACAACAGAAAAGCATAATGTAGCGTGTTATCATCCAGCAGTGCCAGCTCCTCAGTTGTTTATATGTATAAGCAGATGCTTATGCTTGGGGATCATTGACGTATTATCCACAGGGTGACTTGATTTACCAAGAGGTGACATCGATTTGGTTCCAAGCACAGAGATATCTGTAATAAAGATAGGCTGGAGACAAAGGAGTTTCAAATGTTTTTTTATCTTATTTTCCATTTTTTAGCCATTAGGGTTATTAAAAAAAATTCATCTGCAGCTATTTATTTCAAAAGCGACCCTAACAAAATGCACTGGGAAGCAGGAGTACAGATGTCCATATAGCCATGTCCTGTAATGATTTTAGCAAATGATAGGTAGGACTGCAGCTCAATGTTGGCTGGTAAGCTAAAATCAGTGACCTGTATGTCTTAAATCTAATCCGTTGGGTATTTTTTTTCCAGCACTTATCCTCCTTTTATTTTCTTTTTAAGAATTCTGTTATGTGTCATGATTTTATTGCAACAGTAATTATATTTCTATCTTATTTTGAAAAGTGATATTCATTTCACAGAAGATTTCTGGTCACCACTTTACAGTATCATAGAAAACCTTTTCTTGAGGCTGGATAATGTCTCAGTGTGACTTTTATTGCAGCACACAAATAGGAGTGTCTTGACGACTTCCAAGCCATTAATATCTAACTTATGTTTAAATATATGAATAAAAGCACAGGTTTTCTAGAGTTTCATCTTTTTGTAATGTATTTAGTTGTGTAACATACTATAGCCAGATGAGCATTAATCCTTTAGTATTTTGAAGAATGGGAATTTCTCCTTTTTGAAGATTTTGTTTCCCTCTAGCAGGGAATATTTTATTCAGCCAGAATTATTTTCTTTTGGCTTACAAGGGTGGCAGTTAATGGAGCACATGGCACGTCTTCCTCCTTTCCCATCCTCATTCTAATGCTTTTGTTTTTCCTAGCTTCTCCTGCATCTGTATCTTCTATTTTTAAAGTCTCTGCAGGCCTCATATTTCCAAAATGATCTTCCTCTTGGCTGTTTGGGATCTCTCTCTGAGGAGCTACTCCATCTATAACTTCAGAGAGGCTGTTCCTTTTGTCCACTTTTATGTAATTTCATTGCTTTCCATGTGACCAGCTCCTCTTAAACTGAAGAGTTCTGGGAAGAACTGGAACCTGGGAAGACTGACAACTATTTGGGACAGTTATAGTGCTGCAGTGTCACCCCACCAGATGTTTTTGTGAATCCATGCAGTTCAATTAACTAGTTAAAGAGTCAAGTAACTAGTTGGCACCAGGATTGCTCATGGTCAAGGGCAGTAATTCTGTGCAGCCTGGTACTTCTGATGCTGCGGTACTCTGCTGCTGGTGTCTCTGTAACCTCTTGGTGGATGAGACCAGAGGCAAATTCTGTTCTGTTTTTTTTTGGTTTTTTCCCTTACTTGAACACAAGGGAGTACAACTTCCCCCACCATCCCATTCATAGGTGCAGCTGATAAGGGGGATCAAAGGAAATGCCCCAAACTTGTTGTTACCCTGTGGTTATCTCCTTTATCACAGCTGCATGTCTTATGCATTCTTCCGCTTTGATTCTCTCCTCCCTTCATCTGCCTCACTCACTCACTGTGGAGGTTGAACCTCTGTTTCTATTGATGTAGAAAGTCACTTAGTTTCTCTTGTGCCTTAAGAGAAAATCTACTGAAAATAACTACTAAGTTTAAGAGCAGAGGATTATTAGACCCTATGGTACTACAAGTGGAGAATTTGAGATGTTTAGACATTGACAATGACTGGGAATGTCCTTGCCTTTGCTACAGTTAGGCTATGTCTACACTACACAACTTTTAGCAACATGGCTGTATCACGACAGCCGTGCTGCTAAAAGTTGCACCGTATAGCCGCTGTTTGTCGGAGCTGACAAAAAACTTCCACCCCCAACGAGCGGCGCTTGCATTGTCGGCAGGAGAGCGCTCCTGCCGATAAAGCGCTGTTCAAACTGGTGCTTGTCGTTGGCAAGACTTTTTTGTCTTTCAGGGTTTTTGTCTGTCTTTTTTTTTTTTAACACCTCTGAAAGACAAAAGTTTTGTCATTCACTTGCCAGTGTAGACATAGCCCTAGTATGTTTGCTCAAGGAACAATGAGGTATACAGCAGGGGGAAACTGAAAAGATACATTCTTGATGCTGAGACATATCATGTTAGTTTCTGATACACTGGAGAAAGTGTTCAGAAATAGCTAAATGTCACTTCAGGCCCCAATCTAGCAAAGCACTTTAAGCACACATCTTAACTGTAAGCAGTGATGTAGTACAGTTGATTCCAATTAGAGTATTCACGTTTGTGCTTGAAATTAGGCATGTGTTTGAGTGCCTTCCTGGATCCAGGGGCTAAGCCCTGGTCTACACTAGGACTTTAGGTCGAATTTAGCAGTGTTAAATCGATGTAAACCTGCACCCGTCCACACGATGAAGCCCTTTATTTCGCATTAAAGGGCTCTTAAAATCGAGTTCCTTACTCCACCCCTGACAAGTGGATTAGCACTTAAATCGGCCTTGCTGGGTCGAATCTGGGGTACTGTGGACACAATTTGACGGTATTGGCCTCCGGGAGCTATCCCAGAGTGCTCCATTGTGACTGCTCTGGACAGCACTCTCAACTCAGATGCACGATTGTCTGCCGTTGCTCTGACGCAGGGAGGGGCGACTGACAACATGGCTTACAGGGTTGGCTTACAGGGAGTTAAGATCAACAATGGGGGTGGCTTTACATAAGGAGTATTTCAGGCAGCACTTCACGGAGGGTTCCAATAAGAAATGGTGCACCTAAGTTATTGTTCTTATTGGAACAAGCAGGTTGGTCTGGCCTCTGATTGATTCATGGCTAGATTTACCTCGCTGCACTTTCTCTGTGAGTGACTGCAGTGTGACCTAGAGGAATGAGTACCCTAGACGGGGGGTGGGGGGAGTTTGCAAATGAGTGCAAAACAAATCTGGTCTATTTCTTGTTTTGATACACTCCATCTATCTTTTACATCTTTGGCTGGCAGCAGATGGTGCAGAAGGACTGCATGCCATCCACATCTCATGGCTGCTCGGCAGAAGATGGTACAATAGGACTGCTAGCCATCCTCATCTCTTGCCTGCCCGGCAGAAGATGGTACAAGAGGACTGCTTGCAATCCATATCGCCTGCCTGCTCACCATAAGATGGTTCAATAGGACTGACTGCAGGACTAAAGAGAATGACCTGATCCAGTCACTCCAAATTTAGTCCCTGCGCCCATGTCTGCCCAGGCGCTCCTGATCGACCTTACAGAGGCAACCAGGAGCACCTGGGACACGACGATGACGGCTATCAGTCCTACCGTACCATCTGCTGCCATAAGGCAATGGGTTGCTGCTGCTGTGTAGCAATGCAGTACCGCGTCTGCCAGCACCCAGGAGACATACGGTGACGGCGAGCTGAGCGGGCTCCATGCTTGCCGTGGTATGGCGTCTGCACGGGTGACCCAGGAAAAAAGGCGCAAAACGATTGCCCTTTCTTTCACGGAGGGAGGGAGGGAAGGGGGGCCTGACGACATGTACCCAGAACCACCCGCAACAATGTTTTAGCCCCATCAGGCATTGGGATCTCAACCCAGAATTCCAATGGGCAGCGGAGACTGCAGAACTGTGGGATAGGTACCCACAGTGCAACACTCCGGAAGTTGACGCTTGCCTCAGTACTGTGGAAGCACTCCGCCCAGTTAATGCACTTAATGCACTTAGAGCATTTTCTGTGGGGACACACACACTAGAATATATAAAACCGATTTCTAAAAAACCGACTTCTATAAATTTGACCTAATTTCGTAGTGTAGACATACCCTAAGTGAGGGCAGTCTTGGGTTGCTTTCCCTTAAGAGATTGACAAGTGAGACCTGGTCAAGGGT
This sequence comes from Caretta caretta, assembly GCF_965140235.1. Lineage (NCBI taxonomy): Eukaryota > Metazoa > Chordata > Testudines > Cheloniidae > Caretta > Caretta caretta. The sequence goes on along the minus strand of NC_134213.1, from coordinate 91,392,849 downwards.
TCATAGTCTAACTTGAATATTAAGAAAACCTTTTCGGAGCTGTCTACCTGAATCTTACTTCTCTTACTCAGATTTGCAAGTTCTTTCCCTCATTCTCTGTCCCATTTATTTTATCCTTCTTCCCAAGGACTGAATGATTTTGGTGAAACTTGAGTATAAAAGATGTGCAAGTAATTTATCATTGAAGACATTGATGTTAGTATGATCAATCACATTTTAAAATAGATTTCAGTGCAACTGTCAGTGCTGGGGGTGCAAGTGCTGAAGTTTAGAGGTCTGTCTGATTTGTTGGCATAGATTTGCATACCTAAAACTGAAGGTCAACTTTTTTAAGATGTATGTATGCTATATGGGCAACTCATCCCTCAGTTACCCTCACTGATACATGTTTTAAGCCCAAATCTCACAAGCTCAGTCTCCCTTTTGGGGGTTCATTTTCACCTGCAAATGTTATACCCACATGTTTTGCACCACTAGGCAGCTCAGTTCTTGATCTATGCCTGGATTCAGGCATTTAGCCAGGTAAGTGGTAAGATTTGTTCCTTGGTTTACCTGTGGGCATGAACAAAGAGGTACAAAACTGTGCCCTCAGCACCACTAAAACTTGCCTGAATAGCCTGCTTCTAAGAGAGACTTTTGAAGTGAGAAGCCCTTAGAACCAGAACAGCAAGTACAGGAAACCAAGTTCAAGCTGAGAAGAATCTCTTAGAATATGCAGCCTATTCCACTACTAACATGTTCTCTAACTTTTCAGCATGAATTTACCTTGATCAGAGTCACTGTACTGGATTTCAGTTACTCCCCTGTCTGAATATCTAATCCATTCCACACAAACTGCTGAAAAGGATCAGGAGTTTTTCAAACAGTTATCCCCATATGACTTTTGTTATTAGGAGGATCTCTGTTAAGCAGCTCTGTCCCTCAGACCCTTACTCCTGTGAGTCCCCTTTATTCCTGGGGAGTAGACTGTCTCAGTAGGGATTGGAAGCCATGAAAATGCCATTTACTCCCACTTCTGCCGCTGGCTTGCTGTGTGTGACTGGGGAAAAGTCACTAATTTCTACCTGCTTCCCAATTTGTAAAAAGTAGGTCAATAACTTTTACCCATCTGTGTAATGCACGTCCAGATCCTTGAATGAAAAGCACCACTGTATAGAAATAAAAGGTGGCATTATTGTTTTTTTTTTTTAAATAGTTGAACATTTTGTCTGGTAGATAAGTTTTCTTGTACAAATAGGTAAGATATTAGTGGTTTGAGAAGGTAAGTTCTGTTACTAAGGCACTCTTCTTGTAATAGGGAATAACACTAAAGCCTGAAACATTTTACTTACTGGTAAAAGACAACTTTCTAATTGTGCCCACTGATGGAAATACAGCTTCCTACTGGACAAGTTTATTTCAGTTAAAGCCACTGTCAAACCCCACCCTTCATCTTTATTGTGTGTGTGATTTTGACTCAGTGTCAGGATGGTTCACTCACTTCCAAGGAGAAAGCAGAATATATTTGCTCATTTTGTCACAACTTTGTTTATTTAGTGACTTTAGTGCTCACAAAATGGGCTGGGCTGACACCTGTGGGCCCCACCAAGACTTGTGCTCCGGTGTAGACACAGTACAAATACATAGTAGAAGACAATCTTTGCTCCTTAAGAGCTTAGGGCCAGGTTTTTAAAGGATTCAGGTATTCATCTGCTCAGAGTTGCAAGGCCTAACTCACGCAGAAGCTTATGTCTCTCTCTTTCAAAATTGACTTCATGAGCTAAATCTCACCGACATGCAGGTTCCTAAGCATGTTAGGCATTGCAGCGATGAGTAGAGCAACACCTAGGTACCTTTAAACTCTGAGCCTTTAAGTCTAAGGGTAAATTCCTGGTGACACTGAAGTCAATAGCAAAACTTCCATTGACTTCAGTGAGGCCAGGAGTTTGCCTTAACTATACAAGACAGAGGTGGGAGGAGAAACAGAGGCATAGAATAGTGACTTGCCCAAGGTCACACAACTTGTAGTGGCAGAGCCAGGACTACACGCAGCTCTCCTAAGCCCCATCCCAGCCCTCTGTCTGCAGACTACGCTGCTTCTCAAGAAACACATGGTAAAATAAGTGACTCTACTGCTAATCTTTCATCACCAGTCCTGGCTCTGTGTGTGTGTGTGTCCAGCGTACTCTGTAAAGGATCATATAAACGTTGATAAACACGAGGTCAAGAAATGCACCTGACAAAGCTACAATTTGTAGAGCAGCGCCGGGTGCCTTTTCATAAGGTGGTGTTGTGTATTAATTTGAATTTCTCTGTCTTCCTGCAAATTTTCCTACAGCATTATGTGCTCAAACTATGTCTGTATTTTGGAAGATTCAAGTTTGACCACTGTAAATGGGTTTATATTTCCAACAGGGCAGTTATTTAATTTCCTCTTGGAAGTCTACAAATATTGGCTCTGTTCACTACTTGGGAGGAAGCCAAAAGAGAGTACAGTATCATTAACTTGCTCTATTCTATTGGAGATTTCGCTTAATAAGAGTTTCATCCATACTTAGGACTGGAACATAATAAAACATATCTTTCTAATTAATCCCCATAAGTGTAGTTAATAGCATTAACTTAGAAGAGATGGAGATGGAAAGGTTAGCATGAGGACAAGTATTTTTCATTTTTTCTTAGTCCTGATTTTACTCATTTTTATTTTTCTGTGGACTTTGTTGTTGCCTTTTGCAAATAAAATACCAGAACTAAGGTACCAATCCTGAAATTGGATGCATAAGGATAGACATGTATTGGCCCTCAGGCCATTGACTTTGGGATACACTTGCATGGTTTTTATTGAAGGATTGGTGCCTAAAAATGTATTGGTGATATTTTGGATAAAATTATCAGCAGTGTCTAAGTCATTTAGGTATTTTCAAAAATGTCACTTAGGCCGTTAAGTGACTTAGATTTGTTTTGAAAATTTTACCCTTAGAGGAACAAAAAAGCATAGAATTTTTTTGCAAGCAAATACTATTGCAAAAAAAATCTTTTGTTTAGCGATCAGATGAAATAAATTTTCTTTAACTGTTTTTAAAACTGGAAAAAAGGAAACAAGTTCTTCTTTCATTTACTGATTTTTAGCAGTGAGGGTAACTAAGCATTGGAACAGATTACCAAGCAATATGGTAAAATTCTCTGTCACTTTGAGTCTGATCCTGAGTAATTATGCTGGCTTCGGTACAGTTACTCTGGATTTGCACTGGTCTAACTGAAGGTAGAATTTCCCCAAGGAACCTATTTGACCTATGATAACTGCAGAATGCAATGTATGCTGGATCTACTGCCTGCTGACCTATTCTGCACAAAGGAGGACCTGCTATGGTGGGGGAAAAACCCAAATGCTGTGTGCCTGAGAATTCTGAATCTGCTTGGGTGTCAGGATGGCTAGGAACTCATGGAAAAACACGTGAAACTTGCACATTTTTGTAGATATTTGTGACCATTTACTTCTGGCTCATTTACAACCTCATCAGAAGTAAGGTTACATGACAGATGTGATGCCAAGAGCAGGAAGGAAAAGGCATGTTATGCATAGCTGTCATGCCCCGTATCACATTCTTCAAGGCCCCTATTGGCTGATGACAATACGCAGTTTGGGACAGTGGTTTGGATTGAATCAAAATTGGGTGTTGAATAACTTGCATGTGTCAAATGATCAAGATTAAGTTCTTTTTCCTTGGTCCCCCCCAAATGAAATTAAAAATTCCTTTACATAGAAAATGCACATAAAAATCCACATATATAATAAAGTGGTATGTGGGACAAAAATTCATCAAACATATAGAAATATACTGCTTTATTAGGTCCAGTTTGGGTGGATTCTACGTCACTGACAATTGGTAAATGAAGGTTGGATGTTTTTCTAAAAGACGTGCTCTAGGAATTATTTTGGGGAAGTTCTTTGGCATATGTTATACAAGAGGTCAGACTAAATGATTGCAATGGTCCCTTCTGGCTTTGGAATCTATGAATCCCTGCTACCTTCATATTTTTATGAATTATTTTTAGTAACATTTGTATCTGTTATACAGCATACAGCTGAAGACTATTACATGCATTTACTTCTAGGTAGACAAATGTGAGTCTGGTTTCCTTCCCCCTCCCCCCATGTGCCCACTTAATTTCCATTGTTAATAGCAGTTACATTTGCATATGGACAGTAGACACTCTGGTCCTTATAGTTATTTTCCAAATGTTAGGGAATATGGTTCTTATTCCAGTTCAGGAAGCTTTGCGAAAAATCTTTTGGATGGGTCATAGGAATAAATATGGCTCTTTCAACTTTATTTCTCTGACGTCTGAGTGATAACATCCAGTCGTTTGAATTTCTACATTAGGTTTCATCCAAGGATCTCAAAGTGCTTTATAAGAATGCTATTATTTAATTACCACAATACCCTGTGAGTCAATTAAGTCTTTGAGATCTGGTGATAAAAAGCGCTACGTAAGAAGTAGGGATTATTATATTGGCTACATATCAGCATCCCCATTTTAGAGAGGGGTAAAGTATGCAACACAGGTTAAATGGCTTGCTCAAGGTCACACAAGTGAGTCAGTAGCAGAACTTGGAATAACACCTAGGAGTCCTGATTTCTAAAGCCCTGTGTTTTACCATTAGACCACACTTCTTCACCTATAATAAAGAAATGTGCCATAAAATAACATTTTGCCTTTTAAAATGCATGTAATAGGGTTTTAGGGCAGGAAGAAACCCATACTAGTTCCTCTAGACCAGTGCTACTCAAAGTGGTGGTCCGCAGACCGGTGCCGGACTGCGAGCCATCGGCTGCCGGTCTGCGCACACATTGGAAAAAAAACTTGCCGGTCCCCCACATCAGATAGCTTGAGATGCACTGATCTAGACCATAAGACTACAATAGGCATTTATCTAGATGTGACCTGAAATTTTCAAGGGGTTTTGATTCCACAAGCTCTTTCAGAAGTAGGCTCTTTTACCATGTAAATATGTGTGCTAACGTTTTTTGGACTTGTGCAGCATGTGAAAATGGGCTGAAGTGCTGTTTTTAATGTAATATTGTACTCTGATCCAACAGAATATAGTATAATTCAAATTAAGGTGACCAGATAGCAAGCATGAAAAATCGGAATAGGGGGTGGGGAGTAATAGATGCCTATAAACACTCAGAATATTGGAACTTTCCCTATAAAATTGGGACATCTGGTTACCCTAGTTCAAATTAATACTAGCTATTAATACTAGTCATGAGCTAGTATGTATGTGTGCCACTGACCACTGCTGGACAGAATTGGAACTACTCAGCAGTGTGCCCTAAACTGCTAACAGCTAATGGAGATTATCCTGCACTTCTGAGTTCTATCCCAACTATTGTGAAGAAGTTTCAAGGGATCATGTTGTGCAGCAAAGTGACAGCCATGGAGTCCTATGTGGTCCTGGATTTGTGCTATACAAACCAAACTAGTAAGAGATGGAGAAAGCGGGGAGTTAGTCTACTAAATCCAAATTTAACCAACTTCTGTTGGTGAGAGAGAGAAGCTTTCACACTTACACAGAGTTCTTCTTCGGGTCTGGGAAATATACTCAGAGAAACATTTTTCCTAGACCTAAAGGAGAGCTCTGTGTAAGCTCAAAAGCGTGTATCTTTTACCAACAAAAGTTGGTCCAATAAAAGATATTACCTCACCCACCTTGTCTCTCTCATATCCTAGGACCAACGCGGCTGAAACAACACTGCGTCCATAAATCCATGTTTGAGCACTTAACTAATTAGGCCTGTTTGACCAAGGCTGGGGGAGGGGGTTGGGAGGAAATAATGACATCTCACATATAAACTCTCATTTACTGCTAAAAAAAATAGAGGGCCTTGTCATACTATCCGTAGGGCGTAGCTGGCTTTGTTTCCTAGTGCTCAATGTAAAGAATAAGGTGCTGTGTAAGAACTACTCAGTGTATATCTGCCTAGTCAACAACTTGAACTATGTCTTTACTTCTAGACACGGGTTTTCCTGTGAAGCTGGGAAAATTTATTTTTGTATCAATTTTAGCCTTTTTTTGCATAACCAAGAGGTATAATCAATTTGGATTAGTGCCTGAATGCTTAAGTTCTGTTGGGGTCAGGCCTAACTTAATTTTGTAAAGTATTTCAACCTTCGTATAGTCTGTGATCTTCTTGTCTGCAAGAAGAAGAAAAAAAATCAAATTCCAAATCTAAGAGAAAAAGCCTTGTGTGCTTTTTGAAAACTATATATATTTCTTCATATATGACAATTATAATGTGTAAATAAAATAAACTTGTATCCATAGAACAGTTATAGTACAAATATACTACCCTCCATTTAAAACTGGAGGTTTGGATTTTCAAAAGTATTCAGTGCACAGCATTGTACAAAGCAAAGAGGGAAGACCCAGTCTCTTCCCTAAGGTATTTACAATCGATACAGGATCCTGCAGAGTAGAGCACTCATGTTGGAATAATACCTAAATTATTTTTCACGTGGGGTCTATCTGTGTTCCATATAAATATATGGGTATTTGCCTTTGGGTAGCTCCAGGCTCAGGTCCACAGCCTACGTACATTACTCAGACATAGATTGTAAGGTATGACCCTGAAACCCTTATTCACATAAGCAGTCCTTACTCATGAGGGTATTCAAGTATTTGCATATGTGTGGGTTCGATGTCTGAGCTCATGCACACCAGATTTTTACTGTTGGTTTTTTTGACTGATGTTCTAATATTCACCCATGGTGGTTCTTTAAAAGCCAGTTAAGTCTCTCTTCATTACAAAATACATTGTTAGTTCTGTCCAAGGAGATGACAAGTATTGTCTACTTCAGTAATCACATAAGTCACTTAAGAACCAAAACTTGAAACATTGTGAAAATGTGAAACATCAGAATTTTTACTGTTTTTTATTTATCTGTGTAATGGACTTCCATGCACTTCTCACTTCCTGAGTGGTTCAAGTCTGCCAAGAAACTTAATCAGCCTGCCCCCCAAGACTGTATCTACTTGAGTTGACTATTGTTTTGAGGTAATATATCATTGAGTCTGGTCCAAATGGAAAAAAACTTGTCTTTTAAAACCAGTGTGAGCCATCAGGAGGGTGAGCTCAGCAGGGACTAGTTCTCGTATAAGTTAAATACCAGCCATGAGGGGTTTCCGATGCTGAAAAATAAGCAAAATCTGCAGTTATGTAGAAAACAGAGGCCAGTTTCTCCATGTACACATGTCTAACTCAAAGTTTAGCCTCTAAGGGATTTGTCTGCTGAAAAGAGGAGGCCAAGGTGGCCAAGAAAGAAATACATGCCCTGCTCAAATAACTGGAGTATACAAGAACAATCATCAACTCTCTTTTCTTCATTCAAATGAGCAATTTCCCCAAGGGCACCTGTTCTAATGCTGTACTGTTTAACCTTTATTCCTTCCATTGCCAATCCAAAAATGGTTTTGCTAGAGTGACTCCCAAGTAAAATGACACATGCTTTCAGAAGTGCAGTGGTTTTTATCATTCTACAAAGAGCAGATTCTTATTTAGCCTTTTAATACAGATTCATCAGACTTTAAGGATTCTGTGTCATACCTTATGGTACAAGTCCATGGGCTTGACACATGCTCTTTTCTACAATGTAAAATATCCATGTTTTGCATGCAGTAACTTTATACACCATCTGTTCATTCTAATTCTCTTCTTCCTGTCAGGCTTCAGGTATTATCTAATCTATTTTATCTATCTTCCTTCTAGTGGCTCCTGGAGGCCCCACTGTACAAGGTATGATGTAAACACATTTTAACAGGCTGTTTAATGCCCTGGTGAGCTAACAGCCTAAATAAAAAAGATAGGCAAAGAGTGGGAGAGAAAACAGCCACAGAAAGGTGAAGGAACTTGCCCAAGCTCAAAGTGCCGGCCAGTGGCCACAAATAGAACCCACAGTTGCTGCTTCCCCAGTCAGTACCATGATCCCTAGATTGCACTGTCTGTTAACACATGTAGGGCCCATTAACAAAGAAATTGCACATGCCTCATTCAAAAACACTGTTGATCTCCTTTACAGGTAAACATTTGATAGGTATTTGTTTTGGTCGTGGTATTCCACTGTTTATTTCCCAACATTTGTCTTTCCCATTTTGAGTCCTCTTCCCTCTCCTCTGCATGGTGCAGGGAGGCCAGATCATCTATAATGTAAACTCATCCCAGGGGACCTCTGATAAAAAGAGGCAGTGGAAAGGCTAGCTTTCCCTTACCATTTTTTGTTGGTTTATAAAAACATGTTTAATTATTATGTGCTGGTAGAATTCAGTTCATTTGGGCATATTGTATTCTTACACCGTGCATCTCGTTAAACTGATGATAGTGAGGATAGTGAATAAACCTTCAGAGTGATACAGAGGAGTGTTGCCTCCTGGCCACATGTGATTTCTGCATCTAAGCTCCATTAAAATAACATGAACCCAGATAGTCACTGGGAGTGATGTACGTGGCATGGTGTAATACCAAAAGAGGAGCTAATGGATGATAGTGAACTGTTAATATTGATTTGCAACACCCTACAGTGGCAGAAAAGCCTGTGTGATTTCATTGTTGGGGCTGAAGAGGAACTGAAAACAGATGCATTAAGTTATAGACTATCAAGGTGATTCCTCCTCCTTTATGGCTTTTGTGGGATGCACTTAAAATATTGTATTCAGTTCTGGGAAATTCAATTCTGTACTACACATGTTTTGGGGTGGGGACTCAGAAGAGCAATCAAAATGACCGAGGGATTGTGTTTCAAGGAAAAATAATTATATAGAACCTGGTCAAACAACAACAAGAGAGACGATATAACTATGTATGGAATGGAAGTATCTGGTGGGTGTTAACAGGGAGAAGGGTGGGGTGATGCAGTGAGGTATAAGTCGAAGTGATGGGAAGAAAATAAAGCAAATGGAAACTTAGGCTAAATTTCAGGAGCAGTTTCCTAACAATGATATCTGTTGAACTGTGAACAGTTTTTCAAAGTAAGTCATGGAAGCCACATTGCTTGAGATGTTTAAACTGGATTGGACCAAACTGTTGGAAACCATATTGCTGGGAGCAGGCCTTCTTTGGCAGAGGTCTGAACAAATAGGCTGATCCAACTTCCAGAGAAGTCGATGAGAGTCTCTGCTGATCATGGTGGACTTTGGATCAGGACCTAAAGGACATAAGGTGTGTCTTCTGTTTCTGTGATTCAGACTGTGTTAAATGCCAGGTTTCATGTTTCTTGGTGAATTGTGCATAGAATTCTAGTGAAACAGAAAAGCCATGGAAACAAACTTGTCAGTGTTTTTTTCATTAACTCAGACTGCTGGCCAATAAACTCTTTGCTTTTAAAAAGAAAAGGAGTACTTGTGGCACCTTAGAGACTAACCAATTTATTTGAGCATGAGCTTTCGTGAGCTACAGCTCACTTCATCGGATGCATCCGATGAAGTGAGCTGTAGCTCACGAAAGCTCATGCTCAAATAAATTGGTTAGTCTCTAAGGTGCCACAAGTACTCCTTTTCTTTTTGCGAATACAGACTAACACGGCTGTTACTCTGAAACCTGTCATTTTGCTTTTAAAGTTTCTTTTATTGGAATGAGAGTAAAATATATCTCCTCAGCCCATTCTTCTTTTTTCTGAGCTCTTTTCCCCCCCACCCGCCAGATTCTCAAACTTTTTTTTTTAGCTATATCTGTTCTATTGACTTTAAAGTTACAATAATTTTATTTTTGCTTAAAAGAAAAAAACACATTTAATGTACATTCCTTGTAACTTGAGCCTTGGTGGTCTTGGAAGAAACCTAAAAAATAGTTTTGGTTGATAATGTGTAATATGAATGCAATTAGCTGGGGGCTTTTTCTCCTTTCAAAAAAATTGTAGAAAAATAATTCATGGCAAATTTAGATCGGAGCAAGGTACTCTCTAAATCTTTATTTTTGTTACCCCAAAATGTATGGAAATTTTTAATTATTAAATTCCAGGCTATCATGCACACATTTACTGTATATCAGAAATCTTGTATGGAGGTGACAGTGCTATCTTTATATATGGGAAAGGGCTGTCACATATTGTGTGTTTCTTCTCTCATTTCCCCACCATATGTAGTCAACTGAAAAAATAACGTGGTGAAGGGCTCTTCTTGGATGTACATTAATGGACAATAAGGAAAAACAGAGGAGGCCTTTGGCTTCAGTAGTTAAGCTGTCTCAACAATCAGCTGCTGAAACAATGGAGCAACTTCATTATAGATAGGTAATCTTAGCATACTGGCACGTGGCAGCCTGGCTACAGTTTAGCCTATGGGCATAGTCTGCTTTTTAGGTTTTTATAACTTTCCAATTTCAAACTGCATTATGCTGAAACTTATTAAGCTTTTGGCTTTAATGCAATTTTTTGTCCTTCTAGGAAACTCGCTCACATCTACAAATCCTAATCTTTATTTGTAGAAGGATTTTTTTGGGGGGGAAAAAGCAAGAGGTTTTTGGTGGTTTATTAGTTGTGCTCAGGGTTCTGGGATCTCTGTGACAGTTCAGTGCTTAGTTCTGTGGCATGGGTGAGAGACTTCTGTTGCTGCAGCCATTTCATGGGGTGCTCACAGCATCCACTGCTACTTAAAGAAGTGCAGACAACCTAAATCCATCCATCCTATCTTGTGTGATCCATGAAGTCCACAGCTCAGATCTGTGGCCACCATTTTGGACTCTCTCCTCAGAGCGCAAATCCCCACACGCCATTTAAACCTTTGCAAACTCCTGTACACTTCACTTCCTCACCGCTGCTGATTGCATCTGATGCATTGGCACTCAAGAGGCTAGCCTGGGGGCAGCAGTAATTCTACAGAAGGCCTCTGAATTGTTGGAATCAGATGCAAAAATTTTACCAGGGTCGGAGTTAGGAAGACCAACGACTGTTAGGAGTGGTAGCACAGTGAGGCAGTATCATATTGTTACAGGGAGAATTCTGCAGCCTGGGGAGAGTCATTTGCTGTCAGCTAAAGTAGGAAAGAGAATTATTAATTAACCATTATCTTTAATATTGTTGTTGACTGAGTCACATTTCTCTTTCCTTTATCTTTGGCACTTACATGGCCTCCAACACTGTAATATCTGAGCACCTCACAATATTTAGTGCATTGTGCAGGAGGTCAGACTAGACGATCACAATGGTCCTTTCTGACCTTAAAGTCTATGATTTTATGATTCCACTTATCCTCACAGCACCCGGGTAAGGTAGGGAAATGCTATTATCCCCATAGTACAGCGGCTAAGTGACTTGTCCAGAGTCATGCAAAAAGGAGGGACTTGAACCCCAGTCTCTCATTGGCCAGGCTAGCACCCTATCCACTGGACAACCCTTCCTGTCTTTCTTGTGCGGGAGAAGGCACAAGTTCAGAATTGGAAGGGGATGGTAACACTGGAGGGGCAGATTGGCACAACATACTGTGAGAAAGTAGGGTGCTAGTAACAGTTGCTAATATTTGAAAATTTGTGTCCAGGGACAGTTTCCCAAGTAAACCTGGTGTCTGGGAGCCAAAGGGCAGCGTACATCTTGGTGAGTTTTAGCTTTATTTGGGTGGCCTCAAAATTGTGAGACAGCTTTCAGCCTGCTCTTTTACAAGCTCCCAAACCTGCTAGATCCTCCATCATCAACTTTGTATTTTGCACCGGCACTGATGTGTGGTGATTCGTTGCAAAAACATTTCAGAGTAGGCAAACTCTGCCTTTGTAACCAAAGTGCAGTGAGGGGTGAAGACCAAAGATTCAGAGCGGGATTAGGCATCCTCCCCTCAGTCCAATTTATGGGGTGCATGGGGTGCAATTTATGGGGTGCAATTTATGGGGCCTCATGACTCTTCCTCACACAGTCACCTCTAACCCATCCAGCCCCTGGTTACACCAGTCTGATGTCATCTTCCCGAAGGAAGCCGAATGGCTTGTTACCCCACCCATTTTGGAGTGATATTTGGGGGTGAACAGGCCTGCTCTGTATTCTAGCATCTTTCTAAGGTGTATGGTATTGCTCCTTCCTTCCTCTGTTCCCCTGAGCTTTCTCCTTGTCAATTTTTTCCTATAGTGTCCCCCACACTTTCTCCTTTCCCTATGCTGCCTTTGGTGTGTTCCCTTTCCCCCTCTTCCCTATTCTTCTACCTTCTGTGGAGTTCTTTTTCCTTTCCATCCTAAGAGGGGCTGAGCTGAGGCTATTGCCTTGGTGATGGTTTCTTTGGCTGTGGAAGCTGGCAACAGAACAGGAGATGGGCGGCCTTTGGCAGCTGTAGAAAGTGGTAGGTGTGCAAAGGTGGGGGTGGGGGGATGACACATGAGTACAGCATGAGAGGGAGGAAGAAAACAGATTATGGGATGGCCCCTGTGCTTCCCAGGCAATGCTATCTCCTCCTTCTGGTGCCCTCTCTTACAGGCTTGCAATGCAAAGAGCTCTACTTCGTCCCATCTTGGGTGTGACTGTTGGGCTGGTAGAACATTTTCAGTCTAAACTGTTTTTCAGTGGAAAAGTGGAGTTTTGGGCTGTACAGAATTTTTCATGAAAAGTGTCTGCTTTCAGTTGGAAACTTGGAGTTTTGACTGGAAATTTTTTAATTAAAATTTGAAATTTGCCAAAATTTGAGATTTTCTACTGGGGGGTGGCATGCCAGAATCTGTTTTCTGACTAACTCTAGTGCATTGCTAATTTTAATTATTTGGCATTTAGATGCCAGATTATATGTACCATAGTCACAGTATAGCTGGGTAGAGAGATACTAATTAATTCAGAACTGCAAATTTTGCAATGTGGGGAGGTTGGTTGGTTAGTTTAATAAAACCCAAGAAACCCCTTTTAAAACCATTGATTCATTCATTCATTCCCCCAAAAGATTGCTCTTTCACACCTGGGACTGCAGATTTGCAGGTAGTTAAGGCAGGTTCCAGATTTGTCCCACCAAAGATCTCTAAAGTTAAAGAATGAGTATTGACAAGGGAATTTTCAGAGAGCTAATATTTGCGAAGTGCTTTGAGTCTGGCAACTGCTGTGGATTTTAATAATGTGCTTTTTCTTAAAGCAGTTACACAATGTACAAGATAAAGTGCAGATACCCAATTCCTTTGTCTGTAGGTAGCATGCAAAAGCAATTTTATAGACAGATAGAGCAAACCACTAATATTTCAAGTATTCTGTAACTTACCTGTGCAGCTCTAAGATCTTATTTTATTAAAATAATATCATAGTGTATAGTATCCGGGGATAGCCGTGTTAATCTGTGTCCACAAAAACCACAGGGAGTCCGGTGGCACCTTAAAGACTAACAGATTTATTTGGGCATAAGCTTTCATGGGTAAAAAACCCATCTGAAGAAGTGGTTTTTTTACCCATGAAAGCTTATGCCCAAATAAATCTGTTAGTCTTTAAGGTGCCATCAGACTCTCTGTTGTTTTCATAGTGTAGGTGAGCTTTAGTACTGTGTAATCTGCAAACAATACAATTACAGCACTAAATTAATGCAGTATAAGTACAAGCTATTACTCTGTCAGCACAGGAATACAGCACAGGAATACAGGTCTTCATACTGTATGAGTATAACACAAATTGTTTACTTAGAGATGTATGGCACATTGCAAACGTGGCTTATGATCAGTTTTCCTGTACAAGATCTCAGTCTATGCAATTGAACTGATGATTTAGAACAGGGGTTGGCAACCTTTCAGAAGTGAAAAGAAAAGGAGTACTTGTGGCACCTTAGAGACTAACCAATTTATTTGAGCATGAGCTTTCGTGAGCTACAGCTCACTTCATCATCTGATGAAGTGAGCTGTAGCTCACGAAAGCTCATGCTCAGATAAATTGGTTAGTCTCTAAGGTGCCACAAGTACTCCTTTTCTTTTTGCGAATACAGACTAACACGGCTGTTCCTCTGAAACCTTTCAGAAGTGGTGTGCCGAGTCTTCATTTATTCACTCTAATGTAAGGTTTCGTGTGCCAGTGATATATTTTAATGTTTTTAGAAGGTCTCTTTCTAGAATTCTATAATATATAACTAAACTATTGTTGTATGTAAAGTAAATAAGGTTTTTAAAATGTTTAAGAAGCTTCATTTAAAATTAAATTAAAATGCAGAGCCCCCCCGGACCAGTGGCCAGGACCCGGGCCGTGTGAGTGCCACTGAAAATCAGCTCGCGTGCCGCCTTTGGCATGCGGGCCATAGGTTGCCTACCCCTGATTTAGAATAGTTCTTTAAGTAATTGGCTTTCCCAAATTGTTGTTTTGGAAACTTAGTGCTTTCAGGAAGGTAGTAGTACTGGATGGTATTACTGTACATACAGCCAGGTATGGCAGCTTGCTATGAAGAGTGTGTGGTGTCAGTGAGCCAGTTCTGTTGCACAGCATGAAGAGGGTTAATGCTGATAACACTGGAAAAGTCTCCGTGGCAATGGGAATCGACCTACCCTGGCTGGAACAGCAGGAAACTAATAGAACTTTTCTGCTCTATTCAAAGCAGGGTAGTCAAGCATCTTAACTTCCCACCAAACTCTGTTTTCTGTTGTGCTTTTTAATTCCAGCTTTCTGTAGCATTAGGAGCTGGAAGACAAATAATTGCAACTGTATATGGAACTGTAATGTTAGTTCTAAAAATTGTACCAATATTTATCTTGCTTCAAAGGACTATCTTTGTTTAGGAAAATTGGTTTTATAAGGCATTAGTAAATATATATCATACATTTTCAGTGTATGTACAAAGAAAGCATGTAAACATTTGTGTTTAGTGATTTTACTTAGGCTGGATTTAATAGTGCATCAAAAGAATCTTGACTAATGTTTTAAAATGTAAAACTTTTTGATATAGGATGAATGTCATTTTTATTTGTCTCTTAAGTGCCTATCATACTACTTATACTGAATAAATAACAAAGAAAAAGGGCCAAATTCTGCTGTCAGCTACCCCAGTTTAAACCTAACATAGCTCCATTGACTTCAGTTGGAAGTACTCTAGATTTACATCACTGTAACTAAGAACAAAATGTCACTCTTAATTTATGGTGCCCAAACTATTCTGTTTTTCCTGAACTTTGTTACATCACAGACTCACAATGTTTTCTCTTGCAATTGTATGTGAATTAAACGTTAGTTTAAGGTACCCAAAGAAAATGTATAGACAGGTATATGGATAATTTTGTTTCAGTAGTAGAAATAGCGTAAATACTCTTCAGGTGAATCACTAAACATATAGGTCACACGTTTGAGCTATAAAAAAATCTTGTATATTCTGTGAACTCTGTTTGCGTGTGTAATGTTGTCTAGACCATCAAAGTTCAAGTATTTTCTGAATGCATGCGGAGGACTGCTAAAAGTGAGCCACATCATCAAAGGTATGTTGCATTTGGATCATATGAATAACTCTTGACACAGACAACTGATTGACATAATGAATAGGGGGTATACCCTGAGCTCAAATAGTTGGCAGAAACAAAACTGCCTTGTCCTGACTTTCTGTGATCCCTCAGTTGGAGTCTTTTTGGAAATCATAAGAATGGAGATCCTGTGTTGAAAGACTGTTGGGTGCAATATTTTTGAGGTGGGGGGAGAGAGCACGGGTTTTGATGAATTTAGAGCCCTTGTTGATCTACTAACCATATTGAAAGGACTAGCTGAAGCAGAAAGCCCCAAAATGGGTAAGTGGAAGCAGGTGTGCAGTGGACATGATAAGCTATATCCCTCTCTGCAAATGTCTTATTTCTTCTCTGGAAAGAAGAAAGAAATGAGTCTAAAAACTTCTTTATATCTAAGCAGTTTCTTAAGGCTGCTTAAGGTGTCCTGAAGCCTGTTGTAAATATTTGCATTGTAAGAGAAAATCTAACTAGCTTCAAGGTAGGTGAATATTTACTGACTAAATAGTGGTGGGATTTTAAAATGAAAAGTAAATCATTCGATAGGAGTGGAGTATGAGTAAACGGATTCATTTTATCTGACAAATGACCCTCAGCGCTTGCACATCTCCTGCTCTAATTAAGGGCAGTTCATGTTTCGTGCTGAATCCATTTCAGCTCTGTAGTGTTTTCTCTGTGAAATGTTTAGTATGAAGCACTACACTAAATCTACTACACAGATGTATCCCTTCCAGAGGAGAGATACCAGCAGGCTAATTCTCAGTGTTTGAAACCATATAAACAAGAATGGCTATTCTAGTCTACAAGGAGCCTGTCTTAAATGCTTTACTGAAAGTTTGTTATAATAAGCATGCTAGAAAATATTCCCTTCGATTCTCCCAGTTCACATTCTTGTGTTGTGCTTCCTGCCTGGGACAACATGCAGGAGCGAGTCCCTGCAGAAGCCAAAGCTTTGCACTCTTCCTCCTGCAAGGCTCCCCCATTCACCTGGACTCTGGACTTATTTTACACACAAACCCTTCTCCTTTCCTTCCTCACCCTCCTGTTTTATTTCCACCATTGTTTACCAGGTGTGGCAGGCTGACTGAGAGGCTTTGCTCCCAGCACTCAAGTCTCAAGACTTTTCCTATGCTCTGTTTTGGCTTTATCTGTGTATCCAGCAGCACTAACACCTCCCTGCTGGTTCTGCTGCTTTTCTCCCTAGGGCTCCCAGGGCCTCTCCCTCAAAGCTGAGCCCAGCACTGTACTTTCAGTCTGTAGGTGATGGCTGAAAACACTTAACACTTATTGTGGTAAAAAGAAAAGGAGTACTTGTGGCACCTTAGAGACTAACCAATTTATTTGAGCATGAGCTTTCGTGAGCTACAGCTCACTTCATCAGATGTATACCGTGGAAACTGCAGCAGACTTTATATACACACAGAGAATATGAAACAATACCTCCTCCCACCCCACTGTCCTGCTGGTAATAGCTTATCTAAAGTGATCAACAGGTGGGCCATTTCCAGCACAAATCCAGGTTTTCTCACCCTCCACCCCCCCACACAAATTCACTCTCCTGCTGGTGCTAGCCCATCCAAAGTGACAACTCTTTACATAATCAAGTCGGGCTATTTCCTGCATAGATCCAGGTTTTCTCACATCCCCCCCCACCTCCATACACACACAAACTCACTCTCCTGCTGAATTGGTTAGTCTCTAAGGTGCCACAAGTACTCCTTTTCTTTTTGCGAATACAGACTAACACGGCTGTTCCTCTGAAACTTATTGTGGTGTTATTCCCTACATACGAGGATCTTATTGAACCTGGTGAAACTCCTTATGTATTCCAGAGGCAGGACAGTGGGCTCTGCAGATTACATCTGGTTTCACATACAGACTATTTGAGACTAATCTAGTATGAGAAATAAATTCCTATTTGTGCTAAGTTACCTAGTGTCTCAATAGTCCTCCTCTTGTCTCCTAATACTACAGCATTTTCAGTGTGGGTACTCTAGGTGTTCTTTATTTTTGTAAAGCTGGTAGAATTTAAAAAAAAATCAAGAAATTATCAGAGTTCTGAAGCTTTTTCCATTGTGTAAGATTCCACCTATTTGTCACTTGGTGACATTTTTAACTGAAAATCTTATCGCGCGTGTTGTTGAAACCACTGTCAAAATCATCCTAGACATTTTTCATTTTGCAGAAAATAGATTTTCATTGATCAGAAACTTTAGTCATTTTTAGGAAAGCACAATGGGTGCCCTGTGTTTGATTCTACTGCTAGCTCCCTGCCATGATGCTGTTGTGAAGGATTGGTTTTACATGAGGCCTCTTGTAGTTGGGGAAAATGAATCTCTTGAAATACAAAACTCATTAGCCTGGAGGCATGTCCATCTTCAGAAACTTCAAACCCCACTCCCTTCCTTTCACGGATTTGGCTGTAAGGCAAGCTAGTCATAAGGGAAGAACCCTTATTTTATTGGGGAAAACAACACAAACCTACCAAATCAACCAACCCCTAAAACACTCACGCTATAAAGATGCTTCCTCCTGCTGGAGGCCTACTGAGCTGGAGCATTCTGAGATTTTTCCCATGGGTCAGGAACATCAGGGTAGCTGTCTGAAAAGATGTGGCTTTCAAACATTGTGGCCATTGTTTAAAGAACCCCAGGAGGGTAGTGGTGTGTTTCTTAACACTATGGTTCTATTGCGGGAGCGGGGGGAACTGGTGATATTCAGGCATCGTTTTTCCTCTTGTAGTTATTACAGTATTTGCTGTATTTTTTTCACTAGGATAAATCAGTCAATGCGAATTTGTGCAGATTAATCAGTGGGAGTAAGGGTGGTAGATTCTGGCTCTTAAGGAATCAGTGGAGACGTAGGAGATTTGTTGCACACTGTTTCAGGTGGGACAGGCTTGCTGTAGCAGCAGTTTGGAGTACTTGGGGTACTAACCAATTTATTTGAGCATAAGCTTTCGTGAGCTACAGCTCACTTCATCGAAAGCTTATGCTCAAATAAATTGGTTAGTCTCTAAGGTGCCACAAGTACTCCTTTTCTTTTTGCGAATACAGACTAACACGGCTGTTACTCTGAAACTTGGGGTAGTAGGTTATATACTAATTACTCCCCCCTTCACACATGTACACTTCTGATTTTCAGAGATGATTTAATAAAGGTTCCTGTTTTAGCATTTTAAGTTCTACCAGGTTATTGTTTGGGAAGCATTGTTGCCCTGCATAGGCAGTCAGGTATCCTACTGAAGGGCTTCAAGACCTTATTAGTTTGGAGATAATTTGCAGTTTGGTCTCTTTCCACCAGTTGCCTTAGAGGAAACATAACCCGTTTGAAATAGGTGGTCAGAAACCAGCAACTAAGAAATATACTGTTTCCGTGTTGAACTAAATGGTATTTTGTCCAGTAAATCTTTCATATAAAATGTGATGTCTGAAGTAATATTCATAGTAATATGCTATATTAAAGTATTCCCCAGTATACGCATTTTACAGCTGTAAACATACCAGAAGTGAAATCCTGGCCCCCACCTCCGAAGTCAGTGGCAAAACCATTGACTTCAGTGGAGCCAGGATTTCACCCCAGATCTCTCAAGTTACTTGCTTATCTAGTCTTTGTTGTAGATCAGGGATAGACTATGACACAGGAGCCATTTGGCGCATATGTTAGAAAAAGGGGTTAAACAATACTCTCCCCAAAGAACTCCTGATGTATTAGTGTAAATGCAGAGTACTGTCTAATAGGAACTACCATTTATTGAATTGTTGATCTTTTAATCATAATTTGAGGAGATTTGGATGATAGTTAATAGTGGCTCTGCTTTTCAGAGGTGCAGAGCACGCACAACTGCCACTAAACTCATTGGGAGCTAAAGATGCAAAACATTCTCTTCTGCAAAATGGGCCACAAATACTTTGTAAAGCTTGTCTGGAATGTTATGTACATAGTGTCATGTCCTGTGGGGGAAAGGAAGATTTTCTTTCTCATTACTCTGCAGGAGAGCTGAACTGGAGAGTATGACACTTGCAACTTTTAGGTGGGACTGTTCGCTCTCTTGCTTCGTACACACAGAGCAGAACTCCACGATAGATTTAATTGAAGGATTTTGGCTTAAAAACTGATGGCACGATATGGCCCTTGATCTGGTAGGACTTGCTATGATCTCTGCCTTGCTTTAGGTTTAGCACTGCTCTTCCTAATTCTTCCCATTAGAATTACTAAAAGAGTTGATTGAAGTAGCATGCTGGGGAGGAACAACTGACTGCGATTGGGCCTACTTCCTCTCAACCATGTCGCAGTAGTGCCCTAAACTAGGGTGACCAGGTGACCGGTTTTCGACCAGAATACCCAGGTGAAAAGGGATCCTGGTGGCTCCAGTCAGCACTGCTGATCGGGCTGTTGACTGTGCGGTTGGCGGCACTGTGTAGTGGGGCTGGCAGGCTGCCTGCTAGCCTCCACGCTGTGCAGCTCCTGGGAAGCAGCCGGCATGTCCCGCCTCTGGCTCCTAGGTGTAGGTCAGGGGTGGGGAAACTAGGGCCCACAGGTTAATTTAATCTGGCCCGTGGCACCCCCCTGCCCCTGCGGGGCTGGAGCCACAAGCGCCAGCTCACCCTGCTGTGGGGGGAAGCCCCGAGCCTCCTCATTCCTCCCCCAGCAGGTGAGTAGCCCGCTATTGATTTTTTTTTTTCCTGTGGATCAGTGACCCATGATAGAAAAAAGGTTCCCCACCCCAGAGTCTGCACCCCCAGCCGGAGCCCTCACTCCCCCGCCCCATGCCCCTGCCCCAGCCCTGATCTCCCTTCTGCCCTCTGAACCCCTCAGTCCCAGTCCGGAGCACCCTCCTGCACCCCTAACCCCTCATCCGTGGCCCCACCCCAGAGCCTGCTCCCCCAGTTGGAGCTCTCACCCTCTCTCGCCTTCCAACCCACTGCCTCAGCCTGGAGCCCCCTCCCACACTCTGAACTCCTAAGGAAGGAGTGAGCAGGGACAGGGCCTCGGAGAAGGGGTGGGGCTTGGGTGGGGCCTTGGAGGAGTGCGGAGCAAGGATGTTTGGTTTATGTGAGTGGAAAGTTGGCAACCCTAGCTCTAACCACTTTAGATTGGGGTTGGTCATACCATCCTATGCTAGAATCTGTGGAACCTGAGTTATTGTGGGTAGAATGGTAGAAAGAATTTTGCAGAAATTGCAGTTCCAATGGTAGCCTAGGATTTTCTCCAAATACCAGGAAACCCTCACTTAAAGGTAACCTCCAACAGATAACCCTAAAATGTTACCAGTACATATTTGTTGGACCTTTAGTTAAAGACCAAGACTGATAAGTAATTGATTTATTTTTCATTGCTGGTCTCTGAGGTGGTCTCTCCAATTCCAGACTAGAACTGGTTGGGAATTTTTTTTATGAACCAGTAACTTTTTGCAGGAACTTTCATTGCGAAATCTTTCAGGTGAAAAAGAGAGAGACCCTACCATAGCCAATAGCTTTGTGGTTAAGGCAGTCACTTGGCTGATAGGAGTTCCAAGTTCAAGTCCTTGTTCTGCCTGATTCAGATCAGGGACTTAAACTGATTTTCTCTCATGCCATTTGAGTGCCTAAACTATTGGGCTATGCTGAGGGGAAGGATGTGTGTCACAATTTTTGTGAAACTTTGAAAGGCTGTGGGTTTGCTCCAATGCAGGATGGGAAAATATTTTGAAATCTTGAAAAGTTTAACAGGACAGAAAATCTGTTTTCTGCTCAGCTCTACTCCAGACTGATTTCACTGTACCTATGTACTGGGTAACTGACGCACTTAATGCTACTTAGTATCTTCCAGGAATAGCATCTCACAGTGGCAGCCAGTCACAATTTTCCTTTCTGCCCCCTCATTTCCACAAAGTGGATGTGGTGGGTGGCTGAGAAAAACAAAATGTAGTGTCAGTAACAGGGTAAAAAGAAAACAAGTGGTGGCCATCACTTTGCTGACAAAGTGAAGTAGGTGGGCAATTTCATGTGGCCTTTTAAGCGCTGCTTCTTCCTTCCCATGTTTAAATGTTTCAAAACTGGTTATTAGTAGGTTTCAGAGTAACAGCCGTGTTAGTCTGTATTCGCAAAAAGAAAAGGAGTACTTGTGGCACCTTAGAGACTAACCAATTTATTTGAGCATAAGCTTTCGTGAGCTACAGCTCACTTCATCGGATGCATACTGTGGAAACTGCAGAAGACATTATATACACAGAGACCATGAAACAATACCTCCTCCCACCCCACTGTCCTGCTGGTAATAGCTTATCTAAAGTGATCACTCTCCTTACAATGTGTATGATAATCAAGTTGGGCCATTTCCAGCACAAATCCAGGTTTTCTCACCCTCCGCCTCCCCCACACAAACTCACTCTCCTGCTGGTAATAGCCCATCCAAAGTGACCACTCTCTTTACAATGTGTATGAAAATCAAGGTGGGCCATTTCCAGCACAAATCCAGGTTTTCTCACCAGCCCCTCCGCCGCCAAAAAACATACACACACAAACTCACTCTCCTGCTGGTAATAGCTGATCCAAAGTGACCACTCTCCCTACAATGTGCATGATAATCAAGGTGGGCCATTTCCAGCTCAAATCCAGGTTTTCTCACCCTCCGCCCCCATACACACACAAACTCACTCTCCTGCTGGTAATAGCCCATCCAAAGTGACCACTCTCTTTACAATGTGTATGAAAATCAAGGTGGGCCATTTCCAGCACAAATCCAGGTTTTCTCACCAGCCCCCCCACCTCAAAAAACATACACACACAAACTCACTCTCCTGCTGGTAATAGCTGATCCAAAGTGACCACTCTCCCCACAATGTGCACGATAATCAAGGTGGGCCATTTCCAGCACAAATCCAGGTCTTCTCACCCCACCTCCCCCAACACAGACACAAACTCACTCTCCTGCTGGTAATAGCTCATCCAAACTGACCACTCTCCTTACAATGTGTATGATAATCAAGGTGGGCCATTTCCAGCATAAATCCAAGTTTAACCAGAACGTCTGGGGGGGGCGGGGGTAGGAAAAAATAAGGGGAAATAGGCTACCTTGCATAATGACTTAGCCACTCCCAGTCTCTATTTAAGCCTAAATTAATAGTATCCAATTTGCAAATGAATTCCAATTCAGCAGTTTCTCGCTGGAGTCTGGATTTGAAGTTTTTTTTGTTGTAAGATAGCGACCTTCATGTCTTCAATCTCTCTGGTCATGCAATTACAGTGTTCTCCGACTGGTTTATGAATGTTATAATTCTTGACATCTGATTTGTGTCCATTTATTCTTTTACGTAGAGACTGTCCAGTTTGACCAATGTACATGGCAGAGGGGCATTGCTGGCACATGATGGCATATATCACATTGGTGGATGTGCAGGTGAACGAGCCTCTGATAGTGTGGCTGATGTTATTAGGCCCTGTGATGGTGTCCCCTGAATAGATATGTGGGCACAGTTGGCAACGGGCTTTGTTGCAAGGATAGGTTCCTGGGTTAGTGATTCTGTTGTGTGGTATGTGGTTGTTGGTGAGTATTTGCTTCAGGTTGCGGGGCTGTCTGTAGGCACCGACTGGCCTGTCTCCCAAGATTTGTGAGAGTGTTGGGTCATCCTTTAGGATAGGTTGTAGATCCTTAATAATGCGTTGGAGGGGTTTTAGTTGGGGGCTGAAGGTGACGGCTAGTGGCGTTCTGTTATTTTCTTTGTTAGGCCTGTCCTGTAGTAGGTGACTTCTGGGAACTCTTCTGGCTCTATCAATCTGTTTCTTCACTTCCGCAGGTGGCTACTGTAGTTGTAAGAATGCTTGATAGAGATCTAGTAGGTGTTTGTCTCTGTCTGAGGGGTTGGAGCAAATGCAGTTGTATCACAGAGCTTGGCTGTAGACGATGGATCATGTGGTGTGGTCAGGGTGAAAGCTGGAGGCATGTAGGTAGGAATAGCGGTCAGTAGGTTTCCGGTATAGGGTGGTGTTTATGTGACCATTGTTTATTAGCACTGTAGTGTCCAGGAAGTGGATCTCTTGTGTGGACTGGTCCAGGCTGAGGTTGATGGTGGGATGGAAATTGTTGAAATCATGGTGGAATTCCTCAAGGGCTTTTTTCCATGGGTCCAGATGATGAAGATGTCATCAATATAGCGCAAGTAGAGTAGGGGCTTTAGGGGACGAGAGCTGAGGAAGCGTTGTTCTAAATCAGCCATAAAAATGTTGGCATAGTGTGGGGCCATGCGGGTACCCATAGCAGTGCCGCTGATCTGAAGGTATACATTGTCCCCAAATGTAAAATAGTTATGGGTAAGGACAAAGTCACAAAGTTCAGCCACCAGGTTAGCCGTGACATTATCGGGGATAGTGTTCTTGACGGCTTGTAGTCCATCTTTGTGTGGAATGTTGGTGTAGAGGGCTTCTACATCCATAGTGGCCAGGATGGTGTTATCAGGAAGATCACCGATGGATTGTAGTTTCCTCAGGAAGTCAGTGGTGTCTCGCAGGTAGCTGGGAGTGCTGGTAGCGTAGGGCCTGAGGAGGGAGTCTACATAGCCAGACAATCCTGCTGTCAGGATGCCAATGCCTGAGATGATGGGGCGCCCAGGATTTCCAGGTTTATGGATCTTGGGTAGTAGATAGAATATCCCAGGTCGCGGTTCCAGGGGAGTGTCTGTGCGGATTTGATCTTGTGCTTTTTCAGGAAGTTTCTTGAGCAAATGGTGTAATTGCTTTTGGTAACTCTTAGTGGGATCATAGGGTAATGGCTTGTAGAAAGTGGCGTTGGAGAGCTGCCTAGCAGCCTCTTGTTCAAATTCCGACCTGTTCATGATGACAACAGCACCTTCTTTGTCAGCCTTTTTGATTATGATGTCAGAGTTGTTTCTGAGGCTGTGGATGGCATTGTGTTCTGCACGGCTGAGGTTATGGGGCAAGTGATGCTGCTTTTCCACAATTTGCGGAAGCACTCTATGTAGAAGTCCAGTCTGCTGTTTCTACCTTCAGGAGGAGTCCACCTAGAATCCTTCTTTTTGTAATGTTGGTAGGGAGGCCTCTGTGGATTAGTATGTTGTTCAGAGGTATTTTGGAAATATTCCTTGAGTCGGAGACGTTGAAAATAGGAGTCTAGGTCACCACAGAACTGTCTCATGTTTGTGGGAGTGGAGGGGCAGAAGGAGAGGCCCCGAGATAGGACAGCTGCTTCTGCTGGGCTGAGAGTATAGTTGGATAGGTTAACAATATTGCTGGGTGGGTTGAGGGAACCATTGCTGTGGCCCCTTGTAGCATGTAGTAGTTTAGAAAGTTTAGTGTCCTTTTTCTTTTGTAGAGAATCAAAGTGTGTGTTATAAATGGCTTGTCTAGTTTTAGTAAATTCCAGCCATGAGGAAGTTTGTGTGGAAGGTTGTTTTTTTATGAGAGTATCCATTTTTGAGAGCTCATTCTTAATCTTTCCCTGTTTGCTGTAGAGGATGTTGATCAGGTGATTCTGCCGTTTCTTTGAGAGCGTGTGGCACAAGCTGTCAGCATAGTCTGTGTGGTATGAAGATTGTAATGGATTTTTTACCTTCAGTCCTTTTGGTACGATGTCTATCTGTTTGCATTTGGAAAGGAAGATGATGTCTGTCTGTATCTGTACAAGTTTTTTCATGCAGTTGATAGATTTCCACTCATACGGCTAAATGCAGTGCCTTGCATAATGACAGGTTTCAGAGTAACAGCCATGTTAGTCTGTATTCGCAAAAAGGAAAGGAGTACTTGTGGCACCTTAGAGACTAACCAATTTATTTGAGCATAAGCTTTCATGAGCTACAGCTCACTTCATCGGATGCATACTGTGGAAACTGCAGAAGACATTATATACACAGAGACCATGAAACAATACCTCCTCCCACCCCACTCTCCTGCTGGTAATAGGTTATCTAAACTGATCACTCTCCTTACAATGGGTATGATAATCAAGTTGGGCCATTTCCAGCACAAATCCAGGTTTTCTCACCCTCCGCCCCCCCCCCAAACTCACTCTCCTGCTGGTAATAGCCCATCCAAAGTGACCACTCTTTACAATGTGTATGATAATCAAGGTGGGCCATTTCCAGTGCAAATCCAGGCTTTCTCACACCCCCCCCCGAAAACACACACACATCCTGAAGCAAATACTCACCAACAACCACATATCACACAACAGAACCACTAACCCAGGAACCTATCCTTGCAACAAAGCCCGTTGCCAACTGTGCCCACATATCTATTCAGGGGACACCATCACAGGGCCTAATAACATCAGCCACACTATCAGAGGCTCGTTCACCTGCACATCCACCAATGTGATATATGCCATCATGTGCCAGCAATGCCCCTCTGCCATGTACATTGGTCAAACTGGACAGTCTCTACGTAAAAGAATAAATGGACACAAATCAGATGTCAAGAATTATAACATTCATAAATCAGTCGGAGAACACTTCAATCTCTCTGGTCACGCAATTACAGACATGAAGGTCGCTATCTTACAACAAAAAAAACTTCAAATCCAGACTCCAGCGAGAAACTGCTGAATTGGAATTCATTTGCAAATTGGATACTATTAATTTAGGCTTAAATAGAGACTGGGAGTGGCTAAGTCATTATGCAAGGTAGCCTATTTCCCCTTATTTTTTCCTACCCCCGCCCCCCCAAACGTTCTGGTTAAACTTGGATTTATGCTGGAAATGGCCCACCTTGATTATCATACACATTGTAAGGAGAGTGGTCAGTTTGGATGAGCTATTACCAGCAGGAGAGTGGGGTGGGAGGAGGTATTGTTTCATGGTCTCTGTGTATATAATGTCTTCTGCAGTTTCCACAGTATGCATCCGATGAAGTGAGCTGTAGCTCACGAAAGCTTATGCTCAAATAAATTGGTTAGTCTCTAAGGTGCCACAAGTACTCCTTTTCTTTTTGGTTATTAGTAGTAATTCATAGCACTTACACAGTGATTTTGAAGTTCCAAAGCACTTTATAAACATTAATTATCCACACAAGCCTGTTGGCAAGGTAGGACTGTCAGCATTAGAAACTAGGGGTTCCTGGTTCCTAAGTCAGTGCTCAGACCACTGGGCATACTGCAGCATTTACCAATTTGTAGAATGATTTTTAATAGTTTAGGATCTCCTCACTTTGTAATAAGAAGTTTGTCATAATTAGTCTTACTCTAGCAGCTTATGTATTTTCCTACTTTTTCTTTCCTGAAGGCCATGAATAGTTCTTATAATTCCTGATATTTAATATATTATCAATGTAAGCATGTCATTAAAAACATGATGTATCATCAGAGCTTTGTCTGAGGGCTTTAATTTATTTATTTATTTGGTCTTTAACGTAAATGTATCGCAATTGTGACAGAGAACTTGACATTATTCTATCTGTTCCTTATTAATCATATTTGGACTTGCACTCTTCTTAAATTTCCTTGGAAGTAAAAGTTAAATCCAGGTTGACCTGCCTCCCAAAATGTTGGGCTGCATTAATTTAACCCCCCTCCATGTTGGCTATGAACAACTTAACAAATATTAACACACAGGATTTTGAAATAGGACAAGTGACACAGCTCCCTGCACCATCTGACACAGGAAATGTACTAGATAAACTCAGTATGCTGCCAGTTCTGCACCTTGGAAGTCTGCAGGCAGGCAGAAGTGGCTGTATCGTACTTTCTATCCAGATGCACAAAAAGCAGATGAGGCACATTCCTATCATTACTTGGCAATGAAAAGATCCATTAAGCTAATAGAACAATCATTGTTTATTATGCTGATTCATAGGTGCATTTTGAAGCAGTTCATTGATTTGATATGTTCAGGTAATTATATGGTAGAAAGTGTTCTGTTAAAAGAACCAGTAAATACATTTTCTTCATGCATAACTCAGATAACTTTGAAGTATAAAGTAAGTATGTCTCATTCATTCTCATGGTCGAATAGTCCGTTTCTATTTCTAATTACTGTGTTCTAGTAACTATTATAGTAAGGCTTTGTTTTATACAATTATAAATTAAAGCATGCACCATGCCACCTAATAATATTGTGCCTGTGGACAAATATATTACACCTGTTGAAAGGCAGTAGAAGCTAAATGTATTTCAACAGGACACCATCAATGTAAAAAACACACATTATTCTGAACATTTTTACTTATTTATTCTTGAAATTAGCACCAAAGATCATTAGAACTGAATGGCAGTTCAGAAAAATAAGTGGTTTTCTTTCATTTTTTAATTTGTTTACTTTGTGCATTTGACAGCCCTTTGTATAGTAAATTTCCCCTGTTCTTGATGAGGAACTTTTACAAAAAAGTGGGGAGAGAAATGTTTTTCTGAAACATGCACCCCACAAAAATAAAATAAAATAAAATTGCAAAACCACAAAAAAAGGCAGGGGCAGTCAGGCAGCTGCAATACCTGAAACTATTTATAACGCCTTTGAAAACAGACTCTTTCAGATTGACAATTTCTCTTTAAACCCTATATAAATTGAGATTTTTATTTATAAAACTGTGTAGGTGTTTTAGTCCATTGTATCACTTACACTGTTGAGTTTGTTGTCACAAATATTCATATTTTACACAAAACTCTTGTGTGTAATTTACTTGTAGGTTGTTCAGGCAAATAAGTTGACTAAAAGAGAGACAATATTTTAAATAATAAATCCAAATCTATTATTGATAGTAATATTATACCGAACATATAAAGCACATCTATATCATCCAAGAACCTCAAAAGGATATATGGACCTGTTACTCCTGTATTATCCCTATCTGACTTTGGGGAAACTGAGGCACAGAGGTTATGTGATTTTTCCCAAGGCCATACAGTGAATAATTTTGCAGAAAGGTGGGAATGGAATGGCTCTCCCTGATTCTTATTCCTTGTTCCTAACCACATCCTTTCTGTATAATTTATAATGAAAGTGCTGGGCCTTGTCTACTTGCACTTCTTGTAAATATAACAAGAGATGGAGTATAGAAAAAAGATGGGTTTTTAATATCCAACAATTACGCATCTACATTAGAAACCAAAAAAAAAAAAAATTTTTTTTGTAGTTCAAGCTGTTGATTGGAAACAAGCTTCCTAAGCAAGAGAAGAATTGTAAGGCACAGCAATGTGCATAGAGCCTAGCCATTTGATAAACATCCATCTCAGCCTTGGAATTGTCAGGTTATTTCGCCTAACTACCTGTGCAAGAAAAGAAATAAAATGATGTGTTTACATCAAGCTTCAGATCCTAGTTGCAGTAACTTTCTGTGAGCAGTTTAAAGAGGATGATGGTAAATGTTGAGTAGTTCGGATGTTAGAAATCATCTTATTGGTAAAATAAGATATGATGGGAAGGAAAATGATGCTTTATTTTATTACAGTCAATAGCACAGAAATGTTTCGCAGTCTCCTCCCCTTTATGTGTAGTTTTCTGTTGAGGAATTGCAATGAGATCCTATTACTGATCTGAAATAAAGGAAAACCTAGTTAAATCCATTCTCTGATTATTCAGCTTTAAAGGGGTGCTATAAAGCAAATGGTTGGATTACATTTAAGTCAATTAATGGAATTTTATGAGCTTGCAAAAGATAAACCGAAATCCTGCATCACTTGGGGAAAGTAGGGTTCTTGTGCTGTGTTTTTTTTATGTGGACATTAATTAACCACAAATTATATATCAGCATGGGCTTAGTAAATGTAATTTTTGTTATCAGATATTTTAAAAATAACCCATGTTATGGTTTTAAAAAAAAACCTCAGAATACTACACAATAAATACACATGGCAGGGAATTCCATGCATTCACTGAAGAGCAAACAAGCATGAATGAATCCTAGATGCTAGTTTCTGACAAATGCAGATCTTGGTGGTGTTATACAGTGGTCAGGATTTTGAAATTGCAGCAGTTATTCAGTATACCCTTTATCACAACTAGGATTGTCAGCTTGGTAATATTTAAAAAACGGACACTCCAGCAGGAGTGCTGGAACCTCCCCTGCCCTGCCTCTTCCCCCAAGGCCTTACCCCTGCCCCACCTATTCCCCCACCCCCTCCAAAGCCTCGCCTCTGCCTGCCTTTTCCCCCTGAGACCCTGCCCTGCCTCTTTCCCCTGAAGCCCTGCCCCCATCTACTCATCTTTCCTCCTCCCTCCTGTCCCTCCCACCCCCCAGCTCAGGTCAGGAGAGACTGACTTGTAGAGCCAGGGCTGGGAGTTGCAGCTGTCAGACACAGGTAGGGGGCGGTCCGTCTGAGTAGAGTCTGGCGCAGGTGATGACCCGGTGCCTCCCTGACACCCCGCCTGCAGTAACTGGACATTGGGTGTCCGTTCAGTAGATCTGACCACACTGTCTGGTCCAGGCACCTGGCCACTCTAGTCACAACATGCTAGATTCTGTTATTTTTTGCCAGGTTGGGAATTACAGTTCAAATCAAATGTGGTTTTAAAATCCTGTAGCACCTAATAGACACAAGTGTGTGGTGCTATGGGAATGCTTCATCTAGAGAAAGAATTAAACATCAGAAGAACTGTTGACTTATTTAACTCTGCCAGGGATCATTGCTACTCCAAGGGGAGCAGGATCAAGCCAAATGCCAGTCAATGTTTTGTCATTGACTTAAATGGGAGTATGACTTAGGCCCTTCAAGAGTGGAGAGCAGTGGTCTATCTGCCTGTCTGCATAGGTGGCCCCCATTATTGTAGTATCTGAGCACCTGAACACTGAAGTTTGTAGGATCCTGTATTTGGGTCTGGCAGTAAGCAGCCATTGTAGGCACCCGTACTCTTCAATACTATAGGACGCATATGGCTAAACCGAGAGGAAAAGAAGGCACATGAGCACTCTGAAAAATATCTTCTTACAATTCAGTGTTATCGTGGAGACTTAACAGATAAGAAACTAATCTGGTTTTCCCACTTATTGTTTCCAGAGTTGTTACATGAGGATACAGTGGAAAAAAGCAGCCCAATAATTATTATAGTGGCCTCAGACCAGCTCCTATTGGGACAGGTGTTTATATCACAACACCCACCAAAGTGGGTGCTAATTCGCACCTTTGTGGGCTGTCTAAGCAGAAGCACCAAGGAATGAACAATGTTAAGACTGAGGCCCCATGTCTGCACTACAGGTGCTACAGCAGCACATCTATGGCACGGTGGCAATTCTGCTGCAGTGCCACAGTGTAGATACTTCCTACAGTGGCAGAAGGGCAGAAGTTGCTGTGGCTAATACCTCCTCTCTCTGGGTGACAGTAGCTGGGTCAACGGAAGAATTCTTCTGTCAGCCTAGTTGTGTACACACCAGGGGTTTGGTCAACTTAACTATGGTGCTCGGGATAGGGTGGGGGGTTGTGTATGCATTGTCCACACCCCTGAGCGAGGTAGCTAGGGTGATCTAAATTGTAAGTGTAGGCCGGGTCTGAACTATTCTCTGATCTCCAGAGGTGGTCCCTCCAGAAGTGAGGGCACTGTGGGGAAGCTTGCAGTGTTGCTGCTTGTGCTGTATCCCTGTTTTATAATTAAAATAGGTGACTTTAATCTCAACAGATCTGCACATGTGCTTAAAGTTAGGTACTTGTGTAAGTGCCTTGGTGAATCGGGGACTTTGCTAGTAACAACAAAAAGCAAAATTCATTTTTAAATATTCGGAGGAACCACAGTATCCAACAAATAGTACAGAAATCAATGAAAACTTCCATTGACCACAGCAGAGCTAGGTTTTTATCTATGGTTTCTAGCTAGAATTTATTTTCTCTGTTTTCTGTAATGTCTGGCAGACTTTTGAATGTTAACGGAGTCCAAGTGCACCTATTGCCATCTGTTCATTTTTTGGGGGTACTGAACTTGATTCTTCTCTGCCTCAAAATCCTTCTACTAGTTTGCTCTAGCTTTCCCTCTTTTCTTTCATGATGCCCCAGCACCAGCTAAGTTGCGAGTTGCTCCATTGGGTGGACCAAAAATAAAAAATTAACTGTCGTGGATCCTGCTGTGTTTTGAGTTAGGGGGAGATGATGAATTTTGCAACCCCTCACTTAAAAACATACTATTTAAAAGTTCTAAAGTAGAGACATAGGACTAAACTGTGACTAGGCGTGTGTGGCATGGCGTGTGGGAGGCACAGAAGAAGGTGCACGAAGTGCTTCTTCTCCCCACAATGGGCCTGCAGTATTGCTGATCCCACACAGTGAAAAATCATGTCAGAAAATCAGAAATTTGACTTGAAAATCTTGACATTTAAAAAAAAGTTGTGACTTTCTGGAGTTGGAACCTTCAGGATTCACTTTCTCAAGCTTTTCTTGGCAAACATGGGGGATAGAAATATACATTATTTTTCCTTTAAATGAAAGTTGAGATTCTCACATAATCACATGACTTCAGCTGGGCCTTAAAGAAAAACACCAAACATCACAAGTCTTGCGATAAAGTTGTGAAAGTTGGCAACACAACCACCAGGGCCATAGTCAGTCCTTACACTCCCATCACATAAGATCTAGAACCACATTGCACCAACCAGCAGAGAAGGTTGTTGCAGAGGAAGGCATATGCTGAATGTCCCATTTTCAGCTCTGGTTTTCACGGTGCTAGTTAAAACATGTTCCTCCCTTATCCCTACTCCAGCACAGACAGCATGCTTCTCATACCCATTCTCCAGTGCAAATAGTATGCCTCCCAATTGAAGATTCTGGCTGTAAAGATCAGAACAGAGGACTATTTTGAACTTAGTCTTGTTGAAGAGTAGGGTGTGTTGATCTACTTTATCTGGATGGTCCTACCAGTGGGCCAAATTCGGTGATGAATTCTGGTCATGTGCTGGACACATTGTGTGTACGCTAAGAGTCTCTTAATCACGAGAATGAAAGCAATATTTGACCTACCCTTGGCCCATATAGATTTTTAAAGTGGTTATTACATATTAGTCTCTTGTAAATGTAAAAACAGTTTCTTAACTCTGTGCGACTCAGATGATACTGATCAAACACACTGTTGATCATTTTAGTCTTCCCTACATTTCTGTCAGTGGTGGTCCTTGGCTGCCCAGAGTGGCCATCTCTATACTCTCCTCTGGATTATTTAATTGTTGTTAATTCAGGAGAGCTATGATTTATGAGCTGTGAGTTGTGTTCATGAGTACTGAATTCCCTCTTTTCTTGTACTGAGCTAGTCCAGATGTATCAATATTTGTTTTATATAATAGAAAATAATAAATTGTTGAAGGTAGTTGATCTTAAATGTGAGGTAGAGATTTATTCCTATCTTGGGAAGACTTTATTATTTTTAAATAACCCAGATATTAAAGTTGGCAAAATGGCTGTACAGCATGTGCACAAGTTACTTTCTGTCACGCTTTTGCACATCTCTTTGTCATCACCATTACACTGTGAGAGGACCATGGGGAATCCTATTGTGATTCCATTGTGATAAAGACCTCAGATTATGTAATGATGATGTAAGTGTGAGATGACATGGTAAAACTTTTTCAGTGCTTGCCTATGGACAGTCCGCTATTAGAATAGGAGATGTTATCTGGGAAACGATTTGGAGACTCTGGTGAGAATGGAAAAAGGGATTAAACTGTAGTGTAATTTTTATTGCCATTACTAATGCTGGTTCTAGCAGAGTAATTCTGATAAGGCTGCCCCACGATCTTTTCTTTAGTCTATTGTGCATATGTACGGTAATTGCCGCTGTTGTTTGTTATGGTAGTTCCCCTATATACTAAGTGATTTCCATGCAGATAAGAAAGAGTCATCCCTGCCTCAAGATTCTCACAATCCACAGGATACTGTCAGACAAACAGACAAAGATTAGAGAGAATAGGAAACATTATATATATATTTCAATTATCATTATAGGCAGCACGACAGAAGCTAGTCTTAAAAACAGACTTGGAAATCTACAGTGTCTTTTGCCACAGTGAAATGTACAATATCTTACTGGAAACCACTAAGTGAATAAAGCTTATCTCCAAGGCTGCTCTTGATACTCATAGCAGGATTGTATGCAGATGGACACTGATGTATTTTAACTTGGGTCTCATTTTTATTCACATTTCCCAGGTTCATGCTACCAAATCCCTTGTGTTTGCTGGTTTTCTCAAGTTCTTTGCCTCATTTGGTCAGCTTTATAGTCCACAAGTAATAGTTTGCGTCTTGGTTTTGTTTGGGGAATTTGTTTTTCGTACAAACTTAGGTATGGGGGAAATGGTATATTAATATATTCTGGAACTCCCTACCATGATTTAAATATATACACTATTAAACTAAGGACCACCAAGCATTGCTCTGACACACTCGTGGGACTTATTGTTGATTCCTAAGAGCTATATCCTGCGCTTAGGTATGTGTGCTGCTCCTGTGTACCACACATGCATATCCCAGGGTGTAATGGGGCCTTAGACAGGAAGTTTGTTTAGTATGGTCTGGATTCCTATGTCACTTGGTGGAGCCTCTTTAAAATGACCATTTTACCTGGTTTTTCATATGATGTCCCAGGAATTTCTCCCAGGACACCCAAAATCACCTGATTTACGTTTCATCAATCAATTTTTTTTTTTTTTTTATAATTACAAGGTGTCTGTTCAAGATATACTTGTATTGACCAAGAACAGCCCAGCAATATAGGTATTCAGTGTTGTGAACAGTGTTTGGAGTAAAGGGAGTGGATGGAATGAGTGCAGACTCTTCTTTTGCTCAAAGCAAATATTAACTTTTGTTAAGTATTTCATGATAAACTAATTCAAACACTGCAATACTGGCAAAAATCCTCCATTCTGAGAAATGTGCACATCTTGCTGTTGAGTCAGGAACTGGCAGTAGTTATACCAGCATTTTTATTTCTGAAGTAAATTTTTGTCTTTTGTTTAAGTATTTTCTGACCTTAAAATTGTCACCACAAAAGCATCCTGGTTTATTTTGAAAACATGGTCAGTTTAAGCCTTCTAAATGTATCCTTTGCCGTGTACTACCTGCACTATCGGTGATCTGTTGTAATCTTTCACAGGAAAAGTATAAGCTAAAGGTGTGGGGTTGTTTTGTTTTTTAAAGGAGCAGTTATGTGATTTACAAGGGTATCATTACAGTGAGAAGCTGCATCTTGAGTTTGAAACAGATTATTTAAATACAAGTGTTTGAAAATTGAACATATTTGCCTGAACTTTTGCAGTCTGTTTTACTTTATTTTGTTAGGTTTACTAGGTCTTCCTATACATTTGACAATAGTTTAACTGAGAAATTCAGTTTGTGTTTATGGGAAGTGTCCACATGCTGTTTTTTGTGAATGACAAAAGAATTCAAGAAGGAAATACAATGCATCCCACAAACCCTGTCCATAATTCCACGGCCTCTCAGCAGCTGTAATAGAAAGCTCTTAAGAGGAGTTGTGTTTAATTACTGAAGAGAATCTTGCCAGTTCTCCTAGCTTACAGTTCATGTTAATGCCTTTTTAGATCCAGTCATTCAGTGGAACAGTCATACACAAATTAAAAATTCCTTTTATTCCATTTGGCCAAGTTATGTTCTCTAGTTTTCTTCCTTCATCTCCCCAGACAGATTACACAGGGAAGTCACTTCAATGAGAGATACCCCATTGGAACTTGACTTCTGCATTCTCATGGTCTCCTAAAAGCCCCTGCTGTACTGTGCCCCACCTCCAGTTCCTGGGAAAGACAACTCCATCATAACCATGCTGCCTAGCAATCCTGTATAGGCAGCTGCCACTAGACACTCTCCTTAGAGGACGTTGCCCAGTTCATAGGGTGCTTTTACACTGATTCCTTGTAGGGCTTGGGAGGTGCAAAGCACATCCTCACCCCGACCCCTTCTTGACCCTGTGGAGACCTATCCATGGGGATCCCAGGAATGGGAGGTGCTGCTACAGAAAAAGCTGAGCTCCCGTGTGCTGAGAGATATTCATGCACAGAAGGTCCTGTCCATGCCTGCTTCAGGAGGAACAATCGAGCCCTTGTAGCTTTTTAGCCTTATTCTCCTAAAAAAAAAAAAAAAAGATTGAGGTCAGATAATGGAATTCTGATCTTTTTTTTTAAATAGAGTTGATTGCAGTGAGGACCAATGAAATGAGAATTTTGTTCCATGCAAGGAACAGAAATTGCCCAGTGATTCGTTTTCAGTGACTCTAGCTGTTCTTGGAAATGCTTAAAAAAAATATCAGGAAAGCACATATTGCTTCAAGCTGACTGGAATATCTTCAATGTCTACAGGCTCAAAGGTCCAGTGGCCTTGAGAGCAGGTGATATAATATGGCAAGCGGGATTAAAAACAGTGCCTTTTCCCCTTCTTTTCAGGGTATATGGGTAGCACATCACCAGTCTGAGTGATCCGTATTTTTACTTTAGACTCTAGGAGGTTCCGAGGGGTTGCAAGGTTACCAGCCCCATTCAATAATTTCCTTTCAAGAACCGCCCTGTGTCACTAGACTGCTGCAAGGCACCATTGCTGTTTGGCTGTCTCCTCTTCTCCCTCAAGAAGGCAATATGTTAAATTGGTAGAGCTTACTAGATCTGACAGAGAAATTCTTCATGTGTGGACTGGATGTCTAACTAAATTTGATGTGTTTTTTGCGGGCTAGGGCAAGTGCTGGAAGCTATTAGAAGGCTGAACAAAAAGCTCCATTCAAGGACTGCTAGCTTCCCGCTGGGCTAATCCAGTATCAAAAATTTTAAAATACGGGGTAGAAGACTGTGGTCTCCACAAACAAGAACTTTTAAAGGTGCCTAGAACATCTGCTCATTTTAATTTAAAATGTAACTTCTGTGGCGTAACAAAGAAACCATATATGTATACACACACCCACTTTATTAAAAGTGTTTGATTTGATTTTTTAAAGTATAGTTGCAAGCTGGTAAAAATCTTCTCTTGTCACTCAAAGTTAGGATAGGAAAACTTTTCTTTCCCTTGAAATAGCTGTATTTATTATATCTGTATAATATTATATATTATGTTCTAACATCTCTGGTTTGACTTGGGAACCAGAAAGAAACAAATGCTTTTCATTGTTTGATGCCTTTACGTAGCATGAAAATGAAAATGGTTTCCAAAACAAATGAGAAACTACTCGTGGAACATTTGGAAAAAAAAACAAACTAAACTGCTTTATGTTAATGAACTATTTGAATAAGTTATAAACTGTTTACTTTCTGGACAGCAATTTTTTTTTACTAAAAATAGCAAGTGTTTTGGAGTGACTTTTTAGTGTATAAGGATTTGTTCAGAGCAGATGAAAAGTTCATTTAATAAATGCTTTTTGTAGTTAGAGAATACCCATTAAAACAGATCACAAACTGATTCATCTCCTAGTCAGATTATATTGTATAATAAAATAAAGTGATGACTGTTGTTTGCAGGTGAAAATGTTATGGACAGTTTGAGAAACAGTGAGGTCTGCTCTGTGCTCAGTTTACTTTCAGACCATATTATTGACAAACGATGTCTCTCTTCCATCTTCAAAGGTGAGAATTCTATTTGTTTCAGAGTAGCAGCCGTGTTAGTTTGTATCCGCAAAAAGAAAAGGTGGACTTGTGGCAGCTTAGAGACTAAAAAATTTATTTGAGCATAAGCTTTCGTGAGCTACAGCTCACTTCATCGGATGCATTCAGTGGAAAATACAGTGGGGAGATTTATATACACAGAGAACATGAAACAATGAGTGTTACCATACACACTGTAACGAGAGTGATCAGGTAAGGTGAGCTATTACCAGCAGGAGAGCGGGGGATGGGGAGAACCTTTTGTAGTGATAATCAAGGTGGGCCATTTCCAGCAGTTGACAAGAAAGTCTGAGGAACAGCGGGGGGTGGGGGGGGGAGGATAAACATGGGGAAATAGTTTTACTTTGTGTAATGACCCATCCACTCCCAGTCTTTATTCAAGCCTAAGTTAATTGTATCCAGTTTGCAAATTAATTCCAATTCAGCAGTCTCTCATTTGAGTCTGTTTTTGAAGTTTTTTTGTTGAAGAATTGCCACTTTTAGGTCTGTAATCGAGTGACCAAAGAAATTGGAGTGTTCTCCAACTGGTTTTTGGATGTTATAATTCTTGATGTCTGATTTGTGTCCATTTATTCTTTTACATAGAGATTGTCCGGTTTGGCCAATGTACATGGCAGAGGGGCATTGCTGGCACATGATGGCATATATCACATTGGTAGATCGTGCAGGTGAACGAGCCTCTTATAGTGTGTCTGATGTGATTAGGCCCTATGACGGTGTCTCCTGAATAGATATTTTTGGACACGGTTGGCAACGGGCTTTGTTGCAAGGATAGGTTCCTGGGTTAGTGGTTCTGTTGTGTGGTGTGTGGTTGTTGGTGAGTATTTGCTTCAGGTTGGGGGGCTGTCTGTAAGCAAGGACTGGCCTGTCTCCCAAGATCTATAAGAGTGATGGGATAGGTTCTATTCAGGATAGGTTGTAGATCGTTGATGATGCGTTGGAGAGGTTTTAGTTGGCGGCTGAAGGTGATGGCTATTGGCATTCTGTTTTTTTCTTTGTTGGGCCTGTCCTGTAGTAGGTAACTTCTGGGTACTCTTCTAGCTCTGTCAGTCTGTTTCTTCACTTCAGCAGGTGGGTATTGTAGTTGTAAGAACGCTTGATAGAGATCTTGTAGGTGTTTGTCTCTGTCTGAGGTGTTGGAGCAAATGCGGTTGTATCGCAGAGCTTGG
The DNA here is from genome assembly GCF_965140235.1 of Caretta caretta. Lineage (NCBI taxonomy): Eukaryota > Metazoa > Chordata > Testudines > Cheloniidae > Caretta > Caretta caretta. The sequence goes on along the minus strand of NC_134213.1, from coordinate 91,354,800 downwards.
CTGTAGACAATGGATCGTGTGATGTGGTCTGGATGAAAGCTGGAGGCATGTAGGTAGGCACAGCGGTCAGTAGGTTTCTGGTATAGGGTGGTGTTTATGTGACCATCGCTTATTAGCACCGTAGTGTCCAGGAAGTGGATCTCTTGTGTGGACTGGTCCAGGCTGAGGTTGATGGTGGGATGGAAATTGTTGAAATCATGGTGGAATTCCTCAAGGGCTTTTTTCCATGGGTCCAGATGATGAAGATGTCATCAATATAGCGCAAGTAGAGTAGGGGCTTTAGGGGACGAGAGCTGAGGAAGCGTTGTTCTAAATCAGCCATAAAAATGTTGGCATACTGTGGGGTCATGCGAGTATCCATGGCAGTGCCGCTGATTTGTAGTATACATTGTCCCCAAATGCAAAAGTAGTTATGGGTAAGGACAAAGTCACAAAGTTTAGCCACCAGGTTTGCTGTGACATTATCGGGGTATGCTGTGACTGTTCCTGATGGCTTGCAGTCCATCTTTGTGTGGAATGTTGGTGTAGAGGGCTTCTACATCCATAGTGGCTAGGATGGTGTTTTCAGGAAGATCACCGATGGATTGTAGTTTCCTCAGGAATTCAGTGGTGTCTCGAAGATAGCTGGGAGTGCTGGTAGCATAGGGCCTGAGAAGAGAGTCCACAAAGCCAGACAATCCTGCTGTTAGGGTGCCAATGCCTGAGATGATGGGGCATCCAGGATTTCCAGGTGTATGGATCTTGGGTAGCAGCTAGAAAACTCCTGGTCGGGGTTCTAGGGGTGTGTCTGTGCGGATTTGTTCTTGTGCTTTTTCAGGGAGTTTCTTGAGCAAATGCTGTAGTTTCTTTTGATAACCCTCAGTGGGATCAGAGGGTAATGGCTTGTAGAAAGTGGCGTTGGAGAGCTGCCTAGCAGCCTCTTGTTCATATTCCGACCTATTCAGGATGATGACAGCACCTCCTTTGTCAGCCTTTTTGATTATGATGTCAGAGTTGTTTCTGAGGCTGTGGATGGCATTGTGTTCTGCACGGCTGAGGTTGTGAGGCAAGTGATGCTGCTTTTCCACAATCTCAGCCCGTGCACGTCGGCGGAAGCACTCTATGTAGAAGTCCAGTCTGTTGTTTCGACCTTCAGGAGGAATCCACCCAGAATCCTTCTTTTTGTAGTCTTGGTAAGAAGGTCTCTGTGGGTTAGTATGTTGTTCAGAGGTGTGTTGGGAATATTCCTTGAGTCAGAGACGTCGAAAATAGGATTCTAGCTCACCACAGAACTGTCTCATGTTCGTGGGGGTGGAGGGGAAGAAGGAGAGGCCTTGAGATAGGACAGATTCTTCTGCTGGGCTAAGAGTATAGTTGGATAGATTAACAATATTGCTGGGTGGGTTAAGGGAACCACTGTTGTGGCCCCTTGTGGCATGTAGTAGTTTAAATAGTTTAGTGTCCTTTTTCTTTTGTTCCTCAGATGTTCTTGTCAACTGCTGGAAATGGCCCACCTTGATTATCACTACAAAAGTCCCCCCCCCACCCCCCGCTCCCTGCTGGTAATAGCTCACCTTACCTGATCACTCTTGTAACAGTGTGTATGGTAACACCCATTGTTTCATGTTCTCTGTGTATATAAATCTCCCCATGGTATTTTCCACTAAATGCATCCAATGAAGTGAGCTGTAGCTCACGAAAGCTTATGCTCAAATAAATTTTTTAGTCTCTAAGGTGCCAGAAGTTCTCCAGTTCTATTTGTGTATATACTGTAATAGGCTTGCACCGATTTGACCTGTCACATGCCATGATTAAACATTTTAGTCACTCCACAGCCAGAAGCACGGTTAGTTTAGATTTTTTGCATTTCACTTGATTTTAACTGCCTAAGTGTCAGCCAGCCAGCTATAAAACTGACACCCAAGCAGGGCTGGGGAAAATCACTATTACTGTGGTTATATGGGCCAAATTTTGGTGCTACTGGGGTAAACTGGGAGCAGCTCTGTTGGAGCCAGTGGGGTTATACAGAGATAAAGGAATCAAGTCCTCTTCTGGGAGGCTGTTTTCTTCACACAAATTGAAAATCACACCCAATGGTATTGGACAAGTGCAAGAGAATGTTGTTGCCCACAATTTTTGAATGTGCTGCTCATAACACTACTCCTCCCCCAATATCAAACAATGGGCCTGGTCCAAAGTGCAAATGAGTCTGCCCATTGATTTCCGTGAATGTTGGGTCCGGCTGAAGTCACCTTCCCCTTCCAGTTTGGAACAGACTTTTAAACTATTAGGTATAAAAAAAAGTTCTTATACTTTCAAATTGCACGTTAGTTGAGTGTGTTCATGAGAACCTATGTCTGTCTTATCGAGGCAACACAGTTATACAGGAGTTACTCCTGTCTCTAAGGGTATGTCTACACTGCATATTAAGCCCGTCTCTGTCTGATCCAGGCTTGTGGACTTGGTGTTTCCAAGCCCTCACTTAAGCATCCACACTACATTGTAAGCCTGGGTTTACAATTGCTGGACCTGGGTCTTACAGTTGTGTTAACGCATCCATACATCACTACACAGACTTTCTGATTCAGGTCTGCCTTTGGCCACTTGGCCACTTTGGCCACTTGTTTATTTTCTTGTAACCATTTAGTAAGGTTCATAGGGACAACATACACCCTGGGTATAGGGCAGCTCCTTTGTTCTAGCTCGGGTCTGTTCGAGCTTGATCCAAAGCCCACTGAAGTCAACAGTCTTTCCATTGACTTCAGCAGGTCTTGAATTAGGCCCTTAGTATAGATGTTGAGATTGGCTGTCACTGAAGACATTGATAATTCCATTTAATTAATTTTTCTTCCAAAAGTAGGGATTCTGCTCATGGGTCAAAAGCGCCACAAAGTGTCACAGTTCAGCACAGCTACTTGCCTTTACTTAGAAGAAACATGGCAATGAAATGGAAAAGGTGAACTAGGTTAGGATTAAAGTAATAATATAACAATACCACGCTCTTGTCTAGCACCTTTTATCTGCAGACCTCCTAGTGCTGTAAATAGTGACTATTGAATATATAGTCCCCATTGCCCCCATTTCACAGATGGGAAAACTGAGGCACAGAAAAATGACGTTACTTGTCAAGGGCAACTCAGTGAAAAATAAGCAAGTTGGGAATGGAACCCAGGGGTAATTTTCATAGATGCAGAGTAACATCAGCTCCTATTGACCCTGTTTGGAGCTTGGGGTGCTCACTACTTCTAAAAATTAGGCTCCAGCTCTCCTGAATTCCCTGTTCGTAACCTATAGACATTGCCTTTCAAGAGGCACTGGTAGGGATGAGGTTGTGAATCAAAGTCCTGCATAGAAGTTAATAATTTTACCTTTCCATAAAAATACTAGAAGAGGTGATTGGTTGATATCCATATTGAGTATGTATCTATGCTCAGTGTGTAACACATAGTTTGAGCAATACTAAAGATGTATGCCTAATGGTGTATTAAATCTATTTTTACCATTAAGATCCAAAACTTTTTCCCTCTGTCCCCTCCTTTCTTGTCTGCTTTTCCATTGGTCCCCTATTTACCTCTCCTGAAATTCGTGTCACTGTCCCTGTTTTTGAGGCATTTGTCCCATGTCCTGCATCCAAGTATAGGTAAAGTCAGAAATGTGTTTAGCGTTTGCATTGTTGCAGTCATAAATGCTGAGGATATCCTGACATGATGAGAGAACATAAACAACATATGTAACTTAATAGTTTTCCTTTGTGTGATTAAAACCCTCCTCCTGATTTAAAAAAAAAAATAATATTAAATCTTCTTACCTCTCTGCTGCTGCTGCCTTTCGCCCTTTTTCCTCATTTGGAATTTTTTTAATGACTAGAAGATTTTCTGGCTTTGTTCCTGCTGCTATTTTGCTGGGCCTGCGTGGTGCAAACAGACCCTTGCGCTGGCTTGGATTTGTTTCAGTGGTTGATGATGATTCAGGCACTACAATGTTGTAACCCTTTGGGCAGAATAACAGTCATAGATTGAGATAATTTTGCAAGCCGCTTTTGCACTGGTATGTTGCCAGTGTAGGTTTTTGGGATCTGTTTTGTTTCAATTTAAAAAGAGAATATAAAAGTCATGGGATGGGTGGAGGGGTGTGAGGTGCAGTTAGAGGTTAGTTTTTTCCTTATTGTAAATAAAACTGTATTGTTTGGTTTATTGGAAACTTTATGAATCATTTACCCCATCCCTAAAATCTCAAAGCAACTCTGAGTGGACGTTTGTATGGATAATGATAAAGTTCCCTGGCACATTAGAAAAGATTAAAAATAAGGGATATAAACCCCTATGCTTCAGGGAATAACCCAACTGCCTTTGATTAGGAAGACGCTTCCCCTTTGGACAGGCTATTCTATAATCATCCATTATAGGGTTTCTTGACCCTTCCTCTGAAGTCTCTGGTACTGGCCACTGTCAGAGACAGGATACTGAGTTAGATGGATTGCTGGGCTGATCTGGTATGACAATTCCTACATTCCTGTAGTCTGTGACACTGCCTCATTATGTCTAGGTAGTTGCAGTTCCTTCTGTGTATGAAACCCAGTGCTGCAAACCTTCAGTAAAAGGACTGTACATCCTGCAGCAAATAGGACAAAAGGCCAAATTAGGTATAATGGTAGCCTTAGTTCAGAATTTATTTATTGTTTGGTGAGGCAATGGCAAAATGTTAGTTATGAGTTTTTTCCAACTCTCTCTGTGAGAGATCAGATGATCCCTTCTGCATTTTCCCTGGTGTTATATTCATATACACACTTCCTGATCACATAAAAATGATAAACAAAAGAAATAGTATTTTTCGATTCATGTCATTCAAGTACTGTAGTGCATTCTCTTTATCATGAAAGTGCAACTTACAAATGTAGTTTGTTTTTTGTGTGTGACATAACTGCACTCAAAAACAGAACAATGTAAAACTTTAGAGCCTACACCTCCACTCAGTCCTACTTCTTGTTCAGCCAATCGCTAAGAGAAACAAGTTTGTTTACATTTACGGGACTTAACGCTACCCACTTTTTAATTACAGTGTCACCTGAAAGTGAGAACAGGCATTCACGTGGGACTGTTGTAGCTGGGGATCGCAAGATATTTACGTGCCACATGCGCTAAAGATTCATATGCCTCTTCATGCTTGGGCTATCATTCCAGAGGACATGTTGATAATGCTCATTTAAAAAAAATGCATTAATTAAATTTGTTATGAACTCCTTGGGGGAGAATTGTATGTTGTGTGCTCTGTTTTGCTCACATTCTGCCTTATATTTCATGTTATAGAAGTGTCAGATGATGACCCAGCACATGTTCGTTTTAAGAACACTCACTGCAAATTTGACAAAATGCAAAGAAACTCTCAATGTGAGATTTCTAAAGATAGCTACAGCACTCCACCAGGGTTAAAGAATCTGAAGTGCCTTCCAAAATCTGAGAGGGATGAGGTGTGGAGCGTGCTTTCAGAGTCTTAAAAGAGCAACATTCTGGTACGGAAACTACAGAACTCAAACTACCAAAAAAGAAAATCAACTTTCTGCTGGTGGCATCTGACTCAGATGATAAAAATGAACATGCGTTGGTCCTCATTGTTTTGGATCATTATCAAGCAGAACCCGTCATCAGCATGGATGCGAGTCCTCTGGAATGGTGGTTGAAGCATCAAGGGACATATGAATATTTAGCGCATCTGGCATGTAAATATCTTGCGACATGGGCTACAACAGTGCCATGCAAACGCCTGTTCTCACTTTCAGGTGACATTTTAAACAAGAGGCAGTCAGCATTATCTTCTGCAAATGTAAACAAACTTGTTTGAGTGATTGGCTGAACAAGAAGTAGGACTGATTGGACTTGTAGGCTTTAAAGTTTTACATTGTTTTGTTTTTGAATGCAGGTTTTTTGATACATAATTCTACATTTGTAAGTTGCACTTTCATGATAAAGAGATTGCACTACAGTACTTGTATTAGGTGAATTGAAAAACACTATTTGTTTTGTTTTTTACAGTGCAAATATTTAGTTAAAAAAAAAGTGAGCACTATACACTGTGTATTCTGTGTTATAATTGAAATCAATGTATTTGAAAATGTAGAAATCATCCATAAATATTTAAATAAATGGTATTCTGTTATTGTTTAACAGTGTGATTAATAGTGATTAATTTTTTTAATCGCTTGACAGCCCTAATACTAATACATATGAAAATGATACTCTTAAAATAAAAATAATGTATTTACCTGGTACTAATCCTTTAGATTATTAAAATTTAAAATAAAAAAATCTAAATTACTTTAAATTAATTATACTGTTTTCTATCCAAGCTGAGCAAAATGCAAGAAGTAAGATGACTTGATAATTTCAGTGGGCTCACAGTGGGTTTTATTTTTACCCATGTTGGGAGATAGTTGTATTCAGTGTCTTTTCACCATTGTCAGAACTGGCACTCTAGCTTCACTGTTGAGATTTTCAACAAAAGCTTGAATAGGCCATGAAACATTAAATGCTTTGGCTGTTCATGGAGACACACATCTATCTGTAGAGTTTTGATATAATATCCAATTATGATTGCTACCTTTGCCTTAACTGGCAATGAAAGAAGGGAATCTGAAGTAGCTGGTACTTGTTTAGGGTTACACTATTGGCTGATTATATATGGACCAGAAAACAATGCATAGTCCTATGAACATCCACACAGATGCATACTCCAGAACACAGACACAAAGTGATATAGGAGAAACTTTGAGCTTCTGTTACTCATGCTGAATCTGGACTGTGGAGTAATAGACATCTTGTTTGTCCAATGTTGTCGGCCCAGCTATTCTTACCAACACTAAACTCAGCATCATCAATACATGTAAAAATCTAATTTGTATACATAAAATGTGAGTGTGCGTATATACATATCTCTTACACACATTACTGCATGCTCTCTCTCGATGGATAGACACATTCTATACAATTGCAGTACTGTTCAATCCAGAGTAACTCCACTGGCTTCAGTTTATCCCAGTGCTCTATAGCAGAGGTTCTCCCAACTAATTTGTTAGTGGCCTCAGAGTGAGTTGGTGGCTGCTCTGACAGTTTTTCCTAAAATACTCAATGGCATTTGTAGACTTGGGCCCCTTCTTCTGTACGTGTTGAAAAGGAGCAAACCCCTTCCTGTAAGTGGCAGCAAGGAAGGATTCCCCTGCACTCAGGCTCACCCTACATCACCCATGGTGCTCTTGATGCTAATGAGAAGGGGTGATCTCAGCAGGTTGCATGCACCCCACAGAAACTTAGGTGAGAGCCCATTGGTGGGGCATGGCCTCCCTGCAGTGAGGCTGCTCCGGGACTAAAGCCTGAGTCCTGCTGCCCTAGGGCAGGATCCCTGTGCCCAGCCAGGTGGGAGTGAGGAGCTACCCAGGGGAGTGCCCCAGTAAACCAATGCCACAGCCTCCTGCACTGACAAGAACTGTCTCCGGTGGCACACACACCAGCCCCACATGTCTCTAGAGGCGCTTCCAGAGCCCCTGAAGAGACTGTGCTGTGTAGGGTGCCCAACACTGCTGGGGTGCAAACACCAAGGCTACTCATCTTGCTGCCCTTGGTAACAGCTATTCAGGAGCAACAGCTGGGCGCTGCAGGGACGATTGCTGCTTTGCCCCCCAATCTCTGCCCATGCTGTGGAGGGTGTCATGGCCACAAAAAATCTGCTGGTGGCTGCATTTGAAGAACACTGCTTTATAACCTGTTACATGCTATGGCTTCAACTCTGCAGACGCTTATTCACTGACATGTAAGCATTTGCAGGATTGGGCCCATCTAGTGTTGAGAATGTATTTAAATATAAAACAGTTGTATAGGATCAGCATAATGTTGAGCACCTGAGATGCATTTTGAGCCTACACTTATTTTGACTGGGGAAATTTTATGAGTTAATTTAAAAATGAACAAAGTTCAAGAAACATCATTGCTTCAGAGCTAATTTTATACCTATAACATTGACAGTTGAAGAGTTGCAATAACTCACTGTTATTGACTGCTATACTAAACTGATAGCAGCCTGAGGGGGTAATTTTTCTTATGGGACAAGCAACAGGATTTCTCAGATATGATCTAATTCTTGGGTGATGGTACATGAACAGTAGTTGTTTTGTTGTTTTTATCAGATTTGTTGGATTCTTTTCCATAACTATTTTTCTTTTGGTTGGCATTATGTTTGACATAGGGCCAGATTATCTCATAGCATGAATTGGCACAACTCCACTGACGTCAACAGAGCAGCAACAATTTATATCACCATGGAGTTGAACCTACAGATTCTTATTTAGCCAACATACAGGTAAATGTTTGGCAATTACCATAAACTTTGATGGGAGCAGACTTAGGCCAATATTGAGTGCTTTTGAAAATTCCACTCTTATTAATTGTATGTGTTTTTCATGGTTTGTAGAAAGACCAGGAAAAATTTTTAACCTCCCCCACACATTGGACAGAAAATCCAAGTTTCCCTTTGGATTTACACATAAATTGATTATTTATTGCTCTCTATTTCTGAGTGTAGAACACGTTACCAGGATGTGTGGTAAAGATATGATTGATTTTATAAATCTACCACAATTTCTTTCCCTTGTATGGCATATTTCTATAATACTCTATGTTAGCAACAATGAGACTCTTTGACTGTAAATCACGCATATGAACTTATGAGTTAAAAATTCAAACAGAAACTCTCAGATCCTTTGTAACACAGGGCAATACTTTAAGCTTCTCTAGTGGAATTTTTCCCAAGCAAGTACAGCATGTTGTTTTACGATGATGCATTGGGAGCAGTTTGATCCAGTTCTGAATCAGGTTTCCAGATTTCACTTCTCCTGAGAGCAGCATTCCAGGATTTTCTCTGTTTTTTCCATTTGAAAAAAAATGTATTTTTCTTACAAATTTTCATTCTCCTTTCCTCCCCCCACAAAATGTAAAACTAAGATGCCTCTGAGGTTCAGATCAAATCCCATCAAATGTCAGAAATCTGGCATTCTGGCCTTTATGATCACACCAAAAAAGAAGCTGTTTCAAACTCTACTCTTAATGAACTGTATTTATTTAAAGGTCTGATCCAAAGTTCACTGAGGTCAATGGAAAGACTCCCATTGATTTTAGTGAGCTTTGGATCAGGCCCTAAAATCTTGACCATTCTGAAATGTAACAACTTATTGCCCCATTATTCTTTTCATGAAGGAAAGAGGTGGGTTTTTGTTAAGTGACAAGAATAAATCTGAAAGATTAATGGAGGACGGAAGTATTCACAGGTTGAGGGATTGATTCTGCCATCAGCAATACAGGTGTGGGTCTGTGTATCTTGTAAAATCAGATAGTTGCAAGGCTAGGGTACTGATTTTACAAGATATGTGATGATTTACACCTATGTACCTTGAGGACAGGGTCAGCCAAGTGATGCACACCTGAGTACCTGAGAAGGAAGTCAGTCCCCCGTTGATTGAAATGATGTATATCTCACTTTGCCAGCATTAAACTAGTGCTAATATAAAGAATGTGCAAAGGAGGGAGAGACATTTGACAAGAAGAACCCATAAAGGGGACATGTCTGGAGAGAATAAATAATTAAAGGTATCCATTGCCAAAGGACTGAAACAGAGATCAGACCATCTTTCCTAAATCACATGGAATTACAGGTTCTGGAACAATCAGATATACAGTGGAAATTCTTCACTCAAGGCAAAATCAAGAGAATCATTTTCTGTTAGGCTGCATTACAAGAGTTCTGTATATGATGGAGATTATAATAGTGCATTCACATAGATGCCATTGTAGTGTTTTATCCCACAAGACCTGACTGTGTAGCTGTCTTATTTACAAAGTCCTGAAATCAGGTAAATGCCAAAGTAAATATTCAAACAGGAAGTCTGAAATGCTGTGGGGTCCTTTTTTGTTTAATACATACCAAGTTTTCAAGGTTTTTTGTAAGTATTGATGGCAGATCTTTGTGGGGCCTGGAATTCACTGTGCGTCTAAAATGAGTGATGGATGTATCTGATAATGTTGAAGGCATGGGCTCCATGATGTATAGATAAGTGATGTCCATTTATATAACTGCCCAGAAGTAGGACTGGCTGGAAAATGCTCCCATTTCACAGAACATTTTAAAGTTTTGGAATTTCATTTTCTCTATCTCCTTTTTGTATTGAAGCTGTTCCAGATTGTATTAATAATTAAATATTTATTAGGTCATTGGCGAGACTGGCTCTCTTTAGTCTGGCAGTTAGGATGCACACCTGGGATGTGGGAAACCTATGTTCAAGTCCCTACTTTGCCTGACTCAGAGCAGGAACTTGAAACCTTGGTCTCCTACCTCCCAAGTGAGTGCCCTAGCTACAGGGTTATTGGCTATTCAGGGCTGGATTTCTCTCTCTCAGGTTTTGGTTTCCATGAAAAAATGTTTAGTTGAAGAACTGTTGACCAGCTCTACCTATCTCTCTCTCTTACTCACTCACTCACACACACACTTACTTACTTGCTTACTTATAAGAAAGAATCCAGCTTAGGGGCATGGGCCTGGAATCCCAAATTTTGCCATTTCCCCCCATTTCACAATGGAGAAATGGGTTTGACACACTACAGGTTGGGTTGAGGTGTGGCTCCACTATGCCATTTGCACTGAGTCCTTTTAACTAATCCATGAATTCTGTAGATTTGTCCCATGACTGAAGCTGACCCTTGAGTATCTAGGGAAACAAAGAAAAAAGAATTTCAAGGACTTGCTCCTTTTCCATATAAGGGGACAAGCAGGTGTTTATTATGGGGATTCTGTAGCAAAATGCATCCTTGAGTCCTACATTGATTTCAAAGGTGGGGAGGATGCAGGAGGAGGGGGAAACCTTCTGAATCCAAAAGACAGCTTACACAATAAATTACAGTGTCCTGGATCCAACACCCAATTCTGTAATTAGAGCTTACTCCATCTCCCCTCCTGGCAGTAGAGAGGTTGGACCCAGCAGAGCCAAACCAGAAAAGCGTGGAGTGGAGATACAGATACCAGGTATCTTATCATTTTTTCACTTACTCGGTGAGGCGCGGGGGCGAGCCCCGAGGAGCTCTCGCTTCTGGCTCCAAGCACCCAGCGTGTGCCGGGCATGACCCGCTCCAAGGATAGTGTCAGGTGGGGAGTTTGACTGGGGTGGTACACCTGTCAAACCGTAACACAAGTGTCCTGAGGCAAGCTCAGGGAGGACAGAAACCTCCCGTGGAGCAGAAGGGCAAAAGCTCACTTGATCTTGATTTTCAGTATGAATACAGACTGTGAAAGTGGGGCCTCATGATCCTTCTGACTTTTTGGGTTTAAAGCAGGAGGTGTCAGAAAAGTTACCACAGGGATTACTGGCTTGTGGTGGCCAAGCGTTCATAGCGACGTCGCTTTTTGATCCTTCGATGTTGGCTCTTCCTATCATTGTGAAGCAGAATTCACCAAGCGTTGGATTGTTCACCCACTAATAGGGAACGTGAGCTGGGATTGGACCATCGTGAGAGAGGTTAGTTTTACCCTACTGATGATGTGTTGTTGCAATAGTACAGGCCGTCCCACTTTGTATGTTGCAGACCACGGCTCCTTTGGGGGACAATCTGCCTCCAGCATGCAGGCAAGATTATGAACAGGGCAGGCTGGGTAAGAGGTGGGGAACTATCACTGGTCATTCTGCCCTAATGGGATGGAGCGTACCAGCCCTGGGGGCTATCACAGCCTTGAGGCTGCGCATTAAAAATATCAAAAGTGCTTTTCCTGGTCTGTGCTGTTAGTCAACTTCTAGACTTTTTTTTTCTTGCTTGGACCTTTGGAAATTGACCAGTTTCACTTTAGTCAAAAGTGCCATGTGATTTTTATTTTTTTTTTAATGACCCCAAGTGGTCAAGACTGATCTCCTTCGGCAAACAGCATGTGCAAGAGCATAATAACTCCTTACATCATTGGCCTAGTTCTCCACTATCTTCATGAATTCATTTACACTCACGTTGCTGACTCAGAGGGGTTTGAGATACCTGCACTGAACTACCAACACATTTCCTGCAGCACTTTGGTTTTCTTTGGAGGTCTTCATCAATGCACTCATCTAGTCTGACCCCCTATCACCTTGTGTGACCATACCAAATCCCCGCCTGTGGTGTTATGATTGCGAGAACACCTGTGACACATTTTTTTTTCCAGTGGAGAAATAGCTCTTTTGGATCCAGACCATGAAATAAAATAATCATATTTCCCTTATTTCTGTAGCTATGACCTGAAATTGCTTGATGCTCCCAATCAAGACAGCACTTAGAATTTAATAAAGAGTAATTTGGCTGAATAATAATTAATAACAATAATCTCATGTTAGGACTGTTAACAAAAGAGGAACCTGTTGGTCTGTTTACCTGCTTCAGGAAGCACTAGGCCTTCTGCCTGCTTTTTTAAAGACATGGAATGTTTTATCTTTGTTCAAACTTGTTAAGTCCTGGATGAGTTTAAAGCCCACTTAAACTTTTTTCTTGTTGTTCCTCCTTGCCTCTTGAGGTTGAGAGAGACCTTTTTGGTTTGGATATAAGATATGTATATGGTGCACACGATTAATAGATATAACTATATTGTTTATATGATGAGATTTGTTATATTTCCAGTTTTTGTTTATTTAACCCCTTCAGTACTGTATCTTAAGCTCACCCATTGTGCCATCTTTAGAAAGGATAGCTGTGTACTGAGCATCCGCAGGGGTGTATAATGCCCAATTGTAGTCTAGGCACAGGGTATTTCCGGAGGATTAATGATCAGTTCAGAGGTTTGATGGCTTATGGTGAAACCTTCATAAAATGTCTCTTGTTTCCATTCAAGTCTGTACTGTCACTGGCTGGCTGTCAGTAATGGGACATGTTCTTCTGATGATGAATGAAGAAAGACTGCACTATTCTCAATGCTTAAGAAAAATCTATACCTGTGTCCCCTTACTCAGGCAATTCTCCCATTGGAAAAGGGTGTTTGTCCAAGTGCAGAGCATAGGGTTGGTCTCTGTATGTCTAAACTACAGTAAAACACCTGTGGCTGGCCCAGGTCAGCTGACTCAGGTTGCAGGGCTATAAAATTGCAATGTAGATGTTTGAAGTCAGGGGACCCCACAGGGGGAGGGTCTCAAAGCCGAGGCTCCAGCGGAAGCCTGAACGTCTACACTGCAATTGTATAGCCCGAGTCAGCTGCCCAGCCCTGAGTGTATTATTGCAGTATAGACATACCCTACTAAAGTGTACTTTACATTAGCCTCCAGGTGACCTTTTTTTTTTTTTTTAAACAAAAAAACGACTTTAATCAAAACAGAAATTTCTGTGGGAAATGCCCACTTTCAATAATTTTTTCCTCTGGTTCTTCAAAAAGAAAAAAAAATCAGCTGAAATGTTTTGGTTTTTGTCTGCAATCTTTTTGGTTTTGGAGTTGGACAAAAATCTGAAAAGTTTTGAAGGAAAAAATTCAGTGATCATTGACATCCTTTGTGGGGATAAAAAACATTTCCTGACCAGCTGTACTTATAACACATACTCACTCAACTATTAATATTAATCTCTCTCTGTCTAGATCTCACTCCCTGGGAATTTTCACAGAGGGCCAGATTTTTAATTAGGCATTCATATGTGCACAGAAGTTTGCGCCAGCAAGTGCGTTTCACCCCATTCGTATGTAAACGTGCCTCTTTGAACATGCATTTTTGTGGGTAGGTTTATTCCACACATGTTAGAAAGTTTGGCCCATGCTGTAGTTTCCTTTTGAGTACTGGAGCCATAATCTCCTAAGGGAGATGTGCTGCAACAATTGCTCTGATCTGACTGCGAGTACAGTGATTGCAGTTAGAGATAGCTGGCAGTGTCTTTTTAAATTAAAGGTCTGATGGAGAACAAAAAACACTGTGCGAATTGCCATAAAAACTATTACTGCTGAGAAATTATAAAATTACATGCTTTGGCACAAATAGTATGTGCCCACTTACAATCTTCCCTCTAATAGTTTACATCCATGTGTGGAATGAATTTTGTTATGTGCACCAATATGGAGGTGATGTGTGATGGGGGTGGGGCCGAGGGGTTCAGAGTGTGGGAGGGGGCTCTGGGCTGGGGCAGGAGTTGGAGTGTGTGTGTGGGGGTGAAGGCTCTGGCTGGGGGTTCGGGCTCTGGGGTGGGGCCAGGGATGAGGGAGAGGCATCTCTCCCCACTGTGCACCTGCATGGCCATGCAGCTTAGAGGGAACTTAGCACCTACATCCGTGCTTTCAGGTGTGTGTTCTGCCGCCTCATTGTTTAATTGTTTGTGTTTGCAAATGATGGGGTAGTTTGATTTTTTTTTTCTTTCTCTCTCATGTGATTTTCTTTCCGCTGTACTCATTGTTTCTAGGGATTTTAAGCCTCATGTACCAGGCAGCAAGAATTCTTGCTTTAGTGTATAATGTTCTCTCAGACTTGTGACCATACATAATACATGGAGTAGTAGTGATTGCAGTACATTTTTCTGGGAGCTGCAGCCTACCTCTTACTGGACATATACTTATTGCATGTCCTGGGGAATTCAAGTGATTCTAATTTTCAAGTTATTTAAATAGTTTTGATGGACTACTTTTATATTAGTTATATATAACACAACTACAAGTCATTTATAAAAATAGTTATTAAATATATATAATTTATATATAAATGTATTTAAATATTGTATTGATTTAAAGATAGGATTAGCTCTTTAAAGGGGTTGCAAATTAAAACCAGTTAAGTGAGGAATTTGTATCCAGTATAGCTTTGGAACACTTCAGAATCCTAAGTTTATGGCTTTCAAAGCATTTGCCTACTTTCAAATGTTTCTAATAAGATAGTGTGGTGATTTACACCTCTTGGGATATTGAACTCTGATCCAAGAATGCTGCTTGGCTCTTAAATAAAAAAAGCACTGATGGGCCTGATTAAAAAAAAGCCTATCTCTGATTTCCTTGTGACACATGCATTATGCAAAAGCATTTGGTATTTAACACTTTCTCTGCGTACTGTACATGTATTTGCAATTCGTTGGGTGTTAATTTCTTCAGAGGGAGCAAGAGGGGAGGAGACAGGAGGAAAAAGCTGCAAATTACCTCATTTACACTGGTCTCAACAGGGAGCACTGCATCAGAGAGAGAAAATTAGGCCATGTTTCTGCAATGGGCTTATTGTTTGTGGACTCCTAAGCTTGTGTGTCCACTGTTGACTTCAGTAGTAGTTTGTATTAACACAGAAGTTCACTTTTTTTGCAGGATAAGTTGCCTTTAATTGTAAGATCCGGGACAGGGTCTGTCTCTGACCTGTGTTTGTATAGCACCGAGTACAATGAGGCCTACATTGCGATTGGAGCTGCGTGCTGCTACTCTAACACTAATAATGATAACAGTAACGATCTGTGGTTTGACACAGATGATTCACGGTTATGGGAGAAAAAATTGGAAACGTTTCTTATAAAATAGGATGTGTTCGCTCTTGCGTGCTCAAGGGTGTGTATCAGCCTAGAGGCAAAGAAATTAAGCAATGCTAAGGGAAGGAGAGAAAAAGAAAAAGTATTGCTCACTTTGTGGCTCATAAAATGTACTTGTTGGAATGGTTGCCAGCAAGAAGAAACTTTATGTCTTGGCTTGGAAACCTGTGACACATTTCTCAAGTTTGTTTTTGTGGGGGGTGGAAGGCTTTCTGTATAAAATATGAGAATATGTAAATGAAGAGTTCTGGAGCTGATTTTTGTGGGTTTGCTCACGTGCCATCCCTGTGGACCAGACTGCTTCCTTTATAGCCTGTGCCCTTGCTGCCTTTCATTAGAGGTTATCCAATTACATGTGTGAACCTAGTTACATATTATATCAATCCGTTCAGTTGGTTAGAAGAAAGAAGGGAGGGGGAGGAGGAGCTAGTATGGTTCAAGTTTTAATCAGTATGGTATTTCCTCTTCCTGAAGGCCAGAGAGAACACCTGTGTTTTTCTTTAAGTATCACAAGAGACAGTAGACGGAATCTATCGTTTTGAGAAACGGATGGTTCCCCAGTTCAGAGGGGAAATGAATTAGAGCCCATCTGCATACATTGTCTTCAAAGAGCACACACAACACTTTGACTAACAATTTACAAAAATTAGAGAGTGAGAGTGAAACCCTCTGACAGAGCTAATAAGATGTCTGGTAAATTTCTTTTATGAAGCATCTAGCGTGTACAGGAGGCCTGAGGGTTTCTATTAAAGGTCAGGGAGGTTTTGTGTAACACAATTTTAAAGCATTTTTGAACCATCAAGGCAGATTTCTTGTGTCAGAGATATGCTCTTTACTTCAAAGGACATTTTCATTCTTAAATTCGTTCTGTTTTGTGTAAATCCACCTTAGAACCTGAGAAAAATGTATATTTTTTTCCTTTCTGATTTCCTCCCCATCCCCCACACACTCTTTTTACACTTGGCAAATGTTCTCTTCCTTGCAACACCACCCCAGAAATTTGAACAAAGCTGTAATTAACATGGCTGTTTTGCAGCTTCACAGATAAGTGTAGCAATGGATCTTGCCAAAATCTCTTCAGCATCTTTGATGTCAGCACATCTCTGGTTTGATCAGTGTTAGTGCAGGGAGAACACACACACTGTGGGCCAAGTACTCAGGGAAAAACAAGTCCATGAAAACCATTGGAATTGCGCTGGTATAACAGAGAGGAGAATTTGATGCCATGTGTTCACAAGCTACAAAACTGGTGACTGTTTTAGTTTCTTGTCCATGATTTAGTAATTTTTTTTAAGGTATTTAAAACAAGAGCTGTGGGGAGAAAGGTAATTTTGTGGAGGATTTTGATATTTTGAAATTCTCTGCAAAAGGGAATAGAGTCCACCTTCTGGAGCAGTCCACCAGGTATGCCGTCCTGGAGCTGTGAACCCTGGAAGGAATACCTGGGAGCCCAGTCTGCCAAAGAGTGGAACATGGGAGCCATAGTTGCCGGAGCTTCCCAGCTCTCATCATCGCTTGCTGTAAACTGAAAGGGCTCAGAGCCTTTGGAGCCGGAGCTCCTAGTGTTTCCAGACTCTTGGTTCCCTGTCAGCCAACATGGCAGGCTGAAGGGGAGATGGGAGTCTGCAAGCCCTGCTTCCCCGCGGCCTACTAGACAAGCTGCAGAGAGACCTGGGAGCCTCAGAACTTGGGAGCAGGAACTTCCAGGCTCTCGAATCCTTGTCAGGCAGGCTGCTGAACAGTCAGGAAGCCCGGGATGCCTAGGAGCTGGGAGAGCTGGCAGGAAACCGAGCAACTCTACTGAAATGAACAGTCTTCACAAAATGTTTTATTCTGGTGAACTGGCATTCTCCAATGCAAAAATATTCCATTGGAGAATTTCCAGCCAGCTCCATTTACAAATCAAAGCTTTTCCCTAACATCTAACAACTTGAAGGTAGACTGGGTTTGAGGCCCAGACCCCGGTCTTGACTTTTTCTATGCCTGAACCAGAACTTTGCCTTTTAGAATCATCTTTAAGTTAAAAAAAAAAAAAGGAGAAGAAATGGAAATTCCCCAGAGTTTTTTTTATTACTTTATCTCCATTTATTGTTTGTATATCTGTTTTTAGTTCTTCATTGCTAAATATCCAAGTGGCAGATAAATATTTTTCAGTCTGCCAGAGGAATTGATTGTGTTCTTCCATTAGTCTGAATAACTGAGCCACGCTGACAGATAAGTTAATTCCAGTCTCTCTGTTTCTATGACACCAACTAGAACAACAGTGAATAGGACTGTCTGGAAACCATGGGTGGAATCCTGGCCCCCTTGAAGTCAATGGGAGTTTTGCCATTGACATCATTGGGGCCAGGATTTATCTCAACTTGCCATAACTGGTGATTTAGGCCCTGATCCTCTCACTGGCTCTCTAGTAGCGTGGGGCCTTGGACCTACCCAGAACCTCCGATTCAGTCCTTTAAAAATATTTTCATCTAATCTTACAGAAAACATAGCTTTTCTGAGCTCCTCAGGTGAGAAGCACAGTGAATATTATTATCCATCATTATAGTATTAAATATATAGAGCACCTGCAGACTTTTCAGTGGAGAATGCAGAAAGGCAGGGCCACAGTATGTCTTCTAAGCCTACAGAAAACTCGTAGCTGAGAACTCCGTATGTTAGTTGCAGTCTTTGCATAAACAGGATGCACAACAACTATACTGCTAGCTGAATACGTAAACACATACTTAATAATATTTCCCGGTGCAGATCTGACCAGAAGGGCTGTTCAGTTCAAACACATTCTCCTAGGTTTTGCTGGGTGCCATATCCATCATGCCTGTTGTGCTTACGCACAGGGCAGAGATGGGTAGAAAGGTATCCAGCATTGCATGAACATGCTTACATAGAGAAGTGTTGAGAATTTTATTGGATAGTAAATCTCTCTAGGGTGGTTGGTTTCTTTTTCCAGAGTCAAAATTATGGCTCTCGTTACCTTTACCTCTCGTTACCTCTCGATGCCTTTAGTGTTTGTTGTTTCTGCCTTCATTTTTTCCACTTACTTGCCTGAAAAATCAAGCCCCTTAAAGAGATGTTGCTCCATTTTTATACACAGATCCTCAGCATTCTATAATCTTCTCACCATGGAATTTTCCATTTGGGCCAGGATCTGGCCAATGAATGGGTGGAGACTCACCCCCACACCCACACAAAATTATATGGGTGAAACATTCCCCCGTCCCTCCCCATTTCCCTTCCTGGGATTTGTCTTGATTTTTTTTTTTAAAGGAAGTAACAAAAGCCTTACATGATGATTGTGCATACAAACATGAGAGGGCTTCCCTGGTCCTTCCTCCAGCTCTTGTCTTCTAAGGGCTACTTAGCTTGTTACATTCCTGAGTTGGAGTTCATGAGACCAGAACACTGACTCTCCCCACAGGGACATAGTCAGCTATCTGACCTGTTTTTTTCCCCCAAAAGGGCAAGTTCTGTGGGTGAAATTCTGGCTCCACTGAAGTCAATGGAAATTTTCCCATTGACGTCAATGTGGTCAAGATTTTCCCCTGTGTTTTCTGTGTTGGAGAAGTTGCTGCCTATTGTACATTCTAAGCAGAGAAGCATCTTACCAGGTAGGCAATTAGCCTGAAAGCTTAACTTGCCAAAAGCTTTCAACATAGCCTACAATAGCCTTTCTGAACCATTTTAGAGTGTCTTGTCTTCTTCTCTCCTGCTCCCTTCTCAGCTTCCTCCTTTCCTTCCCCTGTCAATGTTCCCCCAGTTGGAGTGCCCATCAAATAAAGGCCCCTTCATGGAGCTGATCCATCACTGTGTTTTTACTCTTTGCTCCTTTCTATAATCCTTGCTCTTTCAAGCGGACAGTTTCCCGTCAGATGGTTTGCCAACAACAGTTCTGAGCCTAATATCTTATGCCAGGCTCATCTTGTTGTCCTTGCTGAACAAATGAGGCTTATGTACCCTCCAAATAGTGCTTCTTACCTCTTACAAGGCTACAGTTTACCGCAATTAAACGGCAGCCTGAGAGTGATAATTAATATTATTATTGCTACAATATAAAAATGTGATGGCTTTTAGAACACCTGAATAACAAGGGAAGAGCAAATCCAAAATGCAGCTTTCTGATTACTGTCTTTAAAAATAATCTATTTTAATCACCTGTTTGCCCTGGCAAAAATGTTTGTTTTAGATAATGAAATCAGTGGAAAGTATACCAATAGGTTTGCCTAAAATGTAATCAGCCATCTGTTCCATTCTTCTCCTCTCTTTCAGTCCTCCCATTTTCCCAGATATGTTACATTGCACCCTATATATGAAATTATAATTTGAAAAATATGGATTTCAAGAAGATTTTAGCTTTTTTATGAAATTTTTCTGTTGTGTTTTTGTTCTTATTGTCTTGGGATCTAATCCTGCAACAACTTACACGTGTGAATAACTTTGCTCATATGAGTAACTCCACTCTGCTGAGTTACCCATAAGCATGTTCCCAGAATCTGGCTCTGTGTGTGGGTGATGTATATATAACATCATGTGTGCATGTGTTTTAGTCAATGTGCACACGTTTCCTGCCATATTTTAAATAAATTGTTTAGAATGTAAAGTTTTGTTTTGGTACTTTTCATGTATCTCTCTAGTAAAGCCACGTTCTCTTAGTTTCCAGGTCCCAGCCTTGCTGTGAGAGGAAGAAGTACAAAATAATAACAAAAGAAGCTCTTTAAACAATGATCTGAAATAACTTTTCTGAGAATCAGGATATTGTGATCTCAGCATTCATGGGGTATTGTGGCCATGTAATCTTTTATACCATATGTTCATTATATTTTCTGTCTCTCTCTCTGTAAACACATACATACACATGTTCTGACACAGTGTGTAATGCATATTGGTGGAGATTTGCAAAGCCATCTAGGGAATTTGGATATCCAGTTTCTATTAATTAATTAATGGGGCTTGGACATCCAAATCACTAAGTCAGATTTTCACATCTCAGCCGTAAAATATAACAACTTAATCATGTAAAGCGATTTTGGTTCCTTCAAATCTACTAGCCTTTTTTTCATTCCATTTGACTGGCATCTCAATCAATGAAATAGCAGCCAAACTTATCACTCCATTATGAGCTATATCTTCCCCTCTCTCACGAGTGTGGTCTCTGTATCAGGTCCTGACAGTGACAGAATTTCTTCCAGTCATTTTCCCTTTGGCTTTCAGGGTTACTTCACTGGAAAAGATAGCTGTTTGTTGTATTGCAGGGCCTTATTTTCCCAGCTTGCTAGATATATTGTGTGTAAATATAAATTCAGTGTAACTAGCATCCATAGGCATCTTCTTACCCACTTTGTTTCATTATTATGGCATGCTGTGACATTCTGTACCTCGGGAGAACACCCAGCACCCCCATGTTCATCCTTATAATATGACTGTGTGGTATCTAATGCAAAGTTTGTCATGTCAGGTGTCTTCGGAAGGCTCATGATGCACTGAGCATTGTTGTTATAGTAATGTTATAGGTTGTAATTTCATGTATATAGTTATGATACTGAGAATGTGTCCTCATGGCTTAAAGCAAGCCCAAGCAAAAACTCTCCAAGAGCGGAGGGGAGTTCACACCTCATCAGGGCATGTTTGGGACAGACCCAGCCCAGCCTCACAGGAACAAAGGACACTGGCCTAGGTAGCAACAAAAGGATCTGTTGGACTCTCAAGTGAGTCACCCCCCTTCCCTTGATCAGTGAGGGACTACAGTGAGGTAATGCTCACCTGATCCTTAAGGGGGGGTGGGGTGCAAAGCCAAGAGGGAAGAAAGAGCATGATAAAAGGGAGAGATGTTTGCTATGCTCTTCCCCTCTCTTCCACCTACATCTACAGACACCACCACCACCAAGCGACTGAAGCGCTGATCAAAGGCGAGAGCCTGGCTGGAGGGCAACCAGCCAGTCTATTGAGAGAAGCATCTAAGTTTATAAGGGCACTGAAAGTGTTAAGATCAGCTTAGAATGCGTTTTGCTTTTATTTCATTTGACAAAATTTGACTTGTTGTGTCTTGACTTATAATCACTTAAAATCTATCTTTGTAGTTTATAAATTTGTTTGTTTATTCTACCCGAAGCAGTGTGTTTGGTTGGAAGCATGTCAGAGACTCCCCTTGGGATAACAAGCCTGGTATATATCAATTTCTTTGTTAAATTGACAAACTTATATAAGCTTTCAGCGTCCAGCGGGCATAAGTGGACACTGCAAGATGGAGGTTCCTAGTGTTGTGTCTGGGACTGGAGATATTGGCTAGTGTCATTCGGTTGCACAATCCAAGGAGCAGCTTCCATGCCAGAGGCTGTGCGTGAACAGCCCAGGAGTGAGGGTTTTCACAGCAGAGCAGGGTAAGGCTGGCTCCCAGAGTCAAGGATTGGAGTGACCTAGCAGATCACCGGTCCAGATAACACCAGAAGAGAACGTCACCAGATTAAACAAAAAGAAAGTCATAAATTAAGTGCCAATCATAATTTGCCCAGTTTGTCTTAGATGCAGATGTAATCCCTTCTTGCTCACTCTGAAAGCACAGATGGGCTATGGGGGAGACTTCATCTCGCTACTAAGTTCTTGATCAGAGAAGGTTCCTAGCATGGAAACTGGAATGGCCCATCAGAAGGAGACTGCAGTGAAATGAAGGAAGTAGCTATAGTTTTCACTCTCACCTCTTCTTCCCCATGAAATCTCTGTATATTTTGAGTGATGTGTGACAAGTTCTTGATGTGAGGTTTTATATACCTAGTCAGTTCAGCAAACTTTATAGTCTTTCACCTGAGAACATTCAACTGTAATTTACTATTCCAAAGGTGGACTGAGCCACAGCCTGCTAACTGATCCTCTTTGCCCTGCAGCTATACAGGGTCCTGACCATACTGGAACCAATGTTTCCTCTGCGCTAAGGAAGCGAGAGAAGATGACAGGACTCTGTTAAGGGATTCTACCTCCCATCCTGTGCATAGCAGAATACAGCTCTGTGGGACAGAAATTAGTCTGGGGCTTGCAGGGGCAGGCTTGGAAAATAGTGGGGACAGGGCTGGTAGATCCATGAGCATACAGACCCACTGAAACTGTCTTCCTGAACACCTTATGTAGAGATGGCAGGATTTCATCTTCCAAAGATATGTGTAGACCTCCTTGCACACAGCACAAGTGACCAGGCTCTACGAAGCTCCATAATAAATAAAGACCCTTTGTAATCTTGCTTAATGAATCTTGAGCACTGCAGGGATGTGGTGTTGGTTGAACCATGTGTTTGAATAAAAGGAGAGATTTTATTTCTTTATTTTAATCGTGGGCCAGTCTCTCTGCTTAATGGTTTAAGCAATAGGGTTCTCTGAGGATGTAAATTCTGTTCCTAATTTAGTGTCCCCGTTGAAACAAATTGAGTGTTGCCATCCTGTTCCCAAATGGCTATAATCTCCCTTTCAATAAAGCCTGACTTAATTCCCCTCCCACACCTACACTCCCCTGCTCTGGAAATCATCTTTGCTTAGGAAGAAAAGCCCACAAATAACATGGAGACTGCAGTCCCTCTTCTCTCCAGGTTATGAATGTGTTCAGGCTGGAGGTCACGAATGTAGCTGATCAGGCTGAGCTCTTTGCCTAGGCTGGGGATAAAGAGCGAATTTCAGTTC
This sequence comes from Caretta caretta, assembly GCF_965140235.1. NCBI lineage: Eukaryota > Metazoa > Chordata > Testudines > Cheloniidae > Caretta > Caretta caretta. Next base: position 91,331,645 of record NC_134213.1, on the reverse strand, counting down.
CTCTCATGACTGGTTCCTAATGTTTCACAAGTACACATTTTTCTTTCAGAACTTAAGAGAAGAAAAACTGTGTTTTGACTAAGGAATGCAATTCCCTCTCCCCAAAAGAGACATTTATTCAAAAGTTGGAGCAGGTCCAGCTGAAATATTGAATAGTGAGCCAGCACAGAGACATATAGCACATGTTCATCCCCATGCAGGTGTGAGGGGAAAGGGAGTTAGGCTTGAGCAGTCTTGAAATATTATATTTACCTACATGTTTGATGTTTTCTGGCACTTTTATAAGGAATGATGGTAGGCTACGTTTTTCCTCCTTGAATAAAATGAATTTCTTGCTCATTAAAGGTGCTAGATTGACAATCCTGGAGACTAAATTCTTCTGTTTACCCATAGAATGAGCACAGCATGGGAAGCAGCAGTGCCAGCCAAATTTGCCTCAATCCTGACCTGGAGGGACACTCTGACAGCGTGTGAGAGTCATGCATTCGCTGTGCTTGTTAAATACTTAGCTTCCATGGTCAGGGAACAATGGAGTCAATCAGTTCCAGTTCTGTCGTTGTTTCTTACAGAACTTTATTATAATTAAAGCAGACCATGTGACATGCTATCTCACAAACATTATCAATAAGCAGAATATCATTGTTCTCTTCCTTTTCACTTGCACTTCAAAAACAACACAAAACCTTTTAAACATGACAGGCTAAACTGCACACACTGAAACAAAAGACAAGTGCCAGGAGAAGCTGAACTGAACACATCTAGTGAGGAAATCCAAGAGCACTTTCCCTTGTTTTTCACCTCTGGTATTAATCATTACTATATCAATTCCTTCATAGTTACAGAACTACTGAGGGGCCCACATATGCAGTCTGAGTAACAGTAAATAACATCACTGTGGGACGAGAGGAATGGCCTTATGCCACAAAGTACAACTTTTCAAAAGAAAATTAAATAAAAGAAAAATAAACCCCAGGACAAAATTAAGAAACTGAGATGTGTACAAATGAGTCATTGCAATCCCTTGTTTCACTTCCATGTAATATTTGGTTAGAGGTGCTCAGACAATCCTGCTTCGGAAAAGGATCTGATGTATAATTTAATAGGTCTTTTCTTTCAGTGGTTTTATAATCACAGAGTACTGCTACTCTCAAAGGCCCTGATTTAGCAAGTTACTTAAGCAGGTTAGTTTCTGAAGCCTAACTTTAAGTATGGCAGTAGTGCAGTTGATTTCACGTGCTTAAAAACTTGCTGAAGTAATGGCATGGATTCTCAATATGGTTACACACTAAGTTCATTTAAAATAAGGAGTTATTCTCAAAATGGTCTACTTAACTTCGTAGCGTCTACAGAGTTAAAACAATTTACTACATATATTTAGGTTTTTTCTTTTTTAAAAAATGTCTTGAGTAATGGTTTCATTACAATGCACCCCTAGAGGCCTGATTCTGATCTATGGTATTAATTTTCCAACAACAAAATTCCCATTGACTTCTGACTTACACTGGTAAAAATGAGATCTAAATCTGACCCTTAATCTATAGACTTTTTTGTATCTAATAGACTTATATCTTCAGAGGAATTTTCTTTCTCTGGTAGGAATTGTTCATTTAGTGGGGTTGTGATTAAAATTTCCATTCACTCGGTGCTTTCTGCACTACTAGTGGAGAAATTGTAAGCAGAGAAGACAGTCATCCAAATTTTGGAAGCTGTGTCCCCCAATTTATAGACTTCCTGTGCAGTGTTTGCCCAGACAATTCTCAAAGAAGCTTAGTTTACCACGCTCCAGTAAGGAGAAGATTTAACCATGGAGACAAATCTTGCTGACGTTATCTACTTCAGTGAATGTTGTCTTGGAGCCAGAATTAAGGGTGATAATTTGTTCCGGCATTAACCCTGAGGCTGTGATTATGCTAGACTTTTTGGAGAAATCTCCCATTGTTGCACTACAACCAGTACAGCTCCATTGGTGATAGCAACAGTAGAAGTGCTGTCGTCAAAAGAACCATAGCATCTTTGCCCAAAAGACCCAGTGCAAAGGGAAAGAATCTCACAGCACAAAGTAGCATTGTAAAATAACAGAATTACTTGCTTCTGTAGGAACAAATAATATAATTCCCATTAAAGAGAGGGAAATATGTTCTTGTTAAGGCACTGGACAGGAACACAGGAAATCTGGATTTAATTTGAGCTGCCCCACTAACTTCCTAATTAAGTGACCTAGGGTAAGTCACTTAATTTTCCGTGCCTCAGTTCCCCCTCTGTAAAACGGGAATTATTTTTAAAACAATCTTTGTTTTATCTGTTTTGCCTGGAATTGTTTGGGGCAGGGACTGTCTCTTGCTATTTGTTTGTACAGTGCCTAGCACAATGGCACTGTATTATAGTACATTTCATATTTCACTCATCTCTTTCTGCAGAAGTCATTTAGATGTAAGCCTTAGAAGCTGTCGAAACGTTGTCACCTTCCTTCCAGCATAAAAGAAAGTGATGGAGCAAATGTCCTGAAGCCCATAAGATCCATATAGGACACTATTCTGGGGATGATAGGATAATCAAGGTTATATAGAACACACTGGGGGGCGGGGGAGAGGAAGCATGACTAAGCTCCTGGAGGATGATGGAACATGTCTATTAATACATGAACTTATGAGTAACCAACGGTGAGGAAGGATGGTCTTTTGGTAAGATGCTAGCCTGATACTCGAAGATCTAAGATCAGTTCCTGGTTTTGCTACAGGATTCACATGTGACCTTGGGGGAAAAAGATCTCTTTATCTCTCTATGTCCCAGTAATATATGTAAAACGGGTGAAAATACCTTCTTTTTTTCTCTTTTTGTGTATCTTGTCTCTAGATTATAAGCTGTTTGCACAATGCCTAGCAAAATGAAGGCTGGTAAGTGCTACCATAATACAGATAATCAAATAAATAATTTAGCCATTGACAAAGCATCACCTCCCCATACGTGAAATCCTGGACCCTGAAACCTCCCTTTGACTTCAGTGGGGCCAGGACTTCAATTATATTTTTAAACCAACGAAGACCTATGCTCCTATTGATTTTCATTGGGATTTTTGTATAAGGATATCAAGATTTGGTACATGGTGGGAAAATGAGAAACTAGGAACCCTCAGAGGTGTGCTTCATTAGGAAACAGCATTCAGCATGTGTATTACTTCCAGCATTAAAAATTACCTTTTACTGATGGAGCACCATACTTATGCTGTTACATTAATGGTTTTCCAATAAGGTTTCCAGACATGAGTTCCGTGTCAGGTTTCCCTAGTACAAACAATCGTATGCATAAATTTATTTTTATATTATGTAGATAAGTGGTGTTATAAATATACCTTTTAATTTCGCATGTCAGAGTGAATAAGACACATTTGGACTAATACTGCTGTGAACTTGCTGAGATTATGAACTTTTAGATGGGCAGTTTTACATGTCAAACCAAAAAGAACGAGGAGTACTTGTGGCACCTTAGAGACTAACAAATTTATTTGAGCATACGCTTTCATGGGCTAAAGCTCACTTTATGGTCAAATCAATTTGTTAGTCTCTAAGGTGCCACAAGTACTCCTCGTTCTTTTTGCTGATACAGACTAACACAGCTACCACTCTGAAACATGTCAAACCAAGAAAGGGAAAAGCAACCAAATGCCAGGGACAGGAAAACACTTAAAGGCCATTATAGCTACCATATGGGAAAATTCCCTTTTTGACAAGTTTAAAAAGATAGACTGATATGATCTTGCACCTTCTAAATTGCAGTAAACATCTGTCATCACATCATAAGGAGTTGAGAAAAGTATTGGGAGATTTGAGATTCAGGCTGTATTTATATTATGGAGACTAGCTATGTTGACATCACTATGCCAGTGTAACCTTGTAGCGTAGATACAACCTACATCAACGAAAGGAGATTTTCCATCACCTGTACAAACACCACCTCCCCGAATGAAGTTATCTTCATTGACTGAAGAATTCTTCCATTAACATAGCTGCATTTACAGTTGAGTTTAGGTCAGCATATGTATATTGGCCAGAGGTCTGTTTTTTTCATACCCCTTACCGACGTAGCTATGACATAACTTTAAGCGTAGACCAAGCCTCGGTTACTGCAAGTGTCTGACTACTAAATTCAGCACCACAATACATTTTCTTAATCTTACACTTTTTATTATTGCCATTAGGTTCAGTTGGATTTGAAGAAATATTCAAAGGAAAAAATCATGTTTTTTTCTTTGCCTGATTTTGTAAGGTTTTCTTTCAATACAGGGTAGCTGTGTTACTGGTATTTATTATTGTTAGGATTTTTGAAACTAAAGGAATGAGGCTGTCATTTCTTTTCAGATGTACTGGTTACTTTTTCCCTTTGAATTAAGTTTGTATTACCATATAGTAATTTGGTAAGATCCACAAATCTCTAAAACTCTTATTCATCAAAACGTTCACCCTAGCATCTGTTAGTGTTGTTGACTGAAAAGAAAAAGAAAAATGGGAATGAGTTTCCTTTAATTAGACTGGATCTGAAGTCATAATGATTTTTGTAAATTGTTCAAATCTCTGTAAAATCCATATATTTTGATAACTGGATCATTGGAAGTCCTCTGGAACCCCTACGTTGATTACTTTGCAACACCAATGTTACCATTTAACCATGTGTGCTCTTAGCTGGTACAGCGCTGCTGTTATGTTACAAAATAAGCTATGGTTTGGGATTTGCAGAAAACTATTAATTATCAAGTATGAAATTCATACTTGTGACCCACAAACCCTACTTTGAGTGCTTAAGTAGGATACAAGTATACATGACACTAGTGCTGGCCATCTGGATGGGACAAATTCCATCCCATATGTCAGAAACTAGCAAGTCTGTATTAATGATGATATTTCCAGTTAACTAATAATACTTCAGATCATAGCTATATTCAATCTCAATTCTATAGTTACTGTGTCTGTCCTGATTTCCATTATCCCTATTATCCAGGATATGCTTTAAGCTTTCACATTAGAGTGCAGTATGGTATAAAAGGTATCAGTCACGGAATGTGCATTTTTGTGCTACACCAATTAGAAATAATAAAAATGGCACTGTCTGTTTCTTAATGTACAAGGATAAAACAAGTAGATCCTGGCTGTTGTTTTACACTTTTATATATCATTTGACAGTCTGTAAGGGGGATGCTTTTCTGGCATTGTGCTGGCTTTTATGCTCATAACTCCCATTTTGATTAACTGGTGATAAGCATCTAAGATCCTTCACTCTACTATGAAACTTTAAAGATAAATACAGAATTTTCACAGTGAAATAGCAGTGGTTTATTTGCATATTTTAGAAAATGGATGTATTTCCATAATGTCAAACCATCATTGCGGGGGGTGGGGGAATCCATGGAAATGATGATCATATTCTGAGGTTTATTTTGGGCACAGTGTCCTAGGAATCAGATGCTCAGTTTCCATTAACTGGAGCTATATTATCTGACTCCTTGTACACTGCATCAAGAACATACCCTTCAGTGCTTGAGACATATCTGCAAAAGATCACAGTTAATAAAGCATCTGTAATCATCAGCATTTTGTGTGTCATTGAAGATAGATTATAGACTTCTAACTCTTGATTTCTTGGCTGTGCAGGTGTGTCTGATATTTTTAAGGTAATGTTTTCAGTTAAGGGTTCTCAGCTCACACCCATTGTGCCTGCAAATCCCACCTTAGCTTGAAAAGACATGTGTTTATACACATACGCAGTAAGGGTAAGCTTGTGTACACAGTTAACAGGTTTATGTGCCCTAAATGTCTGTTGTGCATAAGATATGTGCACACACGATTTTGCAGACTCTGAATGATAACTTGGCTCTTAATATTGTAGTAGCATAATATTGCTGTGTAAGGGAAAGTTACTGTTCTTCAGTCAGCAAGGTGGATCTTTACTGCATATGTATAAAAAACAAGGTTTTATACGCTATAGTGATTCCTACTGTATACAGGAGAGTTATATCCTAAAATAATATCAATACTGCACAGTGGACTTGTAATTCTTTGATTTAACTTACACACTTCCATGATTTGACTTAAACTGTGAGGGCCTGATCCTGCATCATTTAAGTCAATGAGTGCTTTACCACTGACTCCAGTGAATGTAAGATCAAGCCCTAAACAAACAGATACATAAAGAAAGATGACTGAGAATATTAATAGGACAAGTGTATAATGTATATATTTTATACTGTGTATTTTTATAATAACCTTTGCATCAGTTTCCACTCTACTATTTATGGTTCATAGTTCTCACAAGATCCGTTTTTAGAACACTTTCAATAAATTTGATCCACTACCGCTGTACTACTTGCTGGGGAGGGACAATTAGAATATTCAGAAAAACAAACGGAGTCTCCTGAGCATAAGTCTAACGGCTTAGAAGTGAGCTGAGCTGCTATGCTGGCACTTACTAATTATTCTCTAAGTCAGCAAATTGATTTCTCCAAAGGTTATACAAGAATGCAGTAAGGAAAAGTGATAGTGTCATTAGTGTATAAAGTACTATTTTGGTACTTAGAAGGCCACAGCACTAATTTTGTATTTTTTCCCTATTTGTTTAGCGCCTTTATTCAACACTCTTTCTTAAAGGGTTTTAGCCCCAGTTTTGTACCTTGGCAAAACTTATTTCTTTCTAAATCTAAATGTAGGAATTGTTGATGGTTTATGGACATCCTCAGTGGTTAACTTTTTAGAGAGGAGAATTAATCATAATGTCTCCAGTATAATGAAGCTTACTTCGTTATTTATAGAAGTAATATGTACCATAAAATGTTGATCAGTTTCATTGTTTGTTTTTTTTCATGTTTATTTATTATTACCTTAGCATTGGTTAATTTTAACCACACTTTGCATGTGATCTTCTTTTACAATACTTTCCATAGCCCCATATAACAAAGCAATTAAGGGACATGTTTAAAATTACAGTGCTTTTCTGGGTGGATTTACACACATGCTTAAAGTTAAGCATGTAGATAAGTGGTTTATTGAATTGGTACCTCTTACACCATATATGACTGGAAATTGCTATTTACAGTGCCCCTAAAGGTGCATGTGCAAATGTTACAGATTGCAGTGAATTATGCATATACCAAAAAAAATTAAAAGCCAGTAATATATAAATATACTACAAAGGAGTGGGCTTCAGTCAGGTCTGCCTTTAAAAAATCTTTTTGATTGTGATTTTCCTTAATGAAATAAAAGTCACAAAAAGGCTAAGCAAGAACTATTAGAGGGAGGCATAGTAGTAATGCAGGGGTTAATCATTAACATAATTCCTATATGTGATCTGAGGACTCAGTATGATAGAACATAAAGGTGTCCAAGAAAGAAGGGAAAATAAACAAATAAAAGGACCTGCTCCCATTTCAGTTGAAGTTCCATTGACTCCAGTTGTAGTAGAAACAGGCCCAAAAGACATTCCCATTTCCTACAACATTGCTCCTTAATCTGACTAGATTTATATAATTGCTCCTGTAGTCTAATTCTTTTACCCTATCTTCCATCTCCTGGATCTAAGCCTTCCCACTTTGTTTTCTAGGGAAGATACAGGGGATTAGTCCAATCTCTTTTTTTTTCCTCTCTTTTTAGTTTTTCTTCAAACAGAATTCATCAAGAGTTCTTTGAATGTATTGGCTCTGTTTTTATGTTAATAAAGAAATGCTAGAACTCTGAAAACCACAAGTATCTTTCCAGTGTTTGAGACTATATAGAATAGGATAATGGACCTGTAAATTTTACTCATGACCTGGCTACCAAGCATTCTTTCACTCATAAACCAATCTCTTTATTAATCCCGCAATCTCTCCTATGTGTTGTTTTTATTTTCAAATTGGAATGGGGGGAAGCCTTTTCATGCTCGATCTGTAATTCTCCTGAGCAAATGTGTGAGGCAAAGTGTTTAGATGCATTTTGCCTTACAGAGTAACCTTTCAAAGAATTTCATACACATTCTGGATACTCAGTCACTTTCCATGGGCTTATCCTTAAGTGCAGAGCCATATGTGTGACATAAGCAATCAACAAGCTAGCTGTATGCTTAACCCTTAAGTGCCGTGCCTGTGACCAGATACCTTAGTTACACTTCTGACAGTCAGTGTATTGCCATGCTGTACAGTGACCCTATCCTGCCAGGTGTGTTATGCCTCTGGACAGGTTCTAAGAATGCTTCACACCTATTAAAGTAAATGGAAGACTAAATGGATTAACATTGCAGGATAAGGCCCTATTTTATAGAACTGTTGTTGTTTAGTTTTGTTTTATTTGTTAGAGCAGTCTAGAGGCTGCTCTAAATTATACCAGCTGCCAACATTCTCCTAGGAAATATGCACCAGCTGAAAATTGGCTTGTAACATCCACTCCCACCTCCTATGATGGGAGGGGCAGGAGCCTGGTACTAGCTCTGAGCTCCCCAGGCCAGCAGAATTCTCAGGTGCTCAGATCCAACTGCTTTCTAGCTTCACTGTATCACTTGAACATCAAAAAGGGACTGGAATGCACTAGGGAATCTAGCTCGTAGGCAGCATTTGGGATAGCCTTCTAAATATAGCCGATATAAGATGATCACCTGGTAGTAATAAACGTTGTTTTCTAGAGAGAGAGGTTGAGTAGAAAGTTATTTGTGTGAAGAAAATTTGGAATGCTCAAAATGTGATAATTTGTTGGGAATGTAAAATTGGTCCCTGTACCTCATGTCTATGGATGGAAAGTTCTATATCTGTGCAAAGTAATAGTATTATGATTACGTATCATGTGTCTGCAAAGCAGAGACATAAGCAGATGAACTGCAGAGCCTAATATGGGTTCACTGGTGACCATGAGGGACACATTTTTTTAAAAGGCCTCTGCAGTTGAGCCTTGCTTTACAGACTTTCTCATGGTTTGAGGCTGTTAAGAATGCAAAATTTTTTTTCGTTCTCTCAAAGTTTAAGGTGGTTGAACAATTAAATGTAACCATCATACATCAGGCAAAAAACAAAACTGTAAACAGCTTCCTTGTTCTTTTAAATAACAGCTCTTAATATCTTAATAACATCTGATGAAGTGAGCTGTAGCTCACGAAAGCTCATGCTCAAATAAATTGGTTAGTCTCTAAGGTGCCACAAGTACTCCTTTTCTTTTTGCGAATACAGACTAACACGGCTGTTACTCTGAAACCAGCTCTTAATATGAGTAACAGAATAATACAGAGCCTCATTTGGCCTCTTGTGTAACAGGATGTGGGGAGGGAAGAGGGCAAAACTGAAGGAGGCAGTTTTCAGCCAAGACCAGATCCTCAGCTGACGGATGGAAATTGTCATCGCTCCATTGAATTTAATGGGGCTATGCTAATGTATACCAGCTGAGGATCTGTCCATGAACTTCTAATTACATCCCTGAAAATACTCCCCACCAAGCTTGCTTCCCATTTCATAGCAGCTGCTAATCACAAACTTTCACATGTCACCAAGGGGTAAGACACCAATACTTATTGTCTATAAAAAAAAAAAAAAAGTGGGAGGGAAGACAGAAAATACTGGGAATAGTTGTCCCATATCCGTTCCGTGACACAGCCGGAGTGAGGATATATATAAACTGAAAATGTTTGCCTTTGACTGGACAGAGCAAATACAACACACCTTGAACATTAGTAGCCCTGTCTAGCTCTGTTGTACCTGAGAAAGAAAACGAGTTTTTGTGCTTAAGAAAATTTTTGGATAGACTTGAAAGAAAAAAGCCAAGACCATTTTTCAGTACTAGGCCAGAGGCACATATGGATCTGTTTTATTCCTATTTCATTACTAAATCAGCAGGAATCATGCTACAGTGTGTGAGACTTGGATGCTGAATGTCATTAAGCTATTTCCTCACTTCCCCACTTAATATATTAACTTTTCTGACATTCCCAGCAGTCTCTGAGATAAGAAACTTCAAATGGAAGAAGGTTTCAGGCATTTTATAATACCAAGACACTGACCTGTTCAGTTTGACTTGGGCTGTGTTTTGAAAGGAGCATCAGCAAGCTGCATAACTGATGCTTGCTTTTGTATTCATGCTAATAAATTCACGGGGAGCGCCCAAGTATTGGGAACAGTATAAGGACCTAGAGTGAGAGCGTCTTAGTTTTCCCATGCTCAAAACAGAATTAATACTATGTACGCATTACAGCTTACGTTGTATGTCACTCAGGGCTGTGAATAAGCCACCCCCTTGAGTGACATAAGTTACACTGACCTAAGCGCCGGAGTGAATAGTGTTATGCTGGTAGGAGAGCTTCTCCTGCCAACCTAGCTACCGCCGCTCACGGGGGCTGGAGTAATTAAGTTGACGGGAGAGCGTTCTCTCTCTTAGAACATCTGCACTAGCGGTGCTACAGTGGCGCAGCTGTAAGCTTTGTAGTGTAGCCCTAGCCTTAGTGATATTTGGTTAACCTGCTGCTGGACTTCACACTTAAAAGAAAACCACGCAAGTGCATTTTTTCCCGTTGAAGTCTGACTGAGGTGTAGGATAGTGCCTCTATATTAACATGTGCATAACTTAAAATGGCTTTTCTTTTTCTAATAGAAGATTTTCTCTTACTAATGCTACTGTAGTTAAAGGTCTGTCAGCTTTTCCATTATAAATTCCTATTTTCAGGGTTTTGTATTTTGACTACAAAAATGTTTAGTGTGTGGAAAAAGCAGAAATAGTTTCACATGCTTTTTCTCCCCTTCTCTAACTCCTATAATATTGGTTTTGTTTTTAATATTGGAATTATTCAGGTAATTAACTCACTATATGGACTCGAGTCTTTGGGTAATTTGAGGAAGAAAACAACATGAGACTAAGTTACTCTCTTACTTTTCAACCTGCTTTTCAACCAACATTTAATAAGGATTCATGGCACTTGGGAATCATACACATGCATGACGGCCAAATAAATCATGGATTTAAGACTCCCTAAATAATCATTGGCACAATACACTGTAACTGCTTCAACTCCGTGAAACCCAAAGGTCACAAATTGCCTTTTAAATAAGTCCCTGAATACAGATTTGCACTTCAGAGTTTTTAAAGTCTATTGGGTACATAATACGTGTTAGGAAAGCTCTCTTAATGCAGCATGGACTTGACTGAACCTTTCAGCTCAGTGCTGAGTGAGGAGCTGTGTTGAACTAAGGTGACCAGATAGGGTTTTGTCTTACATAGGTGCCTATTGCCCCCTATTCCTTGTCCCGATTTTTCACATTTGCTATCTGGTCACCCTATGTGTAATGGCTCTGCCCAAAGATCAGTTCTGGGAAGCAACTGACTTGGAGAGTTACAAGTCCTCCCCTGTTCTCATCTTGCCTGGGCAGCAGGGGGAGCAGCCAACAAAGGATCCTTCTTACTTTCCGCTTTGCACCTGGCCAGCTACTTCCACCCCTACCCACCTGTCCACAGAGTATCTGGCCATCCTTTATGAAACTTAATATCTGGGTGAACTAAGCAAATGGGTATGTCTCTCTTTGGATTATGATACATGAGCCAGGAACAATGCAGCTTGCCTTTCAAATCCTAGGTTGAATTTGCTGGACTGTCAATTTTTTTTAAAAAAAGTGTAGGGATGGGTCAAGTCCAGTTGAGGGTCATTTTAAAAAGAAAGAGAAATAAAGAGTAAACAACAAAGTGAATTAGTGCATGTGCATGCACCGATGTGCATGCTTGTGTGTTCTCTCTCTCTTAGAATTGAGATTTTGGCTAAAATGGCGTTGCTGAAAGGGCATCCCTGCCTTGCTGAAGATATGATCTTCCTACCAGCCATCTCAGATCAGGAGGTGATCATACGAACAGTGTGAGTTGCAAAGACAAGGCACACTGCTGGGGAAGTGAAAGGATTGAATTTCAGCCTTGACTGCAAATTCTCTGGCTTCTTGGGGTTTCATTGGGCCCTGCAATGTTATTGTAACATTGAGTTCTGTGTCAATTCACTGCATAATACTAGGATCTCAGAGGACACTTGGCATTCTTGTGCTCAGAGTTGGGTATAAAAACTTTTATGATATTATTAAAAAGGAATGAGTTTAACTGTAGTTCTTTCTAAACTGATTTTTAAAACTGTTTAATAGCAACTTTTTCTTTTCAACTACACAATCCCATGCTAAACAGTATAAGTGAAATTCTGGCCCCCTTGAAGTCAGTGGCAGAAATCCTTATGACTTCAGTAGGGCTAGGATTTCACCTCTGTTTACTGGTGCATTTCAACAACTGATTTTAAAAAAAAAGTAAAGGGCCAAGTCACTTTACCATTTCCCAGCAGGTGGTTTGGATGAATAGTATTAGTGAATAAGCCCATTGGGAAGAAGTATAAAGGGCTTTTTGTGTAGGGTGTTAGTGTTTGTTTTTATGTTTTTCAGTAGACATGGGGATCCTAATTTTAAAACCTGCTTTCTTAATTTTTCAACTCTACACTAGGGAAACAGAATCTTTGTCAATGGTATTTTTAAGACCTGCACCTGCTCTAAGTTCCAATGGATATTTGGACATTGAAATGCCAGTTTGGGCATTCTAAACTGGAATTTGAGTATCTAAGTACTTGCCTACTTCAGGGATTTTTGCACCCATAGAACTACACTGATGGAACCCCCTCCCCTCCAAATCTAGATGTGTTGCACTAATGTAAAGTAGAGCTTGCACCAGTGCAAAATTCTCTAATGTTGACACACCCTGAATTTAAGCAGCCATGTATGCAAATTGGGCCAATTATGTTCATTACAGAATGAATGCAAGTTTTGGTTGCCACATTCTTTGGCCTAAAAGAGAGCTGTACAGATACAAAGGAGAAGAGACAGTGTTGAGTGAAAATAAATGTCAAAAAAGAAGGAATGGAAACAGGAAATGTGCCTTTAATGAACCTCTTTTTCAGTCATCTCTCTCCTGGGTTTGTGTATCATCTCTTGCTCTCCACAGAATGACAAAGATATCAGACATATTGAACACCCATACCGTAAGCATTAGTTATAGTACATTCCTGTGAAATGCACCTAGACTGAGAGCTGTAATTCTACCCTGAACCAGCCCCAAGTAATAACTGTTAGAATTACATTCCATTGTGGGGACTGGATGCCTCAGGGTGTTTGCAAGTAACTGAATCTAGCCTAGGCTGGTTGTGACTCAGAGTTCCTTCAGGTGGCTATCGGGAGGTATATCTGAAATGAGTTTGGTCTCAGTCCAGTTTCTAATTGACAGGTGTCTCCATTAAAAAAAAACCAAAAACTCAGTCACCACAATTGTTGTTTAACAGTCCACTTTGTTGAGTAGGTATGGAAATTAAACCAGCTTACATCCTCCTGAGTGCTTCCTCTGAGTTCAGGATGAGGACATTAACGAAGTAGTGTGAGAGACACTGCACCTTTGCTGCTCGTCCTGTTGTTCGGTTGATAGAGAATTTCATTTTGCAAGACTGTGAACCTGACACCTTCTACAAGCATCCAAATCATTAGGTGTAGTGTGTGGGTGGTGCCAGTGGCCCGTGGTACACAGGAGGTCAGAGTAGATGATCTGGTCTTAAACTCTGTGACTCTGACACGAAACTATATTTTTGCTGTAATAGAGCATTAGAATGAAGTTATGAGATCCACGTGGGACAGGGCTTGGATGGATTTTTGTATTGATTAGTTGATACGTTTTCTGATGTAGCACAGTCATCAAACTGCCAGGCTGTTGTATGTCTTTACATTTCCAGTAAAATAATTCTAAAAAAACTCAGCCATCTCCGCCTGGGATTTTTTTAAAGTGCTAACTGTAGCTACTAATACCCTGTGATTCTGTCATCGCCACACTTTGTGTAGGTAGACCTACGCAGAGTTCTCAAGCAGTCAGGGTTGTTTGGATAAGAGCTGGGAAAGGGACAAAAAAAACATGTAGAAGAAGATTGGAAATGCTGAGGTGGGAAGGCCATTTATTACAAATGTTTATTTCACAAACACAAAGTACTTTATTTTCTGTGTTTCAAATAAGTATCCAGAAGAGTGCAGGTCTGTAACAACTGCTGATCCTTAGAAGTTCAGCCATTTATGACAGCTCCTTGAGTTCTTACGAAGGGTGCAGCATGGTGTAGAAGAAAATGATTTCTACACTTGTCCATTTAAAATGTAAATAAAAGCTGTAGGTCCTGGTTGTTTTAGAAGGTGCAGGTAAAATATTGCATTGTACAGAGGAGAGGGGATTTTGATGTCACATGCATATGGGACAGGGGCTATTCGTAAAGTATACAACTGCCGCATTTGAAACTGAGTAAAATCCACTCTTTAAAAAACAAAAAACAAACAAAAAAAACTTTGTCAGGTCTGTTTTTTATCATTTTCCTACATAGACTAAATAGAAAGAAACCCAAAATGAACACCATATTATTCAACAGGGTCAGTAACAAGTTTGTAGTTTTATTAGAAACAGACCTTCCTGTTGTGACAAATCACCTGCAAACTCTGTTTAAAGGCCTATATGAAACTCTGATGCTTTCAAGAACTTTGGACTGCAGATGGTGAGGGGGAAGGCTCCGGAACAATGTATTTTTCATGACTACTTTGAACAGAGGATCTTTGGAGATCATTTGAAGGAGCTGCGTCCTATCACGTCAGTCCCTATCAGAGGCAATGGAACTGGAGGTTAATGGAAATATTGTGGGAGCTGATCTATGTTTCCACCTGCATGTGTCGTTCCACTGCACATTCTGTTCCCAGTAAACTGCACGTAAGTGGGGGTGGTGATAGCAAGAGTGGGACCCAAAGGGCCTGGAGTGGCCATCACGGCAGCTGGGATTGGCGCAGGGAGCAGGTGGGAACCAGGGTAATCAGGCCGAGACCCACTGAGAGAGATGCAAATAGCTGAGACCCCGAACCCTAGTGTCAGTAGCTCCCCTCATTCTCCTATACCTCCACCCTCCCATTCAGAGTGACTTTCTGCCACCTCTGGTCTCTATTCTGGTAAACGATTCTTCTGCAGATGTTTAGAACTATTTTTGTACTGGTCAATTACTCTCCACGTACAGTATGTCTTTGGCTTATTCCTGTTTTTACCATAACATTTAATGGATGTTGCCAAAGGTAGATTTGAATGACTGAACTATAAATGTACTTTTCTGAATCAAATGTAATACACAAAACAGAAGTCACAGCACACTGCTACAATATTAGTGTATTTGAATGTGCTGTTTTTCTGTGTATGTTCTCTCTCTCTCTCTCTGAGGGTATGTGTATAATATACACACATCCAATATACCACATATAAAAGACTGGTTTCATTATTCTTATCCTGAGCTGCCAAACACAGTTAATCATTGTCATGTTTTAAGCAGGTACCTGTGTGACATTTCTCTTTATTTGGAACAAGTCACTGAATTCCCATATTGGGGTCTCCTGAAGAAGTAGGAGCCTGCTGTCCCAGTGGCCAGGAGGAGGACCTGCCGGGAAACCCTTCTGGGTGTTGCAGATGTGGTCCACAGGCATGACTCACATGAGAAGCCAGACTCCTGACAGGTTTCTTGGAATTAAAGATTTATATATTCTATCAAACATGATCTGGCTTTTAAAGAGCATTCCCTCATGTTTGTTTTTACCATCAGTAGGTTTGTTGACATTAGAACATAAGAAAGGCCACACTGTGTCAGACCAAAAATCCATCTAGCCCAGTATCCTGTCTTCCGACAGTGGCCAATGCTAGGTGCCCCAGAGGGAATGAACAGAACAGGTAATCATCCTCTGTCGCCCATTCCCTTCTGGCAAACAGAGGCTAGGGACTCCATCCCTGCCCACCCTGGCTAATAGCCATTGATAGACCTATCGTCCATGAGCTTATCTAGTTCTTTTTTGAGCAATGCACCACAGACTGTAAAATGGAGCAGAGTGGCTGTATTCATCAGAGTGGATAACTGATAAACAGTTTTCCTCTTTGTTAGGCAATGCTGATTCTCTCCATTCACATTAATTCTTCACAGTGCTAGCTACAGAAATCCCCAGGTGGCCTTTGGCAAGAAGGATGCAGTAGGGCGACTTAACTAGTATTGCGAATCAGTCACTGCTGATGTCTAAGCTTAGATCTGGACTTGGACTGAAAAAATTCTTTTGTTAAGTGAGTAAAGATGATCTTGTGGATAAAGCACTGGACTTGGACTCTATTGATTTGGGTTCAGTTCTCAGCTCTAACACCTACCTCCTGTGTGATATTGGACAAGTCTCCTAATCGCTCTCTGCCTCAGTTCTCCATCTGTAAAATGGGGATAATAATACTTCTTTTGTCCGGCTTATCTGTTTAGATAGTGAACTCTTTGGAGGCAGGGCTGTCTCTTACTACCTGTTCATATTGAGCCTTGCACAGTGGGACCCTGATCTCTGTTGGGCCCTGTAGGCAATACTCTAATACAAATAATAGGTAACGTGTCCCTTTGGAGGTGATAGGAGGCATGGCATAGCCCAAAAGTGAGTGCTCTTCTGGGTTACCTTATCCATTGGGGGGGATAGTGCAGACAGAAATGACTATCGATTCTGCATGCTCCCATGTTGTGAATTGTAGGTTATTTTTCTTAGTCCTGGGTAGCAGGATATTGTATATCCCATCTCATTACTCCACCTTTTCCTACTCTTTGCATAGTAGTCAGGATTGTCTGAGGGAGAGATTTTTCCTGCAATACCATATGGCCCCTTGATGAGCTTTACTGGCAGTTGTGTTAGAGACTTTGAAGTTTGCTCAGAGTCCTGTCTAGACTCCTTTCCTTCAAAACACTCTTTTCTTTTGACTAAAGTTTTGATTTTCATAGATTTTTTTTCATACTTTTGTTCACTGAGAAATCACTTTGCATAACCAGCCCTGGCCAAAATTTGTCTTAAGGCCACTTTATCACATAAAAGAAAGGTGTAGTAGTGACTCTTGGTGCAAAACATTTGTTGTTGAAATCCATACAGTGGGTTTCAGTTATGCTTGTGCTAGAGTCATGGATTCCTCTTGCATGACTTGCTTGGTCAAGCAGAAGTATCTGTGTTTAGATATTCTGTTCTAGTCAAGCTATCCATTCTGCACAGTGGCATTTTAAAGGGACAACATCTCAATTCTGTCTAAACAGTTTTTGCCTATTATTGTTACAGATAACACTTATGATTGCCATAACTGAAAGAGATTAGTGGGAACATATTTCTCAATTTAAAAAATGTGCTTATGCACTTAGCAGCACACTGTATATAGTCAATTTCATTGTTTTTTCTCTGTTTCCCCCTTTTTCTTGGTGAGGTTTGTTCCCGTGGCATAAGGAAATTGGGGGAGGTGGGGTGGGAAAAGTGGCGGAGACATTTTTTAAAAAAGGAAAACAGGCAGTGGGATTCAGAGGCAGGTATAGTGCCTTAAATTTTTTTTGTTTTTTAATTGGTCAGATTTCATGTTGTTCGTGTCCCTTTTAATATTTTTAGCATGTATGTGCAGCCATTATTTCCTGGTGGTTACAGTTGCTAGTGTTTGTTCTAGATTTAAGTTTGCTATTTATTCTTGGTTTCAAAGAATACATGTCTATATTATTAATACTTTTTTCAACTAAAGTTTTCATCCATGAAGCACTGGTAGGTTTTTTAGGAAACACTGTGGTTTACTTAAGTTGATCTATACAACAACACAGTGTCTTACAGTGAGTATCTTATTTTAAGAGTGCTTGTTAGCAAGCTCGTACAAGTTTAGCACACTAGAACAAAGCCGAAACAATAGGAAATTGTGTTATAGCTTTTGGCAGACTAATATGCACATTCCCCGGGGCTCTCGATTACTTCTGGGAGACTTGGAGCTTCACTGTGAGTGGAGTTCTTCGGTCAGTTTCTGATGTTAATGCTTGAATGGAGTCACGAACTCTTTCTGACCCTTCAAATTGATACTTGAAACTTGCACAAATTTCATCTCTCATAAGAGAGTAAAACGTCTTTCCTTTTTCTTTCCCCCCAGCCTGAAACTTTTCACAGTTCCAGGTACAATGTGACTTGAGTCAAACATGTGCACCAGGTTAGAGGATAATAGGAATTGGATGCCAAAAACACATTTAGGATTAATAGTAGATTAGCACTGATTTCTGTTTCATGTGCAAAACTCCAAAAGGCAATGACAAATTTGTTGACATTTCTATTAACTTAGAAGGCTCTTGAATGATTGTGACCACCTCTAGCCTTAATTTATTTTGGAAGCAAGGGGAGAAGTAGAGGAAAGTCAGTGGAGCTCCCAGGATTATAATGGATATTGTCATCCTGACCCAAAAGACTCATGAGAAAAGAGTTCCCTTCAGATTTAAACAGGAAATGTGTAAAAGAATGCTTTGTACCTGTGCAATTTCACTGCATGGTAGAAAGCTCAGTCCTGGTAATATAATGCTGCTCTGGATTGTTTGGAATGTAATGTGCAAAGTTCTGTTAAATTAGAATAATCTTCACCTCTAGTCTGTTTCTTGTCCTCTAGCTCATTGCTCACGCAGTTTTAGTGGGTGGCCAAAGAGGACTCTGTTGAATAAATGAAGGGAGAATAAAAATAGGAACCAGACAACCAGAGGATATGAATATGTGCTGTTCTCTTCTACTGCTGTGAATCTGAATCCATCCTCAAAGGACCGCAGTTCTACAGAGGTGCTCCTTTTCCACTTATTTATTATAATTATTGGTATTGTAGTGGTGCCTGAAAGCCCCAACCAAGATGAGGGCCTGATTGAGGTAGGTACCATATGAACACATAGTTCCTGCCCATCAGAACTTACAATCTAAATGGATGAGAAATGGGAGAAACAAAGTATAAATGCCCCCATTTCACAGATGGGGGAGCTAACACAGAGAGACCACTGACCAGTGTAGACATACCCTTAAACCTGGGTCCATGTTACCTGCACTTGCAAATCCGTTGTTTCCAAGCTTTTAGCGTCCACACTGCAGTGGAGCTCCCAGTGCTTCCTGTTGCTGGAAGTAGAGGGTGAAGTTTGGAGAGAGAAGAGCTGGGATGCACAGGCCCAGGGGATTGTAGGACAGCACAATTGTGGGATAAGCTCCATACATGGACTTCTGCTATGTTCTCACAGCAAAGTGAGCAGACTTGGAGCTGTGCTACAGTGGGATGTGAGCTCAGACCCATATCCCTGGATGAGTCAGCAGGCCCACATTCTGAGAGAGTTCTGGCATGTATCAGATGGCTTTGTGTATGGATGGTAGGGGGTTGAGGCTTAAACATGAGTCAGAGCCCAGGTTACTATGGACTGCAGACATATCCACAGAACTTGGCCACACAAGAAGTCTGTGGCAGAGCTGGGAAATGAATGCATATCTTGTGAGCCCCAGTCCACTTTCCTTTCCATGCTGCAGTTCATTTCCCTTTGTCACCTTCTGCATTATTTTATGTTGCTGAGGGTTTGTCCTATTAATATGAGCTAAGCATGGACTGGAAGACCAGTCCATGTGGTCTTTCAGGAAATGGGCAAGCTGTGCTGTGGGTTGTACCTCTTTCAGAAACTTTAAAAAGAGAAAAGGAGTACTTGTGGCACCTTAGAGACTAACAAATTTATTTGAGCATAAGCTTTTGTGAGCTACAGCTCACTTCATTGGATGCGAGAGAGAGAGAGAGAGAGAGAGAGAGAATTTGAAAGGAAAATATAACAAGGAGAAAAAGAATGAAATCAGGGAGAAGCAGGTGTAGAACAAATGTTCATACTTCATAATATGTCTTAAAACTCTTTGCAAGAATATTGCAGTTAACTGAGAATGTTTTCCCTTTAAATGTTTTCAAATTTAAACTTTCACAAAGGTTGCTTCTGGTGAGCTGTATCTTCTTCTTGATTATCTTTGCAGATAGGGTCTGTAGCCAGACTGCAAATGAGAGCTCTGTCTTCTATACAAATAAATACAGGGATAGGACATGTTTTTAATTAGGACAATTGACTTTTGTCTTACTTTTTTGGATGTAATAAAGACCTTATTTCTGTAAAGAGAAGACTACAGGGACTACAAATAGAAATGACACCTACTCATTTTGATGTCTTCTTTTAAAATCCATAAAGGTAGTTTTAATATAAAGAGCATGTATCTCTCTGACAGCCCTCTGATTCTGTTTTAAAGTGTATTGGGAGATGTAATATAATGGGCCCAATCTTGCTCCCATTGAAGTTAATTTTATCCTTGACTTTATTCAGTACAAGATTAGGCCCTGTGTCACTGACCAAATGTAAATATAAAATACCAAGTTGCTACAGACTGACCATGAAACACACACACCAGTTAGCGCTGCTGATTCAGAGAGTAGTGGCTTGCTAACCTGCTTGTAGCATTTTGCTGAACCCAACACTGCTGTAATTAAACACAAAGGGTTTTGGATAGCAAACACGTAGACTGAACCTTTTCTGAATGTCAAATACAATCTGTTTTACATCAATCGCTCTGGGTTATTTTGGTCATGTGGTGTCACACCCACAGTGACATGATGTGTTTTGACAGCCAACCCGATCGTGTTGCATGTTATGGAAGGACATGACAACTTTTTAAGGTGGATTCTTTGTTTTTTAAAGGAAAGCATGAGCTGTGCATAAAAAAAGTTTGGCAGTATATTTGCTGTTGAAAACTTTGTGGGATTTTAGCCCCAGAGGTTCCATTTAAACTGATGTTATGATACCAGCAAAGCAGCATTTCTGACATGGAAATATATTTTCTGGAAATGCTATATCTATGGACAATGCAGTCCTGGAAATTATGATTAGTGGGGTTTGCGGGAAAGTCATTGACTCATGAATATTTCGCAAAACACCCAAACCTCCAGCCAGTCACAGCTGCCCCTTTGTTCAAAGTACACCATTTTATGTAGTGTCTCTCACATGGCTGGGTGGGTTACCTACATTGACTGCTAACTGAGCGGTCAACCATGCCAAATTCTTGGCACTTTTCTATCAGCATGTTTAAAGAAAATTGAGAGATGGTGACAGCAAAAATGTCTCATTGTTTGACCATCATTTTATATAAGCTTTTATTTCTGTCTTGGATGGAAACATAGTGAGATGAAGCTTGAAAGGGAGCAGGAGGATGGCCTTGTGGCTAATGAATTAGCCTAGGACTGAGAAGACCTATGTTCAATTCCAGATGAAGCTGTAGACTGAGCGACCTTGGGCAAATGACTTAATCTCCTTGTGCCTAATTTTCCCATCTGTAAAAATGGAATAGTAATCTTTCATTTCCCCACCCTTTGTGTGTCTTGCCCGTTAGGCTATAAACTCTTCAAGGCAGGGACTCTCACTTACTATGTTTCTGTACTGTGCCCTACATAATGAAGTCCTCATACCTGGGGCTTTCAGGTATTACCATAATAGTAATAATTAAAGAGACAGCAGAAAGAAGCAGAGACCAAGGCAAAGAGCTATAGAAAGATTTCTGATAATATCCAGAATTGTCCTGATTCCTTTAACAATGACACCGGCAAGTACCAGAGTAGCATTTTTTTTTTTTATTGAACCTGAGTTGGCATAGTTATTTCCTATTAATCTGTACTGTAGGTAAGGAGATCTGAATCTTATGTGGCATGTATGAGAAGCTATATCTCTTTAGTAACTGTTCACTAATGTAACAGTTTCTTGGTCCTTTGCTAGCCCTTCAAGCATAACATATCATAGGTGGGTTTACATATAGTATTATAGCATATCATAACATATCATAGGGGCAAGAAAGGGAGGAATACATTTAACCTCCATTTCATGCTAATACAATAGTATGTAACTCTGGTATACCTTTATATAGTGAACTGCTAATTGGATACTAGAACCTGCTAACTTTATAGTCTTGTAAAACTGCTATAAGCGAGGGAGACACATTTGTTTAGAGCTACCAAGGAGAAAAAAGAGTTTTTGTGTTGTTCTTGTAAATAAAGGTAAAAACTGTTGAAGGAGCTGTTGTGTTTTGATGTTGGGGTGGGTTCTTTCGTTATAAAATTTCTAGATGTCAGACTGTGTGTTTTAAATAACAATGTTGTCTGACAGAAATGTCATGCAGTTGGTTTCATAAAATGGGCATAATTGTACGTGTGTTAAGGAGAATGTAAATATAATTTTAAAGTTGCGTGTTAATTAATTAGTCAATATTTATAATGCTAGAGTGAACAGGGCTTTGGAGCGGAGCCCGTGGAGCAGCTCTGGAGCAGTGGAGCTGCAGGTTTTTGCCTGGAGCTGGAGCACAGCTCCAAAGCCCTGGTAGTGAACAAGGGCCCTGATCAGGATGGGAACCCTGTTGCCAGGTTCTGTACAAATACATAGGAAGACATGGTTCCTGCCTAAAAAGACCTCACAATATAAGAAGACCAGTAAGACAAAAGGTGGAGGAAAGGGCATCAACATGCAAACAGAGTGATGGTTGGCAAAATTCATGTTGGTTCCATTAACCTATTCTGTGAAAGAAAGCAGGAAAAGGAAGGAAGGGAGAGAGGGGAAATAGAAAGGGAGAGGAAGGAGGGAAAAGAGATGAAGGGACAAAGAGTAGGAAACAAAGGAGAGAAGCATGAAGGTCAGAGAGAAGGGAGGCTGAAAACAGAGGGAACATGAGGGAGAGTGCAGGAAGAGATTGGAGCTAATAGCTAACCAGCAGGAAGGAGAAGTCTAGTGTTTACGCTGTAGAAAGTGATCTGGGACCATCAGTTGTGTCCAGAATTGGCAGTAAGGATAAAGGAGGTGTTTGCTATTCTTTTAAAATGTAAGCAAAATCTGGAAGGAAGTATGGTCTCATGGCTAAAGTCCAGGCCTGGGAGTCAGGAGATTTACTTTTATAGATCCATGCTTCTACTATTGGCTTTTTATCAGACCTTGGACAAATCATTTTATCTCTCTGTTCTTAAGTTTCTCTGCTTATAAAATTGTGCTCGTAATGCTTATCTGCCTGCTAGGTGTAACCCAGTAGTGTTGACGAGCACTTGAAGAGGTGAAATGGAAGATGATATAGACGTGCAACTTACTGTTTGTTAAAAGCGATTTTTACAGTACTGCTAAAAACAGGTGAAAAGTGTTGGATTTCCATTCCCTCTGCTCAGTTTGGAAGATTCCTGCAAGAGAGAGTGGGTTCTGTACAAAACATGGACCAGAAAATGCAAAAGTACAGTCATCTTGTTTTAAAAAAATAAGAATAAGATTAAATAAGATTTGAAAATGAACAAAACCTCTTTCACTACAATTCTACAGGTTTTGGATCTCCTCAGTCTCCTAAAAATTGCAGGGAAAATCCCCTATGGATATTGTCCCTGGCCTGGTAAAGATGATCAAAATCTAATTTTCCCATTTAAGGAACTTATTCAGCTTCCTGTTCATAAAATTAGTTTTTCCTATTTCTACACTAAATGTGGTATGTGCTGGATCACAAGGAAAAACCACAAATGTTCTCTCTGGACATTATCCAGAAAGAGAAGAGCTCTGTTTGTGTCCACTTCCAGTACCCATCCTGCTGCTCATTCAATTCATTCTTCTGAGCCTTACTACCCTGGGGAAAAAGAAGAGGAGTACTTGTGGCACCTTAGAGACTAACCAATTTATTTGAGCATAAGCTTTCGTGAGCTACAGTTCACTTCATCGGATGCATACTGTGGAAAGTGTAGAAGATCTTATTATATACACACAAAGCATGAAAAAATACCTCCTCCCACCCCACTCTCCTGCTGGTAATAGCTTATCTAAAGTGATCACTCTCCTTACAATGTGTATGATAATCAAGTTGGGCCATTTCCAGCACAAATCCAGGTTTTCTCACCCCGCCCCCCCCCCCCCCACAAACTCACCTCCTGCTGGTAATAGCTTATCTAAAGTGACCACTCTCCTTACAATGTGTATGATAATCAAGGTGGGCCATTTCCAACACAAATCCAGGTTTTCTCTGGATTTGTGCTGGAAATGGCCCAACTTGATTATCATACACATTGTAAGGAGAGTGATCACTTTAGATAAGCTATTACCAGCAGGAGAGTGGGGTGGGAGGAGGTATTTTTTCATGCTTTGTGTGTATATAATAAGATCTTCTACACTTTCCACAGTATGCATCCGATGAAGTGAGCTGTAGCTCATGAAAGCTCATGCTCAAATAAATTGGTTAGTCTCTAAGGTGCCACAAGTACTCCTTTTCTTTTTGCGAATACAGACTAACACGGCTGCTACTCTGTACCCTGGGGAAGGGATTAGTGCAAATACTGCTTATGAGCACCATCCCACCTCACCCCAGGGCACAGCTAACCACACTAACACAGAGAGGTGCAGTGTTACTGATGTGGGCCATCGTGAGTGAAAAGAGTCCATTGTGTTCAGAAAAGTGCAAGTATTCACGTTCTGCACTTTACCTTAGGGTTGCCAACTGTCTAATTGCACAACCCCAAACACCCTTGCCTCGCCCCCCGCCCCACCCCTTCTCCTAGGCCACGCCCCTGCCTGCCCTTTCTCTAAGGCCCTGCCCCCACCCACTCCATCCCCATTCTTCAGTTGCTTGGTCTCCCCCACCCTCACTCACTTTCACCAGGCTGGGGCAGAGGGTTGGGTGTGGGACGGGTTGTAGGCTCTGGGCTGGGGGGTGGGGCTGAGGGGTTCAGAGTGTGGGAGGGGGCTCCAGGCTGAGCCTGGGGAAGGCAGGTGGGGTGCAGGAAAGGGGGTGGAGTGCAGGCTTCAGCCAGGCAGCGCTTACCTCAGGCAGCTCGTGGAAGCGACGGGTATGTCCAGCTCCTAGGCTCAGTGGTGGCTCGGGGGCTCTGAGTGCTGCCCCTGCCTGCAGGCACAACCCTCGCAGCTACCATTGGCAGTGGTTCCTGGCCAATGGGAGCTGCGGAGTCGGTTCTCTGGGCAAGGGCAGCGTGCAGAGACCCCCTGGCAATCCCTGTGCCTACGAGCCAGAAGGACGTGCCAGTCGCTTCCAGGAGCCACGCGGAGCCAGGGCAGGTAGGGAGCCTGCCGTAGCCCCACTGCACCGCCGACTGGACTTCTAGTGCCTATTAAAACCTCCCAGATTTCTTTCAATAGCCACCGGGAGATCGAGGCTGATTCCGGGAGACTCCCAGTCAATCTGGGACGGTTGGCAACCTTCCTTTACCTGTATAAATAACAAAAGTGACAGTGAAACAGCCCTTACGATTTTTATAAATCAAATCCCTTGGAGAGAAAATATATCATTTCCTTAACTTTTAAGATGTGTTAAGCGTATATAAATCTGTATATTGGGCCTTGAGGGACTGCTCTCCTGGACTCATACAGGTGCACACAGTAGTAAAAGCAATAAAACACATCAAGCGCTTGGTGTAGTTTTGTTTCATTCAAATCAATTAGCTTGTCTTTACGTGCAGAAACCTCCATGCTAAAGATGACCTAGTTCCTTATAAAAAATAAAATAAAACCCTGTGTTTCTGAAGAGTGTAGGAGGGTTAGAAAGTTGCCATTTCTAGCTGTCTGATTTGTCCTTCAGGTTCTTCTCAGGTAAAAGGCAGGTGTAACTTTTATAAATAAAGTAACGTGACTGTTTTTAGTTTGGAGTACATTGCTCCCGTGCCCATCCTGTTTATTGGGCCTCTCTAACGGCTGCAGTCAGTTGTGGTTTTAAACGGAATGGCTAATACTTTGGAGCGGCATGGGGAGTTTTATTTATTCAAAGTGACATGGTCAAGTATCTTGAACTCAAAATAGGATGCACCATGAGGAAAGGGGTGTAATATGATGAAGAACATTCTCCAGATTACAAATATGTGTGTTCCTTTAAATCAGTCACTCTGTAAATGAGGAAATAAAAACAAATAAATGATGTTTTTGTGGCTTTAACTTTTCTTGTTCTCTGCTGATTGTTTAACAAGCACACGTATCCACATGTGCTTGCTGACATTATTGATTCTGGTAGATAAAGAAGTAAAGCAAGGAAAGCCATGTTGGCTTCCTTTTTATTAGAAACCTTCAGGAAAAAAAAAATCCAACATACGTCAAATGGAAAAAGGTGACATCACGGAAAGACATATTAATTAAAAAATTCTTCATATTATCAAAACTGTGGGCAAGATTCTTTCCTGCACCTCAGGCATGATGCAATTTAGACAGGCAGCTCTAAATTATGCCAAGTACACAGTGTCCCTTAAAGACCTCAGACAGTGGAGGACAGGCACAACAGAGCACACATCTGAATTGCAGGTCTGGTGCTGAGTTCCTCTACACAAGGGGAACTTTCTGCTGGGCATATGCTGCTAGATTACAGCCAGATGGTGCAAAGAGACCTTAAATTCAGCAGTGTGTGGTCATTTCATACCCATTCACATAGGTGCTGGAACTAGGGGTGCTGTGAGTGCAACTGTACCCCCTGGCTTGAAATGATTTCCATCATATACAGTTTGGTTCAATGGTTCTCAGCACCCCCACTATGCAAATTGTTCCAGCACTCCTGCCCATGCACTTTATGTACATATTAAAAAGTAGGTAACGCTTAATAAATATAAACCTTTAGTTTGCTATAGATAGTGTAAATGCTTTGATGTGACACTCTAAGAGTATTGCCTTGGTTACGTGATCATATATTCCTTTTTTGCGGTTCTTCACCTGTAATTACTAATCATCTGCCCTGCCTTGAGAAGTTTGTTATAATTTTATTTATATTTCAGAAAGCTTATTTTTTAATTATTTGGCAGCATCCATATAAGTCACGATCATTCTGTATGCATGCAAGACTGTACATAGGCAAGCCCACTATCAAAAACCCCATGCAGAAGAGTTAGGGAACAGGTTACTTTGCATTTAGAAGGCACCAACTGAAATGCATTCTTGTAGGTATAATATTTCCTTTCATAGAAAGTAAAGGCAATATTGTGCCTTTCACCATGGGCTAACTGTAAGGGTGTAGAGACCACAGCCACAGTACTTCCTAGGTGAGCTTGCTAGAGCCATCCTTGGAGATGGTGTAGAGTACTCCTTGCTCCATACTCAACCAGCTCCTTAGGCTAGAGCAAAGGGACCTTGGGGCCATGGCTTCATCCTCACCATTCTCCTTCCTGTCCCCACTTCAGCATCTAGCACATGTGGGGGTGCCAAGAGGCATCAGGACCAGTGTTCCCCAGTAAGATTCTGGCAGGCTCCCACATGAGGGTGCCCTCCTGTCCCCAGCTTACAGGTTGCCCAGAATCTGCCCCAACTGTGTTTTCAGTACTTCTAGCACGTTTATTTTGTATACCTGAATTGGGAGAGAGGATGATCTTACATTTAGGGTACTAAGCAAAGAGACTTGAGGGAGGACTCGAGAGTTCTGTTCCCAACTCTAACACATGCTTCCTTTCTGGCCTTGGGCAAGTGCCTTAATCTATTGGTAATTTTGTTCTCCATGTATAAACAGGGGGACAAGTTGCTTTGCTAATGTGATGGTTCTTGGGGTACCCAGGACCGTGAGTCATCTTGTTACCCCCTGCCACCAGTGTGAGGAAGTCTTGCTTGTGTCAGCTCCCTAACAACACCAGCCTGTTAGTTATTCAAGTACTTTCCTCTGGGCCATACCAGCCCTTATTTGCCTTGCAGGTTAATGATAGGTGCATCCAAGTCTCTTTGAAGCATTCCCCTTTGATATCCAGCCCCTAACAAATGGGTTACACATAAAACAAAATCATGACAGGCTTTCCAGAGACTAAGTTTAACTATCAGATTAACCTCTCATCTAAAGAAGTTAATCTCACCCAAAGTCTTTTTCAGCGTTTTCTACCAAGGTTTGTAGAGATCCCATTTTCATGACTGGTTTCAGAGTAGCAGCTATGTTAGTCTGTATTCGCAAAAAGAAAAGGAGTACTTGTGGCACCTTAGAGACTAATCAATTTATTTGAGCATAAGCTTTCGTGAGCTACAGCTCACTTCATCGGATGCATGACTGTAAATGCACTGCCTGTTTATTTCCCAGGTGTAGGATAATGATGTCACATTCTGGGGTACAATCTAGAGCAGTGAGGGGGCTGTGTCACCTGGGTCCGTCACAATGCTTTGCTGTTGTAGCGCTCAACCTAGGCCTCTCACAACTAGTCTACCAGTATGCAGGTCACATCCTTAGTGTCTGTGTGATTCAGCAGCTCTGACCTCAGCAGCCTGTCTACAGACCCACTCTGGCATCCACCAGCCTTGGTTGCTACTTGCTTCTTTAATAAAACAAACTTATTAACAAATAAGATAGGCTTTTAGGTGAGTTCAAGTATCAAAAAATAAAGTTAGAAATAAGAAAAGGAGTACTTGTGGCACCTTAGAGACTAACCAATTTTAAAAGTTAGAAATGGTTGCAAGCAAATGAAAGTGAAAACATACATCTAAAAGTCTAAAATTTAATCGAGCACATTTTGTATTCACAATGGCCTCTCTCACCCACTGTCTTCCACCAAGACGGCGCTAGACCACGCTCCCCCCACCTCTGGTCAGGGCCTCAGGCTCTCTTCCAGGGGCCTAAAGGTGCTGATGCATTTGTCTTCTTAGGTGAAAGAGGTAACTTGGGGCTTTCTGCCCCTTTCTTTCATAGTCCAGTGAACCTGTGAAGTGGATTCTTCTGAAGGTTATCTCTGAAAGCAAAGTTCTTTCAAGCAGTAAGGAACGCGAAATGGAGTCTGGTGGTGAAGGACGCTCCATGCTCTTTTGCTGCCTCACCCCCAAAACTTGTGTTTGCTGAATTGCAAATTGTTCTGTTTCTGCCATCTCCTCCCTCTGCTGTCTCGATGATCCTGTTTGCTACTTATATGTAAACTGAGGTAAACAAACATTTATTTGTTTAGGTTAGACCTATTTAACAACTTTTACCTAGCCAGGGCTATGTGATTTTGAACATGTGATAATAATTTCAAACAGGGGGAATTCATAACTTTACATATTATATTGCTACATACCATGATATTATTGACCAGCGAGTTATTAGTTTTCAAATGATACCTCACAAGGCAGATTTTGTATGAAGATTATTACAATATTCTTCATCTCCTACCTATACCCCCAATACCTATACCTCACTGTCAGTACTGAGAGACAGGATAACCAACTGTGGCTTGTTTTTTCTTGTGTGCTGCTTCCCTGTTGACTGCAGAGCCCTTCATTAACATTTGATTTTGTATGTCAATGGGCATCCATTGTGATAGTATACAATGCTTACTTTACATCACAACACAGAGAGAGAGAGATGCATTTCTTACCTCCTATCTGGAGGAAACCAGTTTTTTCACCTCTGCTCTTGACTAGTGCCTTGGCACAGACTTCAAAAACATTGTGTGTGTGTGTGTGTGTGTGTGTGTGTGTGTATAAAACTCCTTACATAGTATCTGAATATACATTTCACAATGATATTAAGGACCGCAGTGTGACCCCCAGCTTTCATATAAGATCTTGTGATATTTTTTGGTAAACCAGAATGTACATACCAGAATCAAAATATTCCTGTAATCCGCTCCCCAGCTGGCATCTAGGGTCCCAGCCACCACACAGGTATGTTGTGGGTTAAATACATTAACGTATTTATAGATGGTTAGATAGCACAGTGACAAGCATCATAGAAACGCCCATAATAAAAATGTGTCAGTGCAGTGCACAAAGTCACAAGACTGTCTGTCTGTCTGTCTCTCTAAAGGCTTTTAGATTGCTGCTCATCATTACAGTATCTGAGTGCCTTCCAGGTAAATCAATAGGAATGGCAAAGTCCCTAGTGGACTGCATGGAGTCTCTGGCTGGCACTTCAGTGAGTTACAGTAATCCACCCTGGAGTGACTAATGCATGGATTACTGTGACCAGGTCCTCATCTGGGAGGAAGGGACAGAGTTTCCTAGCAAGCCAGAGGTAAAAGAAGGCATTTTTGGAAATTGAGGCTATAGGTCATCCAGGTTTAGTGAGGAGTCAAACAGGATCCAAAGGTTTCATGTCACTTTGACAAATGGGGTCTGTCTACCTTCAATGGAAGGTGGAGACAACATGTTGGCCAGCTCACTAGAGGCATATTCAAACTGCATGCATAGCTCCTCAAATACCCACGATTTTAAAGCAAATAGATATCTTACAGCTCCTCTAGATAATTGATGGGAAGAATTCAAGAAGAGCCCTCAGTCCCTTCCCTGCCCCATCCTCCCCACAGCCCAGCACAAAAGGCTGGTGCACTCAGCTTCATAAGAGTGCCATTTTTTTGGACGTAAGCCAGATGTCTTGGAGGACGTAAAGGTCTAAGCCATAGTAAATCATGCCAAAACTTATTCTTAGTCAATGAAGGAAATGAATGATTAAGTGTACATGAGATTCATGAGTGGCTAACATGTTATCAGTGCTGGTATTTAAACTATGTACGGCATATCAGAGAGAAGTAAAGCATTTCCTTATATCTGTGTCTGCCTTTCTTCTTGGCTTTGATTTGAAGATAAGACTTGGACTATAATGAATACTATTACTAGAGATAATATGATTGATTAGTCCTATTACTGAACAAGTAGGCAAGATACTTGCAGCACATAGGTTGACTTAAACTTTGATAACTATAGGGCTGTGGTTTCTTTTAAAGTTAGCTTTTCCATCTGCAAAGTAGGATTTTTAACTCCTTAAACCTGTCTGGTTGTCTGCAGAGTAAAGAAGGGCAATATAACCAAATACACTAAATGTTCTGATCATTTTAGACTTTTTATGTTAAGCTTAGTTACATATTCTGTGGATATTTGACACCAAGAATATGTCTACACAGAATTTGAGACCAAGCTCAATCAAGACCATAGCTTGGGTTGGCAGAGTCGGGCTAGTGGAGCTCATGTTAGCACCCTTAGAATAGCTGTGTAGACAGCACTTTGAAGTTGTGGCTTGTGCTGGAGCTCAGGCTCTGAAGCCCATCCTTGTTGCCAGGCTTTAGAGCCCAAGCTCCAGACCAAGCCGCAACTTCAAAGAAATGTCTGTGCAGCTATTTTTAGAGCACTGGCATGAACCCCACTAGTCTGAGTTTGGGAGGCTAGGTCCCACCTGGTCCAAAATGCTGTATAGACATATTGCCAGGTGACAGAGGCCAGGTAAATATCTAAAATAGATTCCTTTGTTAAGTGACGTTCTTTCCTCTCCATTTCCATTTCATTCAGAATGTGGTGAAGCTTAAATGTTTACATGCTATAAAACTATATACTGATATAGAAGCTATATTTTAAAGGTGTAATTCCCTGAAGGAGGTGATCGGATTGGGTAGATATTTCTGCTCTGCTCACCTTTCAAAACATCAGGGATTGCCCCTTTGAAAGTGTGTACAGGGGATGGGCAAGAACAAATGAGATGCCTTCCCTTGCTTTACTGGTGATTCTGTCATACCCAAAGGACCAGATCCTGCAACACCTACTAGTTCAGGTAGTTCCTACTCCCATGATTAGACCCAGTGTGGTTAAAGGGATACTTGCACATGTAATGGATCAAGCCCTCAGTCTTTGCATTTCTGAGAAGGACTGTTCCAAGTCTAGCACCAACAGTGGCTGTCATCCCCACACTTGTCATTGTGGTTGGGCAGCACAGGAAGAGCAAACACTGGAGCCTTTCAGAGCCTTTCATAAAAGTCACTTGTATCTGTATTTTCCAGACACATTCAGATGTCCTGTGAGGTACAATGTCTCTGGAAGCTCCTGCTGGAGATGGTGCATCTCTGCAACCTAACACTATCACCAGGTGGTGGTTCTACTACATTGGCCTAATTGTTCTGATGTTTCTTGTGTCCTGTAGCAATTAATCATCAGGAAAATATAACCCAACACTCAGGCTTGAAAACACTCTCTCAAACTTGTCTTGCAACATGCAGGAAATCCAGGAGCAAATTACTATTGCCCATTGTAAAAAACGCCCATGGTGACTCTTAAAATGATAGTCTGAAGACCTGCTTCAGGCAAATAAAGTTGTGTCAAAAATGTCCTGGAAGAGTTGGGGGAGCCCAACCAAATAAGGTGAGACAGGCAATTAATAAGCTACATCAAGGAATCAGTGGAGGCAGGCGTAGCTGACCTCCAGTGCATCCATACTGGGGATACTCGATTGCTTTTGCCAAATTGAAGTATTCTTTTTTTTTTTCCATCCTGTCCAAGTTGCTTTAGGCCTGAAATCCCAAGCTGATTGAGAAGTCTTTCCAGTGAGCTTTGGGTTATGCCCCAAAGGAAGATAATACTTCAATTATAGGTTTGAGGAATGTAATATACTTTATAAAACAGGCAGTATACTTCTGAGTCATACTGGAAATACACTCTTGGCATGAGGCCACAGGTTTCCCAATACAGAATCAAACATAAATCTTATTGAACTGCTGTATGTCTCCACCTACATACAATTTATGACATTTTGGTGCGGGCATAATTTGCAGGAGTAGTGGTTCCCTGATGCATTTGCTTTAGGGATATGTCAGGGTACAGCTCACCTGAAAGAGATTACAAGTACAACAGCCAGAATTAATCAAGTCTCACAAGAGAATCTTCATTTTGATTTCATGTCACTGATTCTCGGAGATGCTAGGCAATTCCAGAACATGTTTCAGTCATGGCAAATGATGTTTTTTGTGAACTAACTTGGCTGTAAAGATCCTTATTCTACCTGAATGGCAAAAGTAATATATTATCCTGACTCTAACTCTCTTCTGCAATACGGATTTGGATATTGCTGAATTTGAAGGGATGCACATAGTGGTAACTTTTTCTAGACGACAAAAGTAGGACAGATTTGTCTAACTTTAGCTGCACTTATGTGACATAGATAGTAATAATATGGAACTCTGAAGCTGTTACATTTTTGTTGGCTTAGATTCCTACTGGGGTAGGGATGGAGTTCCTTTCACGTTACCTGTCTCAGGAATTCTAGCAACGCCTTCATAATTCTACATTTCCATGTATTATTGAGCATTTGTTTTGTCTGTGGTTTGTTCTGTCTTGTCTGCCCAGCTACTTCTGTAAGATATGTGGTTGTTTGACTTGATTGTCTGATAATATTAATCAAGGCATGTTTCTGTTCAAATTTGTTAATGCATAAATACAGGAAGCTATTATTTGTAGAACCTTTGTGATCTGTGTTCTATGTGGTATTGAGATGCTAGTATCATTCCTATTATGGAGCAAAATTGCATGCCCCTCTCTTTATAAACTTGATATAAGTGATTTGTGTAATTGTGCCTTTAAAATAAAATTTTAATGATAAAAAATTAAATTATGCAAGTAAAATTGAGGCATTTACCATTTGGGGCCTTTTTTATGCTCATGTAAATCTAAAGTGAGTTTTATAAAAAGTAAAATTTCTCAAGTGATTAGAGACTCATTAGTACTCATGGATAAGAGGGCACGATATGGCCATGAATGCTCTCCTCATGGAATGTAGCAGGCTTTGGAAGAGTTTAAGTCTCTTGGGTAGGTGATCACAACTCCTCACTGTTGTGGACCCAAGAGCCAACCAGCATAATCCCCAAAGTGGTGCTTGTAACCCTGAAGAAGGCGTGGCCAGGATGCCTGAGAGATATGCTGAACAGAAATATATCTTTAAGCAGTCTCTGCCAGTGGGATTCCTATTAGATGTGTTACAACAATCTATAGCCACATTCAAACAAAAAAAGTAAATTAAAAAATACATAGAAAGACATTCTTGTTGGTCTGTTTAAAGCAAAGTGAATTCTAGGGTCCAATCTTGTATTCCTTACTCACCAAATTTTTCTTTATTTACCCAATTACGTTGTCTTATTTCAGTGAGACTACTCACACGGGTAAATGTTACTTATCTATATAAAGCTTAAAGGATTGGGTCCTAAGTCTTCACGGCTGTACTGCTGTTAAATAACAGTTTCATTTAATGCTACTCCATTAAATGTAGCTTTGTTACAACATGTTAAATTGCTTTAAATGTAATCATCCTCCACATCATGCTTTGAGTTGATCATTGCCATATTTGTAAAAGTTGTGGTATAAGTACTGTTGAAAGAATTTTCTTGGCATGTTGCAGTCTATGTAGTATAATGCATAATACAGCCATGTACTGGAAGGGCGTCGGTTCTTTTAATAAAAAGATTACAGTGCTGGAAGTCTCAGTGTGAAGATGCTGAAATGCGTAAGTCTGGAATTAGCAATGATGTAAGGACTTCTAAAACTGAACCTTAGGAAAGTAAACCAACTTCACTGAGCTAGATTTAGACCATTTTATTTCCAAGATCTTTTTAGCTATTGTTCTAATTACTTAAAATGTCCCTTGTCACACAATCTAGATAAAGCTAAGGATATTTTGAGGATGGGATATGTTTTTTCCTGGGAGCGCAGCAGCACAAAAAAATGCATTACCTTGATAAAGGCAGAATGTCTGAGGTAGCTATGAACTCCAAAGTGGGTCAGAGCTGTTTTTCATAAATCCTTAACAGACTTTGAAAAGGGTGAACTCCAGCTGGCTATGAAAGTTCAAGTCAGAAAGAAAGCTCTGTAATGAGCACACAAGATTATTGTGCTTATCCTGTAAACCTCAAATCTCATTTACCAGCTCAGATTTTTAAACATATTTTTAAATCTCATTGTGGGCAAGAGATCTCAAGGCCAAATTTTGGCTTTCTTCAGATTTTAACCGAAGACAACTTCACTTGAATGTGCATCAAATTCTGGCTAACTGAGGTGAATAAATGAAAAGAGGCAGATGCCATTTTCTGTTCAGATGAAGCTAGCCATACAGAGGAGATGCTGTGCACTCTTGTGGAGACCTTACCTTTGTTCTTCTTTGTTTTCTTGATAAAAAATAAAGGTCTGCTAGACTTGAAAGTATATGATAGGGTCATAATCTTTGTGTATGGGCAGACATAACACATAATTATCTGACTTGTCCAGCATACAGATAGAACTAGAATTTGCAAAAGCAGCTGGTGGTTATTCATTAACCAAAGCTCGGAAATAACTAGCAGATATCTATTATTTTAAACTCCATGAAAATTAGCAAAACCCAAGAAGAGTTTTTGGTCTGTTCCACTGTGGATAGTAGTTTCTGAAAGCAGTGAAGCTATAGAATTGCTTTATCTGTGTTCAGAATTAAGATGAGGCACTTGGTATTTAAAATCACATTTTGTTTAAACCAGCTGAAGAAAAACATCTCCAAGGTGTCAAAGAACTTATTAAAAGTCCACTATTCATATATCTTTTCAAAAGTGAATGAATGTCCATGGACCTCCATAAAGGACTAATTCACCACAATCAGCATTTAAGTCTACCCCCAAGTCAGGACATATCAAAAATGTTTTATGATACTTATCCACCAACCTGGCCTGTAGTGCAAAAATTAATTTCATTTCTAAACTGGAAAACCTGTACTATAGAGAAACACTATAAGAATGTTTAAAGACAGATATATTTGTTTTGAACAATGAATTCGTTCATTCCCATCAGCAACTTCTGAGATGCCATGGTTTCCAGCCATGACAGTATTATATAGGTAGCTATCATGTTCAGTGTATTAAACATTTGTCAGACTGCCTCCCTTTCAGATTCTCTCAACGAGCATGTGCCGCTCTATAGTCTGACTTTATTGGACTCTGTTGAGATATGTGTGGATGAATGCTCTTTTTGTATTCTATTCTACTGTAATACAGCACATGGGAAGGTAGGAATGAGGGATCATTTTTGCCTCAGCAGGTTATTGTTAGTTCCTTGACTCCTTAGATTGTATTAATATATGAGTTCCGCATTTTCTTTTGTGTTGTGATGGACTCTCATATATCAGGGTGAGAGGATAGCTATTCAGCTGGTAATTAATCTAGCTTTTGATGCCTGTCTCTTTAAGAATTTACTTCTTTCCCCTAAATATACACTTAAACCGTGATATTAGGGGTTTTGTCTTGTATATGGAACTATACCCCTTCCCTCCTGAAAAAACAGCATCTTGATTTTTCACACTTGCTATCTGGTCATCCTACTTTCAGTACCTCTTAGAAATTCTTCTGCATAACTATTATGCAGCTGAGACTGGGTGGGAGCATGCTGGGTTGTGAAAGAGTAAGCCATTTACATTGAATGCTTTCCTGGAGTGCTTGGATTACTCACAGAGAATGTAAAGGTGCTAAAAACAACTGTAGTTTGGAGCCCACAACTTCAACTCCCCCCAAGGGAAGGGGACCAGAGTTTGGGGAGCCTATGCCTGTCTACTCAGGGGCTGTACTACCAGCTGAGGAATGGAAAGCTTGGCTGGACATTGAGAGAGTGACTGTTTGTGTCCACACTTCACAATATGTATGGATTGTGATGAATTTTTCCCAGGATCATTGGGGGGGAGCTTGCTCTCAGCCCCCCATGATGGGAAGATACCTAGGAGTATCTGTGGCTTCAAAGCCACCAATACTTTGCATAGTTTCTCTCCTCCTGTGAGATTCTGAATGGTGAATTTTTTCTCAGAAGAGTGCATGGAGACTCTTCTGAACTCAATCAGGAGGAAAGGAGAATGAAAAGGAAATTCTGCCCTAATTCATACACAGTCAAGGCATCTTAGAAATGCTGAAGATAAGTGTATAGATTCTTTAGATAAAGGCAGGCCATGTGTGATGTTGGTGGCAAAGAATAGCATGGACTTGAGTCCTTCTCCTGTCCCTTGAATGCACCATGATTGCTAAAGGAATTCTTAGAGCAGTATGAAACATGACTGAAGGGCGGGAGGGAATTGAATTAGGTGGAAAAATCTGAATACGTACAACTTGCTTAAACAGCAATGACAAAGTGAGACGAAAGGAATGTGTTACATAAAACTTCAGTTGTCCCTATTAAAAGTTCAGCATTGCTAATAGTTACCATGCAGCATTGTCTCAACACCACATATTTCCCCTACGTTTAGCATAGGAAAGAACTATTTGGGAAATAACTTTTGAAGTGGGCAGTATTGGATATAAAAGGCGAACCCCAAGAAGCTAGGCTCTTGAGACATTTCAGTAGGAAACAGTCCTGCATAGTTAAGGGAATGGAGTAGATGACCTCCCACGTTTTTTCCGTTTCTAACTCCTTGATTTCCCAGCATAAAGTGTCCCAAGTTTGATGCTCACTGGTCTACGTGAGTCTCAACATTATTTAATGTTACAACTATTTAACCAAATAAAAAACATTTTTTGGCTTGGTCTGGCCTGGCCTACCAGGGTTGCAATTTTTGTCTTTTAAAAAAAAAAGTTAAACAAGACACTGACTTATATCCTGTGTCTAGGACAGAGATATACTGATCTGAAAGGACTGGAGGCCTTGAGGCTCTGTTCTGCCTTATTGGCACTATCAGCATAGTCTGTGTGGTCATATCTCGTTTAGGCATTTTGACAACTTAAAGGGCAGTTAGAACAGCCCACATAGTTCATTTTACATTTTTTTTTAAATTTCAAAGGGAAGGGAGAGCGCCAAGGGATAATTTATTAGAGCACAGAGTGCCCCCCTTTTTTAAAGTAACCCACCCACCCCACCCCGAACATACTGGGTTAACTCAGAATGATTTTTGTTAAAGTAGGTAACCTGTTACTTTCCCACACTGAAATGGGCACAATTTACTCAAAATGGTTAACTGTTAGAGAAAGGCGGTAAAAATGATTGCTATTTTTAACCAAAAAGAATCATAGTAATAAGGTTGCAACAGTCAAAAAGCACCACTGAAAAGCAGAAGAGTTCTTTAGGCATGAAAAAACAATCATCAAAGAAGCTCCAAATTGGACTACAGAGCATCTAGCCTGCTGTAGCTGCTGGAGGCTGCAGGGACCTCCTGACCCCCAGATCAAAGGCTAATTGAAAATTCTTTCCCATGCCATGCTGAGAAATTAAAAGTCAGCACCTATGCTGTGGTTGCAAAAGCAAAATACAGTAGTAGGAAAAACATAGGATGATACCTTTTTGCCTGAAGAACAGAGAATTTCCATTGTAGAAAAATAAAATAAACAGCTTTTACTAAAACAGCTCAACTGCTCTTCCATCAGCCTGGTGAAATAATAGTGAAGCAATGTTATATACATATTTATCATTTCAGTCCAAATATGAAGCTGAGGGCACACATTCTTTAACTAATTTTTTTACCATCAGGCAGGGCAAGTGTATAGCAGTTTACTAGATATAAAATGCAAACAGGCAGAAGGTAGGAAAAAACAAATATGTTAAGGTCTCTAGGCTAGCACCTGAGCTGCATCAGAACTACATCTCCTATCTTCCACTCCCAAATCCCAGGGCTAACTGGAAGCTTGTTTGGCCCCAGAATGACTGAGAGCAGCCTTGAGTTAGTTCAAAATTGTGCCAAGCTGCAACTGCCCACCAGGAACCATTCTAGCAGCTGGGGATCACCAGAGCACAGCAGTGCTCCAGCCACACTTCCCTGGCCATAACTCTGAAATACCCCCTACAGTGGGTAGCCAGCTGAGCAATTCTAAGGGCATGTCTACACTTACCTCCGGAGCAATCGATCCAGCGGGGGTTGATTTATCACGTCTAGTGAAGACACGATAAATCTGCCGCTGAGTGCTCTCCTGTCGACTCTGGTACTTCACCAAAGCGAGAAGCGCAGGCGGAGTTGCAGGGGGAGCGTCAGCAGTTGACCTACCTATGTGAGTAGATCTAAGTATGTTGACTTCAGCTACGTTATTCACGTAGCTGAAGTTGCGTAACTTAGATCGATCTCCTCCCCCCCCAGTGTAGACCAGGCCTTAGTGTGTTTTATGCAACTGGAGCAGTGCCAAGCAACCTTAAAAAAAGCCATGGTCTGGCCTGTGTGTCTACGTTTTAAAAAACCCAAACAAACACAGCTGAAAATAAGCTAACTATGTGTTCTTGGAAAGTCTGACATACTGCAAGTAATGTTTGAAAACATAGCAGCATCAGTACTTCTGACAAAATGAGTTCTTAGGATGCAGTGGATAATTGCAACATAGAAGTAATTCCCTATATGTAGGGATAAAATGAAGCCATGTACGTTGAGAGAAAGTTTTGGTAACATAACCAATATGGATATTGTTCACCTTTCTGAGAGGGATAAAAGAAGATTAACAAAGAATACATAGGAAACTTAATTAGACATATTACTAGAAATCCCATTTAGTACTTGCTAATAGAAAGTGATGGTGAGAAAGAGATGTTACAAACCATCCTGCAAAGAGTATCAGTAATGTGCTTTCTGATGGATTGCACTTTGTTTCATTGCCATGGAAAACACCCCTGGTATTTGTACAAAAGTTTAAGTTTGGGGGGTGTAACTGGTTTCACGGTAGACAGAATATTTTACATATTTGTTTCCTGCCTTTTCTCTAATTAAAACTTCTCAAGTAATTGGTGTTTGGCTGAGAGGCAATATGCCTAGAAATAAAGTTCTTTGGTCCATATTCATTTTGGGTAATACACAACCCCTGCAGATAGCCAGCACCAGTTCCAGGGGGTGGAAGTGGGGTTTAAGCAGTGCATAGGTATTGTGCTATCTCTCTGCAGTGGAAGTGAATTTCACCCTTAATGTTGAACTTAGACTGAATATTGTTCTTACAGCCTCACTGTATAAGGACTGAATAAGGACCTATGGACTTGGCCCAAGTTTTGGTTGCCTGAAACAGCACCTCCTAAAATAGTTGTGACCTCGCCCCATATATCTCAATCATTCTAAGCTCTGAAACCTGATGATGCCACTCTCCGGTTCAGGTTATCACATCACTAAGGCAAACAAGAGACCACCTATTTTGCCCAGGCATGTACCACAAATGTAGTAATTCCACAAACCAATGGACACATAAATACAGAAATAGTGGCATTCCTAAAAAGGCCTTGAATCACTTTTTCCTTTAAATAATGCTGAATGCAAATGCTAAATACTGGACTATATGACCTCTTGAGGTCCCTTCCAGTCCTACGATTCTCCGAGTCTATGAATACGACAGTACTTTTCCTAACTAAGCTAAAATATAATAATAAGCTTCTTATAATAATCTAAAAGTTTAGTCACTACAGAAAGACTCTGTTTTCTTCCCATGATATTTCATAGAATCATACAAATGTAGGACTAGAAGGGACCTCGAGGTCATCTAGTCCTGTCCCCTGCACTAAGGCATGACTAAGAATTATCTAGACCAGTGGTTCTTCACCTGGGGTGCACGCACCCCCTGGGGATGCGAGTTGCCCTTTCTGGGGGTGCGAGACATGCCAGATTTTTTTAGAAGGTAAATCATCGAAAACACAAATTAAGCACAGGCACGTAAGTACAACTACTTTGTTTCATCAAACCTATGTATTTATTAACATTATACATTATGAAATATCGAGGTTTAAAGAACTGACCTACTTCAACGATTTTTGATAAGGGGCGCGAGAACATATTCTGAGAGCCAAAGGGGTGCAGGCTGCAGTAAAGGTTAAGAACCACTGATCTAGACCATCCCTGACAGGTGTGTGTTCCTTTAATTGTCACAAGTGGGAGATGAGTGTGGATTCAGGGTAGTATATAACCATAACTTTGTATAC
Organism: Caretta caretta; assembly: GCF_965140235.1. Taxonomy (NCBI): domain Eukaryota; kingdom Metazoa; phylum Chordata; order Testudines; family Cheloniidae; genus Caretta; species Caretta caretta. The sequence continues at coordinate 91,291,244 of NC_134213.1, read as the reverse complement.
AGATTGTAATTAAAAATGTAATAAAGCTCTGTCTACAGAGTGGGTCTGATACTCTTGATTGAACCATAGTTCCAAATTTGTTTTTCTCCTTAGAATTCTTTTTCAGATCTTTCCCACCATCACTGAGTGTACTTATGATGATGAATCTTTTGTATATCCCTTATTATACTAGAAAGTATAAATAGAGGGTCAAATTTAGCTCTGGCATAAACACTGACTTCACTGGAGTTGTAGTCACTAGTGCCAGGTCTAAATTTGGCCCTCTGTATCAAACTCTTACTTAAATTTCCCTCCAGCAGTCCCTCTTCCATCTCTATTAAAATGTGACTTAAGATAGAGGTTATACATGTAATGTCATGGTTGTATTGAAAAAATGTGGAAATCCTTTCCCATTATCTCTCTCCTCTGCTGCATAGAAATTCTCAGCCTTGAGGAACTTGTTTCATAGGCATGATCTCCTTTTTTCCTGCAAACTTCTAATTCCCCAGATTGATTTTGTCATTGTAATTCTTGAGAGTTTACTGAAGATAAATGAGGCAACCCCTTAATGTGACTCCAGAAAATAGTTTAACTAGTGGTTCCAAGCTGTGGCCTGTGATGGTGTGGCCTAATCCAAAGCCAATCCAAAATCAATGGAAAGATTCCCATTGACTTCAATGGGTTTTGGATGGGAGCCATGGTGCTGGCTCTCAACTTGTTTCCAGCTGATAAATTGCATTTAAAGCTGCTAAAAATATATCAAATACTTTCCTAACATTACTTTTCCATGTAAGTAGTTGCTGTAGTTGGCACATTCTGTATATTGCAAAAAACAACAGTTAGCATTATACTTATCAAATGCTATCTTAATTTCTGAGGGCACAGGCTGTTGTTGGAACCCTCACTGTTGCACATGTTGAATGCTACTCTTTCACTGATCCACTCTCATTTTGTCCAGCATCCCCTCCTCCAAGTGGTTTCCATTACTAAATGATATAATGATATCTACCCAAAATATTGATGATGATGGGTGATCACTCGTTACCAAGTATGATCATCTTCCATGGGAGTTATGGATCCTCAGGTGGCTAATAAGGCCAATCCTTGAACCACAAGTTCTATTGCAATGAGGGCAGATGTTTTCAGGCTCAGCAGGAGGCTGTTGACCATGACTGGAAGTCAGTCTCTCTTTCCTTCTGCGCCTCTTGTCCTCTTCAGCTTGTTGGCAAACAAGTTCAAAATACAGGGGACCATCACATAGGACTTCATTCCATTTTAAGCTATCCTGGGCAAGTGTCTCCCAAGTGTCAATGTCAATATTACACTTTTTTAGGTTGTCCTTCAGTAAGTCCTTATATTGCTTCCATTGTCCACCCACGTTATGGTACCCATCTTTCAGTGAGAGAGAACAGGACCTGTTTTGGGAGGCGATGGTCTGGAATCTGAACAATGTGACCAGTCCAGCGGAATTGCTGATGGATTATCATTGCCTCGGTACTGGTGGTCTTTGCCTCTTCCAGGACACTAATATTGGTGTGCCTGTCTTCCCATTTGATCTTCAGAATCTTACGAAGGCAGCATTGATGGTACCTCTCAAGGGCTTTCAAGTGGTGTCTAAAGGTTGTCCAAGTTTTGGACCCATACAATAGTGCTGGGAGAATAATAGCTTGATAAACAAGAAGCTTGGTGTCTGTTCGAATGTCGTGATCTTCAAAAACCCTGTGCCATAAACGAGAAAAAGCTACACTGGCACAGCTCAGGTGATGCTGAATTTCTGCAACAATATCTGCCTTGGATGAAAGATGACTTCCAAGGTAAAGGAAATGATCGACATTCTCCAGTGCCACTCCATTGATTTTGATAGATGGGGCATGTAATACCTCATTTGGAGGAGGCTGATTAAGCACTTTAGTCTTCTTGATATTAAGAGTGAGACCAAGACAGGCATAAGCATCGGCAAACACATTCAAGATAGTTTGAAGATCTTTCTCAGACTGGGGAAAGATTGCGTTGTCATCAGCATACCGAAGTTCCACAATAGATGTTGTGGAGATCTTACTCTTGGCTTTCAGCCTGCTAAGCCTGAACAGCTTTCCATCCATTCTATAAGTGATTTCAATGCCAGCTGTAAACTTCCCAACAACTAGGTAAAGAATGACGGTGATAAAAACTGCAGACACGGTTGGAGCGATGATACAGCCTTGTTTTACTCCTGTTTGTACTTTGAAAGGTTTGCTCTGGGAGCAGTGCTGCTCAGAACAGTCGCTTTCATGTTATCATGAAGCAATTTTAGGACATTGATGTATTTATCAGGACATCCAATCTTAGAGAGTACAGTCCAGAGGGCACGGCGATTCACTGAATCAAAGGCTTTAGTTAAACCAATAAAAGCCATATACAGTGGTTGGTTTTGCTCCCGACACTTTTCTTGCAGCTGCCGTGCTGTGAAGATCATATCCATGGTTCCACGACATGGTTGGAAACCACTCTGTGACTCCGGTAAAATTTCTTCTGACAGAGGTAGAAAGTGAGTTGCAAGGATCCATGCCAGAACTTTGCCTGTAATGGCTAGGAGGGAGATACCACGATAATTTCCACAATCTGCTTTATCCCGTTTCTTGAAGAGGGTGACAATCAGGGCATCCTTCATTTCACTGGGTATCTCCTCCTTTATCCAGATTTTAAGGATAAGCAGATAAAACTGCAGAATTAGCTCTGGTCCACTGTCTTTAAAAATTTCAGTGGGGATCCCATCTAGACCTGCTGCCTTGTTGTTCTTCATCTGCTTGCTGGCATTGTGTACCTCATACAAATTAGGAGGGTCTCTGAGCTCATCTCTAAATGGTCGTTGAGGGATTTGCTCAAGGACTTCATCTGCAACCACAGAATTACGGTTAAGGAGATCTTTAAAATGTTGTTTTCAGCGAGAATTGATGGCTTCGTTGTCCTTCAGAAGTGTGGTTCTATCCTTAGAGAGAAGAGGATTCATACCATGGCAAATTGGCCCATAAACAGCCTTGGTGGCACTAAAGAAACCACATCTATTGTGGATGTCCTCGAGATGTTGGAGTTCTTGCGCTTTCTCAGTCCACCATTTGTTCTTGAGTTCTCTGGTTTTACTCTGGACTTCCGCCCTCACCTTGGCATGGGCTTCTCTCTTTATATTACAATTTATGTCATTCTGCCAGCACGAAATGCCATTCTCTTCTCATTAATGAGTTGCTCAATTTCAGCATCATTATCATCAAACCAGTCCTGATGTTTTCTGGTTTGGTAGCCTATGGTTTCCTCACAGGCATTGGTGATTACTGCTTTCAACTGGCTCCAGTGTTCCTCAATTTCTTCCGGAAACTCTGATGGGAGCTTTTCTTCTAAGACTGCTTGGAAGTGGTCACGCTTAATAGGGTCCTTCAAATCTTGAATCTTCATCTTGCGCCTGACCTGCTTCTTTTGCAGCCTCCATTTGGGAGTGATCTTAATTTTCATTGTGGATCGAATAAGGCGATGATCAGTCCAACAGTCATCAGCACTTGTCAGTACAGTACTTGCTCTTGTGAGAAGTACGTCACTGTGATCTCGGGCATGAGCTATAACGTAGTCAAGGAGATGCCAGTGCTTTGGCCGGGGATGTCTCCAAGATGTTTTGAACTTTTCCTTTTGTCGGAAGAGAGTATTCGTAATAATAAGTTCATGATCAGCACACTTGGTCAGGAGCAGAATTCCATTTGAATTGCTTTTGCCAATTCTTTCTTTCCCGATTGTTCCCTTCTACAGGTCTGAGTCTCTTCCCACACGTGCATTGAAATCCCCCAGAAGGATGATCTTGTCTTCTGTAGGGGTCGCTGATAAAATGGTTTCCAACTGAGAACGAAAATCTTCCTTTACATTCTCATCGGCATCTAGTGTTGGTGCATAGGTGCTCACAATAGTTGCCTGTTGATTTTTGGTGAGCCTCAATTGGAGTGTCATAAACTGCTCATTGATGCCAACGGGTACTTCAGAGAGGCACCTTATGAGCTTGTTCTTTATAGCAAAGCCCACTCCATGCAATCGGGGTTCATCTTTAGATTTTCCCTTCCAGAAATAGGTGTATCCTCCTTTCTCCTCCCTCACCTGTCATTCATCAGCTCTTCTAGTTTCGGACAAAGCAGCAATATCAGTGTTAAACTGACTCAATTCACGAGCAATAATGGCTGTATGTCGCTCTGGTCAGTCGCGGTTTGAGTTGTCCATCAGGGTACGTAGGTTCCAAGTTCCAAAGTTGAAGGGTTTCTTACATTTTCGACCGCTGAGGTGATGATCCTGCTGGATGCAGCTATCCAGACAGGAAAAACAGAAGCAAGACTATTTTTAGGGTACCCTTTCCAACCCCCTCCCCATGTGGGGTGAGCAGAGTGGATCCTAAAAAGGACTGCTCAGTCGTGGGTGCAGCTGCCGAGATGCTCAACCCGCCTCAATCCTCGAGCAAGATGATTGTATCACACATGCACCGCCTGTGTGTTGGTCTGTAACTAGGAACTTCCGGATTTCACTGTCCTGTTCCCGTCGCCACTTGCCGATCGCCACCAGACTTTTGACTTGTGCAATATTATTTTTCCCAAAAACTGAAAGATTCCTGTGCGGGACTTCTTTTAAAGTGGGGAGACTGGTGCACAACAGTCACCACACTATCCTTGACAGATAGAGAACTTGAAACCAATGGCATGGGCACCATGATGATTGGAGATCCTCTATTTGTTGCAGCCTTCATCCACCTTCACAGTCATCGTAACATTACACAACAGTTTCACCTCCATTGTGCAGTTATCCCCCATCTGTTCTGCTGTTAGGGACTTCTTGGTCCTTCTTGGATCACACTTTTTCTGGAACCTCGCCCTTGACTGTTCTGCCATGGGTAACCCTAAGGGAGTACATGACTCCAGGCAGCATCGCTCTCGGGGTCATTGAGACATGAAGCTACTACAAGGTGGTGAGTTTCAGAGTAACAGCTGTGTTAGTTTGTATTTGCAAAAAGAAAAGGAGTACTTGTGGCACCTTAGAGACTAGCGAGAGACTGCTGAATTGGAATTCATTTGCAAATTGGATACAATTAACTTAGGCTTGACTAGAGACTGGGAGTGGCTAAGTCATTATGCAAGGTAACCTATTTCCCCTTGTTTTCCTAACACTCCCCCCCCCAGACGTTCTTGTTAAACCCTGGATTTGTGCTGGAAATGGCCCACCTTGATTATCATACACATTGTAAGGAGAGTGATCACTTTACATAAGCTATTACCAGCAGGAGAGTGGGGTTGCGGGAGAGCAAACCTTTTGTAGTGATAAACACCCATTTTTTCATGGTTTGTGTATATAAAAACAAACATCTTCTGTATTTTCCGCAGTATGCATCCGATGAAGTGAGCTGTAGCTCACGAAAGCTTATGCTCAAATAAATTGGTTAGTCTCTAAGGTGCCACAAGTACTCCTTTTCTTTTTACAAGGTGGTGATCCATGGAGAGGACCTAAAATATTACAACCACATTAACTTCATTATCTACAGCAATGCACAACATCCCTTTGTCCATGATATTCCCTCTCCGTACTTGTCATAATGATCCAGCTGTCATGGCAATACATAACAGTAGGCCAAAATGGTGTTGGCAGAAGCAACCAGTGCTGTTTTCTCTCCCCATCAAAATCCACTGAAGTCAATAGAGTTTCTCTGTGGACTTTGGATTAGGCCCCAAATGACCTTTAATTTCATGAGTGGTACACAGTCCATAGTAAACCTCCTTATCCTTTGGATACTGTAGACAGACAGAGACGTTTTTCAAAGCAAGCATCTGGCAGTTTGGAAAATGCATTGTTCTAATGGTTAATGTGCATGATAGTGATTAATTTCCCCATTATTGTTATTCTATATAGTGTCAGAAATTTCCATGGCGCACACAAGCTACGGAGTCCATGTAGCAGCTCCCCTTTCTTTTTTAACCTAATAGTTACCAACTTTTGTGCTGTTTGGGATATATGACTTCTTATGTACCAAATGGGTTTCTTTGTATCTTCAGATGTTGTCCAAAACTTATACCAGCTTTAGCTACTTGTTGTAAGAGCTTCTGAAGTAATTTCTCGGATCTGCTGATAAGGACATCAAGCAAGATACAGTAGATTGCAGCACTTGCTTCCACCAGTGCTAATGCCGTCATTGTTTCCATCAAGAGTAAAATGTAAAGGTTAAGAACTGCTGTAGCGAACTAAGCAGTGGTTTTCTGAACTCATTCTCTCCATTTAACAGTGGTCTCTAGTTTTTTCTAAGTTCTTTTCAGTTGTGACTAAACCTGCACACCAGGAGGAGTAAATCCCATTCTGGTAAAGTGGTGCGGGGCTTAACCTGTCCCGCTGAATGAAAAGATTTTATGTATATGATAAAACACATCCACTATTTCTTCTGTCTGCGATTCATCCTTTGAGTCATGTTCTAATATTGCCCCCCTGGCGAAGTAAAATCGTAGCTCTTGTGAAATGGTGATGTGCAGCGTATTTGCAGCTCCCTCTTGAAATCTGGCCTTTCAAGATCACCTGATCATGTGTTTCCACAAATCAGTCTGTATGTGTGTTATTGTGACAGTTTCTTATATGATGATCCATTTCTCACATGATCGACAACATCATTCTAGGTCTCATGCTGATCCCCTTTCCTTGACAGAGCAATCAGTCATTCAAGCCATTTCCTGATCTTGTGTCTTGTCCCACAAACCTAATGTAAGATGTCAGTGCCTTTCTCACCAGCAATTACTATGAATTCAGCAGGAATAGCATTATATTCAGAGGCTTTCCTTTTTCTTCTCTTTGACTGTGTTCATTGCATTTTCAATCTGACTTCTTGTGAGTGACATTTCTAATCCAGCAGTAGCTCAGACTTCTAACTATATAGAAATGACAGGTTTCAGAGTAGCAGCCGTGTTAGTCTTATCCACAAAAAGAACAGGAGTACTTGTGGCACCTTAGAGACTAACAAATTTATTAGAGCATAAGCTTTGTAGGCTACAGCCCACTTCATCAGATGCATAGAATGGAACATAGTAAGAAGATATATATACACATACAGATAAGTTGGAAGTTGCCATACAAACTGTGAGAGGCTAATTAGTTAAGATGAGCTATTATCAGCAGGAGAAAAAAACTTTTGTAGTGATAATCAAGATGGCCCATTTAGACAGTTGAGAAGAAGGTGTGAGGATACTTAACTTAGGGAAATAGATTCAATATGTGTAATGACCCAGCCACTCCCAGTCTCTATTCAAACCCAAGTTAATGGTATCTAGTTTGCGTATTAATTCAAGCTCCGCAGTTTCTCATTGGAGTCTGTTTTTGAAGCTTTTCTGTTGCAAAATTGCCACCCTTAAATCTTTTACTGAGTGGCCAGAGAGGTTGAAAGTTGAACCTCTTAATGTATTAGGCTTAGACTTGAGTGTTTTTGCTTTATTTTGCTTGGTGACTTACTTTGTTCTGTCTGTTATTACTTGAAATCACTTAAATCCTACTTTTTATACTTAATAAAGTCACTTTTGTTTATTAATAAACCCAAAGTAAGTGACTAATACCTGGGGGAGTAAACAGCTGTGTATATCTCTCTATCAGTGATATAGAGGGCGAACAATTTATGAATTTACCCTGTATAAGCTTTATACAGAGTAAAACGGATTTATTTGGGGTTTGGATCCCATCGGGACCTGGGTGTCTGTGTGCTGGAGACAGGTAACCTGCTGAGCTTTTTTCACCTGAAGCCTGCAGCTTTGGGGGCATGGTCCAGACCCTGGGTCTGTATTGTAGCAGGCTAGTGTGTCTGGCTCAACAAGGCAGGTTCTGGAGTCCCAAGCTGGCAGAGAAAACGGGCTCAGAGGTAATTTCAGCACATCAGGTGACAGTCCCAAGGTGATCTCTGTGACTAAACCCGTCACATGGGGATTCTGGCTTTTTCCCTAGCTGTACTCATTTCTCTTGCAGGGATACCTACTCTTCCTTCATGATCTTTGTATGCAATTAAATATGGTTTGTTGCACATGCTTAGTGAGGGATACACAAATGTCATACTGTATAATGAAGACATATGCATGACTTGTCACTTTTTCCTGTCTGCAGTCCTTGTTATGTAACACGTAAGACATTCAGCATCTTTTCTGTAGTCCAAGGAGAGAAATAACATATACATTTTACCCCTTTATTCACCCGTGAATCCTGAAATACTTTCTCAAGGTTAGTCACAGGATTGTGAGATGCGCTGGAATTCATTCAATAAGTGAATGAGCTTTGCTGGTCCACCCTACTGACTTACAATCAAATGTGGAGCCATTAAAACATTAATGCTTTTAATGTCATTCTGATTTAAGCCGGCAAATATTCAACTCCAATGTTTTCAGCACTGTCACCTTCATAAGTGTCTACGATTAAATGGGCTAAATCCTGCTTGGCTTAATCAAATGTATAGTCCCATAGTAAGAACTAAGGCTAAGATTTCTGTATTTAAACATTGTAGCACTCAGTGGTGGCTTATATTTCATTTTCAAAAGGGATTTTAGGCACTTAGAAGCCTAAATCCCATTGACTATTGCTCCCATTGCCAATCATTCCGTCCAACTCCAGCTAGAATGTTTACCCATTTTTAGATGCTTTGGGCCAACGAAGGTATTGGATAATCACTTTTTTGGCTTGGCCTCTAAAATTGTATTCCTTTTACACTCAGTCCAAAGTCTATGATGGGGAAGGAGTACAGGGAGACTGAGTTACTGGAGATAAAGGCACTGTTGGGGATGGGAAGGCTGGCTGGCTTAAAGACACATGACAGGTTAAAATTGGTGAGAGACTAAATTTCAGAAATATTTTTGTCTCTGCCCTACTCACCTTTCCCCTTTTTCTGATCACCTGTCATTGCAAGAGAGAGCAGATCATGAGGAAAGGGGGTGGTGGTGGTAAAGGGAGCATTGAATAAGATGTGCCAAACTTCACCTCAATCATTTTGCTTCATTTTGCTTCTGTACTCTTTCCTTTTCCCTTCTCCTCTGTCTGTTTTATCAATTTAGACTGTGAACCAGTGGTGGGGAACCCCTGTGGGCCGCATGCAGCCCATCAGGGTAATCTGATTGTGGGCTGCAAGACATTTTGCTGATGATGACCATCTGCAGGCACAGCCCCGTGCAGCTCCCAGCCAATGGGAGCTGCAGGGGGGCCAGGCCTGAGGATGGTCAACGTCAGCAAAACGTCTCACGGCCTGCAATCAGATTACCCTGATAGGCCGCAGGTTGCCCACCAGTGCATGAACTCTTTCAGGTAGGGATATGTATTGTTTTTTATTAGTGAAGCATCTGGCTGTCTTCTGGGCACTCAGTAAATAATACTAGCGCTAACGTTTTCTCACACAGTGTCTGCAATGAATGCATAACCAAAGCCCAGAGTGTCAGGTTCCTGCTGTAATATGAGCATGGTGAAATAACAGTAGAGACCTGACAGTATTTCTGATTCATTCTAGAGATGGGCCAGACCCAAAACCAAGGATAGGGCCAGCCCTGAGCCTTGAAAAAGTTTTGATCCCACTCTGAACTCACAGCTGGAGCCTCTCTCTGGGCTGAACAAAAGCCCTGCTTCTGGGAACTGTGGAAAAAGTTCAAAAACCAGATATGCACTTTGTGACTCAGGCCTGGCTCATTTCTAAAGTATTTTATGGCCTTGGTTATCTGGCTGCTTCCTGATGCCTTTAACAGCTTCCTGATTGCGAGTGAAGTTAGTAAATTTACAATCACTGTTCTTGTGGAAGCCCCAAGTCAACATGGATTAATCACTTTCTAAAATAATCTTTTAACTTAATAGGCTAGTCGTTCTGCCATCTGAGCCATGGCCCTAGCAAGGGATAGGCATTCACATGGGTATTGGTAACTTTTTAAAACTGTAGCTGCTGAAATGCAAAAGGAGAAAAATTGACAGCTGGGAAGAGTATATCCTCCAGGATGCTGAGTGTATCAGTCATTGAAACATTCCCAAATCCCAAGGCTTGGGAACCCATATTCCTGAGACTATTCCCAACCAGAGGCCCCATGTGACAGTACAACTTGTTAATCATCACACCATTGGACTAGCCAGAATGCAGCTATTTAACTTAGTCTTTTGTGTTATGGTGGATGCTGTCTGAGCGTTCCTGGAACAGTAATTTCCTTTTTGACCTCCATGGACATTACTTATAGAAAACAGTCATAAAACAATTCTTAAAACGTCAAGAAAAATTGCATCTAATGGTGGTAGTTTAGCCAAAGAAAACATACTTTAGTTTTGAAGCAGTCCCACCAAAACGTTGAAATCTTAAAGCTACTAATAGGCCATGCATCAGTGCCTGAGCACTTTACCATGACAGTTAATAAAGTATAATTCATATACCAGGTTTACTGAAATCATAATATTCACCAAGCCATACGAAAGGCTTTTTCAGAAGAGATCAGAAAAGAGATAAACCCACGTTAGAGCAGGGCCAATTGGAATGCCTGCCTTAATGATAGAGATATATGTGTACTATCAACAAATCCAATTTATTGTAACTATAGATGTCATGAAGAGAAGATGTGCTGCCTATGTTTCACTGTTACAACCCTCAAATAGTTGGACTGAACTTATATACATGATGTGCTATGTATTGTTTTTCTAACTGCTATTTGAAAAAAATAAGGAAAATTATTCTTACAGTCTTGCTGATCAGCTGTATCACCACATTTTAGAACAATTTGGGAAGAGAGGAAGTAGTTTCTCACATGTATTGCAAATTTTCACCTTGAAAGTCCTTTCTATTTTAGTGAATTTAATGCTGGTGAAACATGCCAGATAAGTAATCGCAGCTCATTTTGCATCTAACCTAAATTTTGTTTCCCTGAACAGTCATTGGATAATAATGTTGCATCATTACTGGTCAATATCAGATTTGAACCAGCAACTCATATCCCCTTGCTAATACTCTGAACCCTACAGTTCTCCAAGAATGCCGAGGAAGAAGTATGCGAGTCCTCTGGCCCATAAGGCACACTGACCTCTTCTGGTCAATATATAGTGCAAAATAGGAAGGAAGAAGGAATCTTGATCAGCCAGGACTCATTTATACCCATAATAGGCCAGATATTGCAATATACCAAGAGATGCTGTTCTTCATCAGCTTCCATTGAAGTTGAAGATAGGGCTATTGGTGCAATTTCATTTCTGCAGATGTATGTTTATACAATGCCAGGAAAATATGTCAACTATTTTGGAGAAAGCGACATCTACTGTACTCTGAGCAGCTGGCAAGCCTCCTGCTGTAATGAATGGTAATGCATATGAAGCCGTGATGGGACAAACTTCAAAAGGTTCAGAGATTGGTTCATACAAGTACACAAAGGTCTCAGATGCTTATGAGAAGCCTATCCAACCATATCAAACTCTTTTGGTCTGGAACTTGGGCTGGGCATCTTTCAGAAATAGGCTTTTGTGAGAAGAACAGTAATTCCTGTTTTCAGAGAGGCTGGAGGAATACCTTGAGAATAGACTTCCTTGCAGTGTTTTGGAAGTTGAATTTCCATTACAGAGGATCCTTGATTGAAATCAAATAGTATTGATGGATGTGAGAATTAAAAGAAAAAAACATTTCACCAAACTTCTTTACATCTCAGCCATGACTCAGGTGTATTTCAAGTTTTAGGTGAAAAGAGTAGGCTTACTCTATTTTCGAAGTCGGCTCCCCAGTGTCAGTGTTCTGTGAATATCTTGTGGGCTCTTGGCTTTTACACTTTTTTTGCTTTATCTTGCAGTGGTCTTTAGGCTGCCCCCTTGTTCTTTTTTTAATTATGTAAAATACTCTATTGTACCAAACAGAATCTGGAAAGCTTAAAAAAAATCAACATATCACTCTTGTGTAATATTTTAAAATATTGTTGGCTATTTTAAATAATTGATTTTGTGAGTTTTTATTTTCCCCTTTTAAATACCTGCTGCATAGTAATATCTGCCACAAATTTTAGATATGATACTTAACCATTTACATTTGTTTTCTTTGCTTAAAAAAAAATCTGAAAATTGGAACTGAACTACTTATTTCAGTTTCAGTGTAGCTGATGTGGGTGTAAACTTTTACTCCTGAGCAATTAAAAACGTTTATATTCCTCTTATCTACTCTGTGGATCCAGAGACCCTGGTTGTATGTTTTCTGGAGAGAATGATTTCATAATGGATGGAGCTTTTCCATTTGGATTTGTTTATTTTTAAGAACAGAAGTTATCTTTCTTTTCACTGGCGAGACAGCTTAAAAATATCTGCAATTATTAGATGGAAAATGGGGTAACTCAAAGTGGTTAAAATAATAGATCCGATGCATTTTCTCTTTGCTGGGTGTCATAGGAATGTAAATGATTAAATATATGAGAAAACTCATGAACATGTGAAATATTAACAATAGCAATAAAGGGACATGAAAGAGGAAAGAAGGACTAAATTGCATTGCAAGAAAAATGAAATGTGTAATTAATATATCTTTTCCTTTCTCAAGTTACCAACTTGATATTTCACTGGAGTAATTAGGTTTTGTTTAGAGCAACTAATCTGTTAGAAAATTACAACATGATTCATAAACTAATATGTGTGTACTTCCCGTTGATCCTTCCAGAGTGAGGTTGTAAGTTCCTTAGCAACTGGCTTTCACTGTCTCATGGCCTAGAACAGACGTCCTAGTAGAACATATGTGTCCCAGTGCGGGGAGGGGACAAGTAAAAAGCCAAGAATGGGTCACTAGCAGGAGCTGATTCTCTGGAAGCCCATGTTTGGGCATGGGGAGGATACTGGGCTCATTGGAGAAAAGTCACAGAGAAGCCTGCAGTTGAGTGTGGGGAAGGAGGTAGTTTCTCTTTCAGAAATCTGAAGGTGGGAACATGGTGTTGGCCCTGGAGAAAGCCATCACGGGAAGCCCAAGGCTCTTGAGGCTGGTAATGTGGAAGCGCAGAGTAGAGGAGTTGACTGCTGGGGTGGGAACGCTGGAAGTGAGAAGGAGTTGGGGCTGTTTGGCAAGCTAGGCTGGAGTCGGTCTCACAATGTTTGGCAGAATCGTGGGTTGATACATATGCGCCTCCACAGCAACTGAAAGGAAAAGGTAACTGTCATCTAAGGCTAGTGGTGTCAGCTGAAGGAACATAGTTAAAATTCCGATCTGAACTTCCCATAGTTTGAAGTGTTGAAAGCTGTGGTTTTGTTTGGGGGCCTTCTGAAGTTGGAAAGAGTTGTCCCTGGATTAGTGCTGCTATACTCTGTTCTGTTGTACAAGCCAAGCGATCCTATCTTTAATGTGAAAACCCAATAGTCAATGACAACAGTGACAAGCAGGAGAGTCTGATCATTGTTGATCCTGATTAAATCTGAGGGGTCTGAAAAACAAATAGTTAATTTGGTTCCTTATTTCACACTGAAAATTAACTATTCTCAGAGTTTCATCCTGTTCAACAATAAAGCTTTTCATAACACTTTGTTTTTGAACGAATGTCTGCAACACTTACTGAAAACACTTTACCCTCTAGTAATGAATTTCACCTTATGTGACTATTCCCCTTTAATTCTTACAAGTGATTTTTTTCAATTAAAGATAGATGATTTTTAGCTTGTGTGGCCATTTCAATAAGTTTCTTTGCATTTACAGCCAGTTTAAGTACATAAATGCTGTGTCTTTAACTTAAGGTCGTATAGATATTGATAGAGTTGGTCTTCTTTCTGTACTAATTTCATGCCTGTAACTCCTATTCATGTCAGTAGAAAGCAGGTCAAAGGGCCATGGTACTAGATGATACTTTTATAACTAATATGTAGAAGGTCCGCTAAGACCAAGTATGGAATCAATTCAAGATCTGATACACTTTCTGTTGGGAATCTATAAGCTACACTTTTAAGCAGATGGACTCAATAACAAATAGGATATTTTCATTTCTAACTTTATGATCCTACGTCTTACCAGGCCACAATAGTATTTCTTGATCAGTATAGATGTACAAACCCTATTTGATTAGATAACCATATGGAGCATTAATTGTGATTTGTTTTCCTCATGCAAAATGCACAATAGCATTCCTTTTAGAGGTTTCAGAGTAGCAGCCATGTTAGTCTGTATCTGCAAAAAGAAAAGGAGGACTTGTGGCACCTTAGAGACTAATGAATTTGTTTGAGCATAAGCTTTCGTGAGCTACAGCTCACTTCATCGGATGCAACTGATGCTTCCAATGAAGTGAGCTGTAGCTCACGAAAGCTTATGCTCAAATAAATTTGTTAGTCTCTAAGGTGCCACAAGTCCTCCTTTTCTTATTCCTTTTAGAAACCATTTTCCTTATAGCTCTTAGACCAGAATTATCAGGTTTTTATTTTCTAATCTTTTATAACTGATGTACAGTTCATTGAAAAACCAAGGTCTTAATAATTAATAATTCATCTGTTTCTTGAGCTTATTGCTCATGTGATGTGATCAGATTCTAGAGATCACCTCTCTCCCTGTTGTCCATCCTAACCAGTCAAATTGCTGACAGATACTTGGAGATAGCCTCTAGATTTGAATTGGGTTGGATGAGCAGGATGTGCGTGGGTGGGGACAAAGGGGGAAGTCTTCGATTTTAGAATTTGCTTCTCTTGGGTGGAAAAAACAGCAGTTTTTTCAGGGCATAGCTCAGGTCATTGCTTGAGAAGGTGACGGGAGAAGTGTATGTGTACTGTTACTGCTATGATCTGAAGAAGTTGTTTTTGAGCCCTTTCAAGGTGACAGTGTCAATTAGCACTCATTCAAAAACAAACTGAAAACTTGAAATGTTGAAAAAAGTCAAGGAAACCTGAATTTTTAACCAGCTCCTATTAGTTCTGCTATAAATATTGTTTTTATAAGTGATATGCATGGGTCTCGGAGTAGCTATATCCCATTATATAAATATGAAAATTATTTAAATCAATACGTTCTCTATTTGTGACATTACAAATGCCACGTACAGAGGCTTTCAAGTGAGGAGTTTGCAGCAATGGCCAGCAAACTCTCCAAAACAAAGCTCATGTGTTTAGTACCAATGTCCCTAGGAAAGAAACGAAAAAGGGTGCAAAGAAATACTGAAAATGTATCAGCAGGAATGTCTCTAGTTTCAAACCTCACTGAGCTCTGATATTTAAAGCATCTCTTTCACTCCACAGAGTCGTCCCCAGTTAGCAATCTTGATGAGAACAGTGTGCGATGTGTTTTAGAACAGCCTTGCAAAATTCTATTCTTTCTCACTGGTAATATTTTTTGATGTCTGAGTGATTTATTTTTAGTAAATGAGTAAAAAACCTTTATATTCACTTTTTCATTATCATCTCTATTGTGCTAGGCACGGGCAAGTAAACTTTGTGCATGGGCTGCTAAATTTTTAGACTGTTTTCAAGGTTGCTGTTAGACGCTGATAAAATGAGTGCTGAGACTGATAATTATAACTATGGACAACTATCTCTACAGTATCCATGGCATGGACAAAGTGCCACACTGAATACTTTTTACTTCAGAATGTGTATTCCTTTCTATTTATTTCTTCTAATGTTTTAATCATTGAAGTCCTGATTCAGCAGACCACTTAAGCACATGCTTAAGTCATGTTGAGGTCAAGTTTGCTTAATCAGGGCTTGAATTCTGTTCAGCGGAAAGTTGGGTCTTAGAGAGTAGCTTTGTTTTATTGTTAAAGTTTTACCAGGCACTTGGTGTTAATTGTGCGTCATGCATGACTTTGGCTGAGTAATTAAAATTCCTACTAAGCTTCCTTTAAGAGTTCAAAAAAACCTGTTTAAACCTTTGACCTGTCAGAATATTTCCAATTAATTACAAGGTTAGATATATATAAATTTAATTCTTCTAAATTGCTCCTTCCCCTCCCAATAAAATATTGTACAGATCTGTGTGGGGCAGTAATTTCCCCTCTTCAAGTAGAGCCACAAGAAAGGATTCATTGGGAATGGGGACTCTCTGAGGGTCTCTTAGCAGTCCCTTCCTAGGGGCAACATTTGCAAGGTTTTCTACCCATCCACTGGGTGGAAAAGTCTCCTCGCTCCCCACCCAAGTTATATATTCCAACAAATAAATGAGATCGGATGAGGTCCCTCATGTGGAAACCTCACACCATAGAAAGTATTTATCCTCAATGGAGCTAGAGAAGAAAATGTCACTTTATTGAATATTAATGACAGCAAGACACATTTCAAAGAGTTATCAAATTATGCTCATAGTTATGACCTAATAGGTGCACCTGAAATTAACTGTATGTATCTGCACAATAGCATGTATGGGCTTTTAGTGGTAAGGCTCAGATGGATAGAAATGTACTGTAAAATAGCCAAACCACCATGATAGAAAAACTTAGCTTTGCCCACAGAAGAACAGCCAGCTTCTTTATTGCTTCAAATTGCATACAATTTTTTGCTTCGAAAAGTGCTGGAGGGGCCACAATTTCATGACATCTGACAGACACAAACACAGAAAGAACAACAGAGAGATATTTTACTCTATTTGGCTAATCCTCTAATAGTTGAGGTAATTTAGTATTTTGTTTCAGATGACTGAAATTTTTGTTTCCTTTTCTGAGTGAATGGATTGTCATTCTCTTAAATATTGACGTTAATCTCCCTAGTTGGAAGCAAACCAAGCTCCTGTATTTCTAATCCTCCCAAATAGTCTATACTTCGGATCAGTTTACCAGACCAGACTATATCACCTTCCCATAAATGCCTTAAGTCATGTTTGCTATGATATTTATTTATTAGGATTAGGGTGACCAGATGTCCTGATTTTATAGGGACAGTCCCAATATTTGGAGCTTTTTCTTATATAGGCACCTATTTCCCCCCACCCCCATCCTGATTTTTCACACTTGCTATCTGGTCACCCTAATTAGGATACAGCCATTTTCTACATCAATTATGCTACGTCTCAGCAGACAGAATTCTCTTTTTCAAAGGAGATTGAGTTCTTTGGACTTCTTATGTAAAAAAAATCTTGAGAGCCTCTATATCGAGTATTCTGCAAAACTTTTCTCAAATATGAAATATTTAGGGAATCTTTTCGCTCAAAACATTTTGGGCCATATCCTGACATCGGTTTCCCATTACCACTTATGGACTAACAGCAGTATATGGCCCAAACTGCTGCAGTATAAAGTTTTCATGTATAAAAATGGGTCATGTAGGCATTTTAACCCATTCCCCCATTGCACACCTTATATTGGGTTTTATGTGCTCATTTTAAGTCTCTGCTGTGCCTTTCAATGCTGCGTACTGCGGTGGATCTGCACTGCACCACCAGGAGCTCTAGGAGGCATTGGGCCTGCTGCAGGACACTTCTCTTGGCAGCACAAGGGGACTGTGGTAGCTGCCCAAGTCTAGAGCAGGGTGCCAGTGTCCACTCTTCTCTGCACCCAGCGGCCTCTGTTAGCCAGTGTTGGTAGGGACAGGACATTTTCATGTCTCCCCCAACTTTGGAGTGGTCAGTACCAGCCATACCAGTGGCCTCATCTTGTCCTCCCTTTTCAAGGAGGGCAAGGACCACTTTGTGCTCAGCACCTTTATCTATGAAATTGCAGACCCTATAATCTGGATATGTACTAGTTCAACCACAGGTTACTGGACTCATGGCAGGAATCACTGGGTGAACTTCTATGAGCCTGCGTTTCTTCAGGACAGACTATTTACAGTGTTGCCAACTCTACAGTTTCATTGTGGGTCTTATGATATTTATTTTTATTGTCTTCTGATTACATGAGTCTTTCAGCTTTCATTAAAAAGAAAAGGAAGCCTCTAGCCTTCATGATTGTGGAGAAAAGCTAGCAAACATGACCCCAGTGCACCCTAAAGGTTCAAACCCCAAATAAACAAGAACCCTGTTACAGGAGGGCTGGGCCTCAGCCCCACCTGTGACAAGCTTACCTCATCTCCCCAAATGGGGAATATAAGTAGTAATCAAGGCAGCCATGTGATTGAGTAAAGCCAGGTCTGGGGAGATAAGCAAAGACAGGCTCTAAGGGTAGTCCCTGTGGAAGGGAGCTCAAGTTGGACCCTAACACTGCAGTTAGGCATGGTTTGAGTGCACCAGGCAGGTCAGAAGCTGGGAAGCAGTGCAGGCTGGAGAAAGCCGCTGAAGGTGAGTGCTGCAGGGAGCAAGGTGAGCTCCTGCAGGAAGTGGAAGGATCTGTTTGATTATATCCCAGCTCTGGGAAAGAGGGCTGGGGCTCCTCATTCCAGGAAAGAGACTGAAATGAATCCAGACTCCTGATTCAAAGAGGAGCATGAGTGAGAGCCAGAGTCTCGAGAAGGGAGAAGGCAAGTTGTTTGCATTGCAACACCTGTAGCAAAATAGCAACAATTAGGAAAATTGCTTCATTAATGAGAAGGACGGTTAACTTCACCTATTTGTGCCTTGGGCTATGCTGAATGTGCATGGTTTCTTGCAGAACTGTGGAAAATAACATCACTTTTAGGTGGCTGAAACATTTCTGGTTTTAAAAAGGAACAGCCTGAGAAATGCCTGCCAGTTGCTGTTACTAGCTGATAGGAGAAAATAAGATGCCAAGGGGGATTTTGGTCAGGGAATTCTACACACTAGTTAGCTCCAAAAATTAGGGTCATAGGCTTACCTAGTCTAGCTCTTTCCTCAGATAGCTGGACTTCTATTATGTGTTTTTGTTGTGGAGTTGAACTGGAAATAGAACATCTGCTTTTGTTCCACACCCCACTTCCCCACCAAATTACAGTTCTTGGAGATGGCCTAAAAATGGGAATATATTTCATGTACATTTTTGCCAAAAAATGCCCCTCTTTTTCATTGATAACTTGTGAAATTAAGGAAATGTCAGCTAGGTCGAATAGTTACATTAATGGCCTGATCCTCTTCCCACTGGTGTTCATGACAAAACTTTGGGAAAGCAGCATTAGCTCCCAAATGGTGAAACTAGCTTCCTCTCATGGTGAAACTAGCAAGAGTGGTTAGGAAACTAAGAGGGGGAAGGAAACTCTTAGGATTTCTTTGCTGTTTTTCTTCAATTGCTCGGCTAGGTATTGGATGGGTTCTGAAACCCTCAGAATGAACAAGGGTTCAGTTTGTCACACCTGGGATCCCCCCATGTTTATCCTCTGCATCAACTATGGAACCCCGGTGTCATCTTCCTTTTTGTTTCCTGGCCATGAAGCTCCAGTGATGGCTGAGAAGGACAATAGGTTATTAAATTAAGCCCAAATGTAGGGTGTGTGACTTCCCAAACTGCTTTGTGCTGGAATATCTTTCTCACTCACTATGTCATAGTGGAGTACAGATGTTATGCACATTTAACTGTACAACAGTGTGCAGAATTTTCATTTAACTTGTCTGGATAATATTTATTCAAGCATAGACAACTGAAAAGTAGAGTAATTTGATTGCTCAGGTTTAAGGAATAGATTACTACTGTATCCAGATGTGAGAAACAACAGACCAATGATTCTAGACCAAAAAAAGAAAAGGCGTCAGCTCCCAGTAACACCCCCCCCCCCCCGATCATTACATTCATAGTAAATCTTTTGAATGTTGAAGTCAGTTTAAAGATTTGTAGTTTAAACTTTTGCCAACCCAGCCTTGCAAAAATTTCACCCCCAAATAAGCTTGAAAATGAATGTTGTCAAAATGCTGACTGCTCAAAAGAGCAGTGTTAGAAAGCAAAGCTGTAAATCAGCCTTACTGGGCAAAACAAGGCCCAGAAGAAAGGAAGCAATAGAATGGGAAGCAAATGGGATTTGATGCCTGATACAGTCTATACAGGATTTTCAGCAACAGTTACTAAGCCAAAACATTAGACAGTCAGCAATAAAGAAATGCATGATCTGGCTTGCAAAGCTTTCTTCTCTCTACCTCTCCATTTCCCCCCAAGCTAAATGGGTTTTTCTCTGCTTTGACTTCACAGGAATCATGTAATCTCCTTGACCCTGAAACTGTTTTTCTCTTTTTTCTTTTGTTGCTTTTCTTTAGTTAGGGTGACTGATAGCCTTATGTTCAATAACCACTCTGACACTTACTCTTCCTCCTCACTGCAGCAGATTTAATTTATTGATATATAGAAATACAGCAAATGGCCAATCAACTCGCATGACAATATCAGACAGCTTATCTGTATCTCAGATGTGTTGCCTACTAACAGTAGGTTAGCAAAAGTATTAGTTATTACCTACATAGTTCTGTCGATGTGCATAGTTACCATAATGTAAGTGGAGAGGAACATTTTTGAATGGAAGTCACAAGCAAAACACTGTAATTAAGCAATCACTTTTTCAAAAATGGCTTCTAAAATGCAGGCTCCATTTTGTGTATGTCCAATTTTCCATCCATCAAAAGTTTATACAAACCAGATGTCTTCATACGTGCCACTTTGGTACTTAGTATTAGATTTCCACTATCTACTTTGTATGTACAAATCCAGTACCCCCAAATCCAATGTTTTACTTGTGAAAAATCACTTGCCCTGTTTTAGAGAGAAGATTAAATCACCTTAAAAAGAACAGAATTTGGCATATTGCATGTAAATATCATCACCAAACTATCAACTGGCGGTTCCTTTCACTCACTGGTAATGAGCTATTTAATCTTTTCTTTTTGTGGTGTTCACATTTTATAACATTTTCTTGTGAAATTCAAAGCAATAATCAAATATATTAAGATTAGAAAGGTGCAAGGAACACACAGTGAGAATTATCCTTCTGTTACAGAAGACTGCAAACATTGTGGGGTTTCTCAGAACACTTAGAACTAGTTTTGAAGAAATGAAATTAATGTTTTTATAACAAACTGAATGAGCAAATGTTATGGGTCATAGGGGAAAAAAGTCTTAGTGCTGGATCTCTTAGAATGCCTCTTGGCTTTGCATTTCTCTCTAATGCTCCTGGGCTTTGTTCCCAAAGCTACGTCTTTTTGTTCCAGGGATCAAGGAAACGCTATTTGTGCCCCAGCTCCAACTGCTTCCTCTCCCCCAGTCCCTAGAGTTCTCTCTGTCCTGTGCGAGTGACTATATTCCCTTAATTTATTTCCCTATTTCCTAGTCCTTTACCACTGAATGTCAATGGGAGTTAAGTGCCTAACTGCCCTTTGTGCCTTTGAAAATCTTCACAGTGTGCCTGTGATGGGGTCCTTCCAGTCACAAAATCCTGCCTCTTTTCCATAGGGTCAGTGCATCATCCAGAGCCATTTATAACTAGATTACCCTTCATCAGCCTCTCAATCTGTTTTCCTCTTACCCACTACCAAAGACCTTCATGCTATAATCAGGCCTTCAGAACTAAACCCTGCTACTTTACAAAGCCTTGATGCTTCACTGTGGACTTCTGACATCTTTCCTTCTTGTCTCACCAAATGTCTGCTCCCACCATCATGCCACATAGCAAAGGCTATAATACACTTCAGCCCTGGGTTTGGTATTTACTGAGACTGGCTTGTTATATAAAGTGGGGATGCACTGAGTCTTTGTTGCTTGCTTTTGTGAGCTATGACTATTCCTAACTTTTGAAGATAGCACCTTAATCCCACTCTTCCTTTCGCTTTGCCAAACAACAATGGACCTCGCATTTCATTCCTCTTTCCAGCTTGTATCACTACTCTGGCCAGAGTCGGGTAGACATACTTCATAGACATTGATTCCCACTTTTAGGCAGCCACACTTGAATATCTTGGTGTATATACATGTTAATTGATGGCACTGATTTAGTGTTTTAATAGCAGCACGTTGTGTAATTTACAGTGCAGTGGTCAGCATGGGGGCAAAGCCCCCTATAAAAGGAGCGTGAATGGTACTGGAAATTGTAACTAAACAACAGTCTAGTTAAAACAACAGTCTTGGGTTTTTTGTCTGCTTTCTACCAGTCCAGAAATTGTGCAGAGTTCTCTTGTTAAATCTTCAACTATGCAACACTGAAAGATCCTTGGATACTGAAATTGCTGAATACACACTAATGGTGCCACAGTGTCCTCGCTCTGTGCCAAAGCAAATTTCTGAGAGTTATGTAATTCTCCTCCCCAGCATCTGAGTTAGGTAAAAATGTTCTGCACATTTGAGTTGCTGTAAGAGCATGTAATCTGCAGGGTCCTGGAGTTTATCAGAATTCCAGTGGCAGACATCATGGCATCGGATTTCACAAAGCCTTCCTCAGAGGGCATTAGCCAGGTTGGCTTGTAATGCCAATGCCCTCACTTATCGTTACTGCATTAGCTTCTACTTCTGATTTCTAAAAATATAGTTCAGCCTCAAATGAAGCACAAGGTCCGCAAAGCTTACAGAAGGTGAGGACCAAAGGATAACATTTGAATTTCACGAACGGTGATTTAAAAAAAAAAAGTCTGCAGTGCCCTCTTCAGAGGACCAAATAACTCCTTGAACTCCATAGATCCCCATATTACACTATTCAGAGTATTTTACTTCAGGAGTCCGAGCATATACTGTTGCTTTAAGACCTACAAACTTCAGCAATGGATCCCTAATGTCTTCAAGGCAGATTTTTTCTCATTCACAGATTATGTGTATAGCACATGCCAATAAAAACCATGCAAATAACCCATTACAGATGGACAATCAATATCCCCAGACTGCTGCCATGCAATTATTATTAATTATTATTAATTAATTTAATTAATTATTAAAACAGAGGTTAAACAGACACATCTTGTAGCATGCCATAATGGACTCCGGTGAATTGTGAGGTCCAGAGATGGGCTGGGATCCAGGCCCACCTCTCCCCCATTCATGAAAAGTTCACCTATGGGACAGAGAGCAAGGTTATCTCAGCTGACTACTGTAATATTAGCCAGTTGGCGTTTGTGGTAGGTTAGGAGTGGCGGATCTTTCAGATGTCTCCATCAGCTTCTTCATTTGGAAACACCTTTTACTGGCAGCTAACTGCTTATAGGGTACTTCTGAATAGCTGGTCTGGAGAATAAAAGTGGGATTTTCAGAAGTCCTCAGTGTTGCTTCTTAATTGGAGTTTTACCATTGACTTCAATGACAGCAGAATGAAAACAACAGTTAGTATGTTTGAAAATCCCACCCTCTTAAAGATAAATTTCCTTTTACACTTCTTAAAAAGATAATCGCAGGAGTCAAGTCTTTGTCATTGAGCATTTACAATTATGCAAAAAGAAAAGGAGTACTTGTGGCACCTTAGAGACTAACCAATTTATTTGAGCATGAGCTTTCGTGAGCTACAGCTCACTTCATCAGATGTATACCGTGGAAACTGCAGCAGACTTTATATACACACAGAGAATATGAAACAATACCTCCTCCCACTCCACTGTCCTGCTGGTAATAGCTTATCTAAAGTGATCAACAGGTGGGCCATTTCCAGCACAAATCCAGGTTTTCTCACCCTCCACCCCCCCACACAAATTCACTCTCCTGCTGGTGCTAGCCCATCCAAAGTGACAACTCTTTACATAATCAAGTCGGGCTATTTCCTGCATAGATCCAGGTTTTCTCACATCCCCCCCACCCCCATACACACACAAACTCACTCTCCTGCTGGTAATAGCTCATCTAAACTGACCACTCTCCAAGTTTAAATCCAAGTTAAACCAGAACATCTGGGGGGGGGGGGGGGTAGTGAGTTTGTGTGTGTATGGGGGTGGGGGGGATGTGAGAAAACCTGGATCTATGCAGGAAATAGCCCGACTTGATTATGTAAAGAGTTGTCACTTTGGATGGGCTAGCACCAGCAGGAGAGTGAATTTGTGTGGGGGGGTGGAGGGTGAGAAAACCTGGATTTGTGCTGGAAATGGCCCACCTGTTGATCACTTTAGATAAGCTATTACCAGCAGGACAGTGGAGTGGGAGGAGGTATTGTTTCATATTCTCTGTGTGTATATAAAGTCTGCTGCAGTTTCCACGGTAAACATCTGATGAAGTGAGCTGTAGCTCACGAAAGCTCATGCTCAAATAAATTGGTTAGTCTCTAAGGTGCCACAAGTACTCCTTTTCTTTTTGCGAATACAGACTAACACGGCTGTTCCTCTGAAACCTACAATTATGCAAAGTTTCAGCTCTTGTTTTCCTTGCAGGTCATCTCATCAACTTTAGATAATCTGTTTATTGGTGGGGGAGTGATATGAGCAGGTGAACATATAGACATTTACTGCTATTTAATCTTTCAGCAAGCTTGCTCTTTTCTGTGTTTTCTGAGATCAGAAGATGGGATTTGGTTTAAACAAACACAGACTGTTACTGTAGACACCTTTCTCTCGCACTCAGGAATCAAAAGTGGCTTTTTATGCACATCGTACTCTCTCATCTAAAAGTACAGAGCAATCTTGACTGTTTAAAAGAACAGGAGTACTTGTGGCACCTTAGAGACTGACAAATTTATTTGAGCATAAGCTTTCATGGGCTACAGCCCACTTCATCGGATGCATAGAATGGAACATATAGTAAGAAGATAGATAGATATACAGAGAACATGAAAAGGTGGCGTAAGAGGCTAATTAATTAAGATGAGCTATTATCAGCAGGAGAAAAAAACTTTTGTAGTGATAATCAAGATGGCCCATTTAGACAGCTCACAAGGTGTGAGGATACTTAACATGGGGACATAGATTTAATATGTGTAATGACCCAGCCACTCCCAGTCTCTATTCAAACCTAAGTTAATGGTATCTAGTTTGCATATTAATTCAAGCTCAGCAGTTTCTCGTTGGAGTCTGTTTCTGAAGCTTTTCTGTTGCAAAATTGCCACCTTTAAGTCTGTTACTGAGTGGCCAGAGAGGTTGAAGTGTTCTACCGGTTTTTGAATGTTATGATTCCTGATGTCAGATTTGTGTCCATTTATTCTTTTGCGTAGAGACTATCTGGTTTGGCCAATGTACATGGCAGAGGGGCATTGCTGGCACATGATGGCATATATCACACTGATGGATGTGCAGGTGAACAAGCCCCTGATGGCATGGCTAATGTGATTAGGTCCTATGATGGTGTCACTTGAATAAATATGTGGACAGAGTTGGCACTGGGTTTTGTTGCAAGGATAGGTTCCTGGGTTAGTGTTTTTGTTGTGTGGTTGCTGGTGAGTACTTGCTTCAGATTGGGGGGCTGTCTGTAAGAGAGGACTGGTCTGTCTCCCAAGATCTGTGAGAGTGAGGGATCATTTTTAAGGATAGGTTGTAGATCTTTGATGATGCACTGGAGAGATTTTAGTTGGGGGCTGAAGGTGACAGCTATTGGCGTTCTGTTATTTTCTTTGTTGGGCCTGTCCTGTAGTAGGTGACTTCTGGGTACTCTTCTGGCTCTGTCAGTCTGTTTTTTCACTTCAGCAGGTGGGTACTGTAGTTTTAAGAATACTTGATAGAGATCTTGTAGGTGTTTTTCTGTCTGAGGGATTGGAACAAATGCGGTTGTTTCTTAGAGCTTGGCTGTAGACAATGGATCGTGTGTTGTGGTCTGGATGAAAGCTGGAGGCATGTATGTAGGCATAGCGGTCAGTAGGTTTCCGGTATAGGGTGGTGGTTATGTGACCATCGCTTATTAGCGCAGTAGTGTCCAGGAAATGGACCACTTGTATGGATTGGTCTAGGCTGAGGTTGATGGTGGGATGGAAATTGTTGAAATCATGGTGGAATTCCTCAAGAGCCTCTTTTCCATGGGTCCAGATGATGAAGATGTCATCAGTGTAGCGTAAGTAGAGTAGGGGCATTAGGGGAAGAGAGCTAAGGAAGCATTGTTTTAAGTCAGCCATAAAAATGTTGGCATACTGTGAGGCCATGCGGGTACCCATGGCAGTGCCGCTGACTTGAAGGTATATATTGTCCCCAAATGTGAAATAGTTATGGGTGAGGACAAAGTCACAAAGTTCAGCCACCAGGCTTGCCGTGACATTATCAGGGATACTTTTCCTGATGGCCTGTAGTCCATCTTTGTGTGGAATGTTGGTGTAGAGGGCTTCTACATCCACAGTGGCTAGGATGGTGTTTTCAGGAAGATCACCGATGGATTGTAATTTCTTCAGGAAGTCAGTGGTGTCTTTAAGATAGCTGGGAGTGCTGGTAGCATAGGGCCTGAGAAGAGAGTCCACATAGCCAGACAATCCTGCTGTTAGGGTGCCAATGCCTGAGATGATGGAGCCTCCAGGATTTCCAGGTGTATGGATCTTGGGTAGCAAATAGAATACCCCTGGTCAGGGTTCTGAAACTTGACTGTTTAACTGCTCTGTGTGGGAATCTACTGCTTCTCTCAAAGTCTGCCTCCAACCTAAACACTGGTTTATAAATTATACGCTTACACCCCTACCTCCTGGAACTTCTTCCCTATCCAATGCATCAGGTGCTTATTCCATGAAATCTTTCCCTCTAATTTCCCATGCATAGAAGTATGTTTTATTTATTTACTTACACAAACAGACCAACCTGCACTATCAAGTGCTCTGTGTCTGCCACATAACGTTTGTCTATTTGGGGAGGGAACCATGTCTTCTTCATTTGTTCTGCACAGTGCCAATTACTATGGTGTTCAGTAAACCAGTCCTGAAGGCTTTATGCAGCTTTTACTTCATCCTTGCTGAGGCAGATTTCCCACGGTACAAGTTTATTGAATCATTACTTAAATGCTGAAGGGAGTTTATATAAAGGTGCTTCTCGTTAAAGGAAGAAAAAATTGTATTCGCTTACTTTGACATTAGATACTTCAGGTTGGTGAAACGTGAGGTTAAGAATGTCATTTAAATCTTTTCCTCCTGCTGTCTGATCTAGGCAGAACTACCTGATGCATAGCAGAATTTGGCAGATATGTTCCAATAGTTTTTTGGTGTCAATGGACTTTTAGGCCACAGCAGCACAAAAGGGATGGATGGGGAAGGACCAGCAGTAAAATGGTCATTAGTAAAAGAAGTGATCAGGTTATATAATGAAAATAACTTTCTGTAATACAGGGGTGGCCAAACCACGGCTCATGAGCCGAATTGTGGCGCTTTTGCAGTTAAAGTGCAGCTTGTGGAGCCCTCCATGTCCCTCCCCCCATTCTCTGCCTACCAGACTGGGGGAGGGGTGGGAGCTCGGGACTTCTCCCCTGTGGTGGGGCTTCAGCCCCGTGGGACTTGTGTGCCGGGCCTCGGGACTTCAGCCCAGCCAGGCACCTCCTGTGAGGCTAAAGCCTCGAGATCCCCCTTCCCACAGGGCTGAAGCCCTGAGCCCCAGCTGGGATGCCTGGCTCTCAAACTTCTGAAGTTTATTGTATGTGGCTTGGATGGTCAGTAAGTTTGGCCACCCCTGGTAGTTAGATCATCTGACTGAGAGTGAGGATTCCAGGGTTCTATTCCCCAAATTTAATGGATCTTAAGTGCTTTGTTGAATAGGGATGGTTTGAGTAATTTGGTGTGTTGGTGCCTATTAACTTACAGTGCCATGCCCTTTAACTACTCCAGAGCTGTGTCCATTGAGACTCCTGGAGTTCCAGAGCTGATCAGGGTGTAAGGGAATTAGGGTGAAGTATACACCTAACTCACTGAAAGTCAGTGGGATTTGGGCATCCTGCTCCCCTTAATACCTTTGAAATTCTCCCCCAACACATATACACTTTACCCCTAACCTCATCCTATAGAATTGTCATTACATGTGTTCTGATTGCTGTTAGGCTGTGTGCAGTTGAACAAATACATGTATCAGTGTGTTAAAATAAAAGGTCAGACACAGAATGAAATCATTGCAGTCTCCATGAGAAATGCTTCTCCAAGAAGTTAAAAAATGGGAAAATAGTATGTTATCATGTACCCACCTGCAGCAGAAATAATCCTTGGTCAGAGATGAGATGCACAGGATATATATATATAAAGTGATACACAATCTGTGGTACATTGCTGTATGTGTGTGCACCCAGCAAAACTCAAAGGGGTTACATTACCCCAAATCAGTCTCAGTTAAAAAAAATATATATAAAATATAAAATCCTATGGTTACAAAGTTTAAAAGCCAGTAATGCAAGGAAACCAAGATCATGGGCTACACTTTCCTTTGTGGTTTTGAGGGAACCACATCTCTCCAGAATTCCTGCCTTCAGCATGCCAAGCCAGAAATTTCAAAGAAGATCCAATTCACTGAGAACTGCAGTGAAAAAAACACTTCCACATGATTGGTATTTACAATTTATACATTTTGGAGGAAAAATAGTGCGTTTCCATACTTGCTTCATTGCCCATGGTTAGCGGGAGTATTCTAATTGCTTCCCTCTGGAAAAGCCAATACACTGCTCTTGGGGGATCTGGTCCTACAAACTTTGTATGTGCATAACTCCTGTTGAAGCTTGGGTGGTTTCACATGTGGAGTTCCTACTGGATCTGGCTCTTCCTTTGTAATGTGCTTGAGTAAAAAATATAGATAATTTTTCGTGTGCGTATCTGAGGGAATGTAGTACTGGTGAGAAAAGCCTGACTGGCAGTCCTGGGAGCTGAAATCTACCATCCACAGAACACTTACAGCCCAGACATCAGGATTACAAGAATCTCTGCCCTGAGCTGCCAGTATGCCAAATCTAACATGGAAGGGTGGCTCACAGGGTGAGAGAGAATTCCAGCCCTTCTATTGAGTCCTTGACCTCCCTGCTTCGGTTGCCGACACAGTTACTAATGTCTGCTAGTTGTGATTTCTGTGATGTAGACATTTGGACTGAGACCACCAAATGTAACATCATTATCAAGTCAGGTAACCCACAAGGAAATCCCCCTCTGTCTTCTATACCACTCTTTCTGTATCTTACACATATATATATTTTAGAAGCTGTTTACAAAATGTCACAGTCTATTATCCGAAACTCTGTATACAACACCATTACCAACAGCAGCACACGCAGCCTCTGCCAAAGATGGTTATGTTTGGGACATTATTTTGAGTACGAAAATACACAACTTGGCAATTTTATAGTTCTAGAAGGATTTAAAGAAATCTACAAACCTGAGACGGCTTCCCAAGCCATTAACTTGTGCTGGAATTCCAGGTAATGCCCTGGACTAAGCTCAAATAGTCCTAGAACATCCTCATAATTAAATAATGTAAAGTATCTAGTCTTGTAAAATAAAAGGCCAGATTCATTAATTCAGAACCTTTAAATAAAACCAAACTTGTTAGGACACATGATCAGGATCACCAAAAATTAGAAGAGACTCTCTCAAGTTCTAATGGATAGTACAGTTTTCTCTCATGGGTTTTTCATATCTCTGATTGAATCAACTGGATCTCCCCCACTCAATGCCCTGAATCCTTCAGACATCAAATGAGGCCAGAGTCCCTTTCCCAGAAATGCAGCCAGCCCCCTAACGGGTCCAGAAACTGTACATATGCACAGTTAGTCCGTCTCACAGTCCCAGAAACCCCTGTTGTGTCCACAGTGACTCTCTTGACATTTTCCTCTCTAGACAGAATGGAAACTTGTGCAGAAGAATGCTCAGTGGGGAGGTGTGAGGAAGACACGGAGAGGAATGGGGCTTATGGGTGAAGGTGTTATAGCTGAGCCAGAATTGTAGTGGGTTTAAGAAAAGAAACAGTAAAGTAATTTGGGTTTGAAAGAGAGGAATGGGTCAATAGCTAGTAATGGGTAGGAGGAGAGGCATACAGGGCATATAGACAAGGAATAGACAAGGAACTATATATATATATATATATATATATATATATATATATATAGTTTATATAGACAAGGAACTAATAAGACACCTACCATGCATCACCATGGTCATTTTACATGCGTGTTGTATCCTTCTCTCCACCCTTCTGTAAGTTCTTCAGGGCAGAGGCCATGGCTTCCTATATTTCTGTACAGTACATAGCACATTTCTCATTGCTCCTGTAAAACAGATAGTTGATAAGATCTGGTCGACACTTAAAAGCTAGCTCAACATAGCTACGGCCCTCGTGGGGGAGGGGAGGAAATTCACATACCCCCAGGGCTGTAGCTATGCTGATCTAATCCCCAGTATAGACATAGCTAGGTTGACAGAAGAATGCTTCTGTCAACCTGACTCATTTCTCGAGGAGGTGGAGTTCCTCCAGCAATGGAAACTCTTTTGTCACAATAAGAAGTGTCTACAGCAAGATAGCTAGTTGTGCTGCTGTGGTGCCATACGGTAGATGTGACGTAGATCTGCAGAATCTCCCCTTTTGGTTATAATCTTTTTCAATCCAAGAGGAAGTCCCATGGGAGCTTATTAATGCTGCTCCGTAACTGATGGTGAAGTGAGACTGTGGGTCAGTTTCAACCCTAACATAAGTGAACACAACTCATTTGTACTCTGTAGAACTTGCTTACACCTGGGCAAAATTTGCCCCACTGTCACCATCAGCTGCTGAGCCTGGTACCTATGCAGCGTTTTGGACCAGGGACCAATAAATTAGGAACAGTAATCGAAACCTATTTTTTGGTAAGGCAGTGCAGTGAGCTGCCTCTAGGTAACCAGCTGGCCCAATGGAAATACACTTCGATCAGCTTGATTTGAATCATCTTCCCTTCCCAATAAAGCCTTGCCTAACCAGTTCTCTAAAGGTGGCAGTTGCCACGGCTTGAAATATACTCTCTGTATATTTGTAATAGCATTAAATCAAATATGTAGCTGCTGTTTTGTTGAAATAATAAAAGATCATCAGTGGTTATCCTTCCATTAGACTTCAGTGGCTGCAAAAGCAATTAAGATTGTACAAGCCAACTGTCTGCTTTTCTCTGCTCGTGTCGATTTCTCATGCATAAGCCATCAGCATTAAGGTCTGTTTGTGTGACATGGACTTTATAGTGTCATATGCAAAGTAAAGAAGCTTACTCCTGGGTCTGACTGAGATTGAGAGGCTTGATTAGTATTAGGTTTATAATTCAGAAATAACATGAAAGTGTTTTTTATGTTGATTGTTTCCTTTGGACCTTTGCCGTGATTTTATTTAAAGGTTCTGAATTAATGAATCTGGCCTTTTATTTTACAAGACTAGATACTTTACATTATTTAATTATGTGGATGTTCTAGGACTATTTGAGCTTAGTCCGGGGCATTACCTGGTGTGCCAGCACAAGTTAATGGCTTGGGAAGCCGTCTCAGGTTTGCAGATTTCTTTAAATTCTTCTAAAACTATAAAATTGCCAAGTTGTGTATTTTCTTACTTAAAATAATGTCCCAAACATAACCATCTTTGGCTGAGACTGCGTGTGCTGCTGTTGGTAAAAGTTTGTTTGAGTGCAGGGACTATTCCCTCCCGATTCCACTGGGAACACCTGGCATGCTGGAGAGGGCCAGGTAAGGGGTTACTTAATTCCCCCCGCCCCACATACACACCAGCCAGTGGAGTAGGCCTACCACTTGCAGAGAAGTGAACTGCATCCTGTGAAGGTGCCCAAGTCCTGTGATGCTGGAGCCTTCTAAGTAGCTACACAGAGAGTAGTAGTGAGCAAGCTGACTGCCTGATCAAGAAATATAGGAGGCATTCTGGGAAGAGTGCCTTCCAGTGTTTCCCCTGGCATCCCCAACTCAGAGCTGTGCCCTCTCGGCCCAGCTGAGCTACAAATCAAGGTCCAAATCTGAAACCCTTACTCACACTGAATGGCGCTTACTCACACACATCATCAATGGGAACTGCAAAAATCAGACCCCTAGAGAGCAGCGGAACATTTTTTAGTTTCACTCTTAAAAATGTGAGAGTCTTTTCTAAGACCAGTGAATCTGCAGTTTTCGTTCCTCTTGCATGATCAATGTAGCTCAGTTCCAACTTGGCCAAAGCACCCACCTCTGGCATCAGTTAAATATTTACATTCCCCCATTTTTATATAAATTGTGCTCTCTTAGCATACACTTACAATATATCCTTGTATTTCAAACCTCTTTATAAATTTGGCTGTTTGTACATGAATCAGCATCAACCAACGTAAAATCCTAGGTGAGAGGTTGAGGCCATCAAATGCGCAACATATACTGCTTTGTCATAAGCAGGCAATAAGTCATTCTGAAATGTACGCCTTGTACCAAAAGGATATGGTATAAAATAGAGAGTGTTTACACTAGGGAGACTTCTGTATATTTAAACTGTAATTGTTTCAGGACCATTCATTAATTCATGAGCTGACATTTGTATGTTTTTTTCCCTCCGCTACAAAAATAATCATTATGCTAAAAAAAATGAATTTGAACACGGAAAATATTTATTGTAATTTTCTTCACAAATTAGCAGTGAGTCTAATTGTAGATCAGCTGTAGCCCTGTCCACCTCAATCATCTGTGGTCCCTCAAGCACTGAAACTCAATGAGCTACAGTATTCTACATGTGGGGTGAGGGGAATGATTTCTTGTTTATTTCTTTTAAATTTTTTGTGAGCAAATTTAGTGCCATGGTGCTGACACGAGCTGGGGACAGTGCAAGCAGGCGCAAAGCACACCTCTGTCAATGCACTTCAGCCTTGGCCTGCAGGCATACCTTCTTTTCCAATCCTGGGCCTCTCCTCCGCAAACACTGCTAACTGTATCAAAGTGTGCACTGGTTTTATCAGGTGGGCAAATGGGGACTTTTCAGATGTTATGGCAGTAGAGTGACAAATGGCCACAGCAGGAGCCAAAAAGGACATACTTCTGGGTAGTGGTAGGTGAGGGGAACAAATCTTTTATTTAAAATAATAAGCAAAACACTCATCGGTCCACATTGGGTATGGGCTGATGTCAGTTTCAGACTAGCTGTGAATTATATGGGAGTAATTTCACCCCTCTGAAACTGACCCAGCCCATACCCAATATTAGGGTGACCAGACAGCAAGTATGAAAAATCAGAAGAGGGGGTGGGGGGTAATAAGAGCCAAAATAAGAAAAAAAAACAAAAATGGGGACTGTCCCTATAACATCGGGACATCTGGTTACCCTACCCAATATGGACTGATGGATGTTTTGCTTATTTTAAATAAGGGGTTTGTCCCAAAGGTGTACCTCAGAGGAGTTGGTGGCAGGGCTTTGACAGTGATGGGTCCATGTTTCGGAAATTCACGCCTGCCGGAAATGTATTGAAGTGTGATTGTAGACACACGTGCACACAGTTCACATGTACAAAGACTCATTGGTGAGCTCTGAAATCATAGGCACTCAGGCAACTGGCACAGTTCTTTTCTCTTTTCCCTGTCTTTAAAGCTGTGGGCTGCTGGAGAATGGGGAGTTTTGCTCAGAAGTACAAATGCTAATGTAAGCAGTGGGCCCAGATTCCACAGTGATTGTGATTCATAAATCCGTATAACATAAATCCATAATGATAACCTGTAATTAATAACGCTGATGAAAAACATGTATTAGCTCAGTATTTAGGATCACAGGAGTAGAGTACTTAGAGATAGAAAAGACCTATTAAATGATTGGTAGGTACATCCTCCTCCCAGGGAGTGACATAGCGCCCCTGACAGAACATATGTTCAGTATTAAACTGATATTACATTTGACCTTAACCAAAGGCCACGTTACTAAAAATATCTAAAGTAAATGATGATATGTACATGCCATAAACCAATCTGCTGGAATACATCAAGGTACTTTTACAGTTATGAGTATTGTGCATGCAGCAGTTACAGCTGTTTTCCTCCGATTGCCAAATAACTGACTGAAAATACCCTGATTAGTAGCATTTATCGAATCAGGTTTAAAAAAACAGAACTTTTAGCTGCAAAGCCTCATCCAGCAGGTAGAACTTCCAGGCCAGGTGTTCCTGGGGTCATATTCAGTGCAGTGGGCCAAATTCTGCCTTTACAGTCCATCTTGGGGCCAAATTCTTCTCCAGTGTAACTCCATTGAAGTCATAAAGAATGAGAAAGCAGACCTGCAAGCAATTAGGTGGGGGTGTTCAGTGCATTCAGCATGTTGGTTTCCTGTGCATAGTCCCCATGACAAACAATTTTGTGATACATCATCATAAACAAATACTACAATTCATCCATCACCCACAACATAGCTTTAGTCATTAGTAATGGTTGACTGTAAAGGTTCATAGGTAGAAAGGTTGCTTATTGTATACATAATCATGACAGGTCCAGTGGCACTGATAAGATGCTCTGATAGAGTTAATCTGATGTGGCGTAAATGGAAGTTTGTAACAATTAGCCATACTGCACTACATTGGAACATCTTGTTGTGTTTCTGGTTTTAAGTGTGTTCTCTTAATTATATTTATATTCTAAATCCACAGAGCTGGAAACATACATATCTGTTGAAAGGTTTCCCTATGTAAAGCTAATTATTGATATACCCCACACATACACAGCAGATAAGTAGTAGATAGATAGATTAAACATTTTAAATCTTAGCATTTTGAGCAAAATTAACCATTTGAAAGCTGCCAGACACCACTATCACATCATACCCTTTCCTGTCTGGCCAAAATTATACGAATGGCTTGAGTGGTTCGTGAATCCTATTAACTTAAGCACTTATTTTCTAAAGACATTTGCTGGGTGGAGATATGGATCCTAAGGCAATGATACTCTTTGAGGATAATAGCTGCCAGCTCTTCAGTAGGACTAGTTAAGTATATCTCTCAAGACTTGCTTGTGCAGGACTTTGGCTAAACAAGCGTTTGCGCTTAGTTCAACAACAGCATAGGAATCAGATGGGAACAGGGAAGCTACTGTAACTCTGAAATTTTGTGGAGAAATGCTGTGGTTCGGAATTTCCGCTTCCTTACCAAATAGCTCTTCAGTTAAGATCAGTTCATGTCCAGTAGAGAATTATATGGGACTTGAATGCTTTTCTCTTTCAGAATGTTTAAAGTGACACGGTCAAGGTTAGCAGGCCTAACCTCACCCCTTCCTGCAACCAAGTACGTACGTGTAAAGTAGAGCCCTTTTGCCATGAAACAGCTTACTTTTTAAAGATTAACTTTACTATAGATGAGGTTTGCTGCATTCTTGTATACCAGAGTGCACAATAGAAAGGAGGTGGGGGGGGGGGAAAGCATGTGCTAAAGGGACACAGGTATTCCCCCTTTCCGCCCCACCATTGGCCAGCCAGCCAGGAGGAGGAGAACTGGTTGGTCCCTTGCTCTCCCCTTTCATTAATTTAAACCATAGCCAAGGCCATGAAGGCTGTGCTGGGTGTCTTCCTTAGTAATCGCTCTTCCATCTTCCTTTTTTGTCTCTTTGTATTCTCTTCTCACCCTATTACATTTGCAGAAACTAAGGCACAGCATGGAAAGGACTAATTAATTTGGTCACACAGCCAGTGGCACAGCCAAAGGTAGAACCTAGAGTAATCTGTGGTGTTGTCCTCTTTCTAATGGACCAGTGCGTCCACACCCACTCAGTGGGCCTACTCATGATACTGAGCATTACAGTATGAATAATTGTTGCCCATGATGAAAGAAAGGCTGGAGTGTGTGTGTGTGTGTGTGAGTGTGAGAGAGAGAGGGGTAACCCTGTGGTTTGAGTTCAGAAGCAGATTTATTTAATTTGCAAAGTTTATTTGGTCACAAAGGCTCTTACAGGGTTGACTTGTGTGAAATTCAGTCTACACACATGCAATATATTAATCAAATCAGACATTAGCCAACTTCTCTACAGGGAGTATATTTGAACACACCTTACTTGGCTTCCTATCAAGTGTGTATCTGACTGTAGTTATATCTCATTAAACAAGACCAACATTTTAATGAAAGTAAAGGTTTTAGCAGATATTTATCTTCATATATAAAGGTAGATTTCTTCACTAATTTGAAATGATTGCTTTTATAAATAAAATCTTAATGCGATAGTGGTTCTTTCTAGTGATCATAATCCATAGGTTGGCTTTTTTATTAAAATCAGCTGCTGATATAGTTAAGATTTAAAGCAGGATATAAGAAAAAAGAATTTTAAATACTGAAATCTGATAATGGAGGATTCATTTTTAAACTCTCCTTTCCATGTACAAATGCTGAATAATTTTTTTAAATGGAAAGAGTGAGTGCACTAAGACAGTTCGATACCCCAGACATATACCAGTACATATTTTTCTCACACACGCATAACACCTTTGATTCAAAATCCAAGTGAGAATCCTATGTACGTGATGGAAATATTCAATTCTAGAAAATCTTTAACATAATCCAGTCTGTACCTCAGGAACCTCAAATTCAGACAAATACATGTCAGAGGAACCTAAGCTCTATTAATGGAGTGGATGTATGGGAGGTTTTGCCTGTGGGTGCAGAGTGGAAGATACTATCTGGGTGAACTCTGAAAAAATCAGAACTTGTTTTAATAAGCTCAGTGTTGCCAGTTCTTATGATTCTTTTACTGGAAATTTCATGATACTTGGCGGTGTCCATAAAGCCCCAGTTCCTGGAGGTACGTGATTATTAGAGAATCTCAGCTTTCATTTTAACAGTAAGTTTCTAGCCCTCTTGATGGTTGAGCAAAGCTTGAAAACTTGACTGAAATGTGCCCCAAAGTCTCAGAAGCCAGAGGGCAAATACAAACCCTCAAAAATTAGTTCATATATCTTGTGAGTTTTAAACCAATCTCATGAATTTTGTGGTGTGACTCATGATTTTTGAATGCTTGGCAATATTGCCTTTCCAGAAAGCAAGCCTTATTCTCAGAGGGTGTGTAACATTAGCACTGCTTGCGGGACTGGATGCTTCAGGGCAATGCTAATTAGCTACAGCACTTTTCATTTGTAGCTCACCAGTTTGAATCAGGCCATCTCAGCAGAAATTAAAAGTTGTTCCTATCTAATGGATGACTGGCAATCCCTACATGAGATGAGCTGGGTGATTCACAGTTCCAACTCCCACATCACGAACTCAGCACCACAAATTTGCTCTAATTGGCAGACCCAGCAAAGTAGCCAGGGAGACTGAACTACCACTTCTACCCCAGAGGGGGTCCCATGCCCATCAGAAGAGAGCCCATCAGAAGAGAGCTGGCAAAGCAGCGTATGTGGATTGCTGCCATGCCTGCTTCCCTGTAGGTAAACAGAGGACTTCATTCACCAGGCGCTCAAGCCAATGTCTCTCACCAATGCTACATCCACACAATTTTTGCAAAGTTGAAGGTTGTGTATATATGGACGAGATATGCAGGGGGTTGGACTAGATGACCTCCTGAGATCTCTTCCAACACTAATCTTCTATGATTTTATGATTGTAACCCTTTCAGGTTTTATTGGATTTATTTTTGTTCAGAAGGCCCATTTGGGGCTGTAAGTGACCCCGGTCCTAACTATCTTTTTAACGGGGTCAACCAACCGCAAGCATTGAAAAATCACGATTCAGGCCCCAAAACAACAAAGAAATGGTCTTCAAAGTCATGACATTTTTTAAAAAAAGTAATACATTTGGGATTTTTTGCCACTATGTGTTTTGAGCCTGTATGGTGCTCTGGGTTCATGTTTTCGAACTTTTCTCTGCAACCGTGAGGGCTAGAACTTGTCAAAATAATTTCAGTGAAACATTTTCATGTTGGAAAATTAGTGCTTTGTCAAAATAGAAATTTTCAATGAGGAAAGACTAGGTTTCACTGGAATTTTCTATTCGGGAAAGTTAAAACAAAATGTTTTGTACTTTTTCATTCATTCCACAAAAAGTTTCAATGTTTCCCATTTGGGATAAAAACAAATGCTAAACTATTGGAATTTTCCACAGGACAGAAATTCAATTTTTTGCTCTGATCTACTAAAAACATAATTTTTTTTTAAATGAGAGCCAAGATTCTTCTGTAATCACATCACTCTGGAAGGTGGGGCATTCAGTGGAGCTCCCACTATTGCAACAACTGGCAACATTGAGATTACAGCAGCACTTGAAATGAAGGTCCAACATGTGTCATTTGGCTGCAACTTTAAAGAGGGGAATGGTAATTTCTGAGGAAGCAAAATCTTTGAGGCTGACTGGAAAAAAAAAATCCTTTTTCCCTTCAAGGACCAACACATAAAAGGATAAACCTGAGCCATGAGAAGTGTTTTGGCTTCCCAGCTGTATTTTAAGTTTCCAGATGGATTCTGACTAGTTTATATTATTATAATAAAGACACTGCTCAGTGCTGTACATGCATCACAGGCTATAACTGTGCTAACCCTAATGACCAATTGTGCAGCAGCAATATGTATCTCTCAGTACACTCCAGGCAATATCATACACAAGTTTAGTTAACAACGTGACTCACAGCGCTTGTACTCCACCAAACATGTATATATTTTCTGGGGATTAGGAGGAAACTTTCAGTGTTGCCAACTCTTGCAATTTCATTACAAGTCTAATAATATCTGGGGTGTTTTCTTAAAACTGCAGCTGGTGGAATAAGGTTATTATGATGGAATCTTGGCTTTAATTTTGTAAAAAAAAGTACATTTTTAGCCCTTGCAGCTGTGAATAAAAATTTGAAAAGGTGAACCCTAAATGCTTTGACATCAGAAGGGGAATAGATGGAACCCAAAATGTATTATTTTTGAAATCTCATTTTTAAACCCATCTCATGATTTTTGAACTTCCAGGGGTCAGCAATATTGTTTTTCCTGGGTGCAGATTATCCCATGACTACCTCCTGTAGGATTTCTTGCACCTTCCTCTGAAGCACTTGATACAGGCTACTGTCAGTGACAGGATACTAGATGGAGCATACTGATCTGAGTCAGTATGGCAGTTGTTCACAGGTTTATAGTAGGTCTTTCCGATGTAATCAACAACAGGTTTGTTTGTTTTTCTCCTAGTTTGCTCTTCTTGCAGAAGTCATTTAAGATGTTACATTTACACAACAAATGTTAATCCCATTTTGATTTGCTTATGTTGTCACTGCACAGTAAAATGTAATCATCAGTATTTCTGAAAATATTCATGAGATCAGTTTTCACATGATCCCTAGTTTCATGGGTTATTTGTTGTGTTTGTTTTTATGCTAATGCTCTGAAA
Organism: Caretta caretta; assembly: GCF_965140235.1. Taxonomy (NCBI): domain Eukaryota; kingdom Metazoa; phylum Chordata; order Testudines; family Cheloniidae; genus Caretta; species Caretta caretta. The sequence continues at coordinate 91,252,387 of NC_134213.1, read as the reverse complement.
TGCAATGGTGACGCACTCCTCTCCTATTCTGTTTGTTCAGTGCTTGCCTATATTATAAAGCTCAGACCCTGGCCTGTGGGACATTCAAGATTGCATGTTAGTGACACAGTCTCCTCAGCTTGTACTGAGTGAGACAAGAGTTGTTCTGTGTTCTGGAAAGTATGTGACTGACCCGCTAATGCTCTGTGACCTACCAGCCCTCTCTTCTCTGAAAAATACAGTAGGCAATTCCCCCCGCCCGCACCCCAGTGGGGTTCCTAAGAAGTGATGTCGGTGGTGCAGATCCTCCTCGGATGTCTCTTATTGTCTGGAAGGATCTCCTCAACTGAGGAGATACTTGAGGTGCCTAGTAGTCCCAGCCTGAAGGGCTGATATCTGAAACACAGCTGCAGCTGAATGTCCTCTTCCCAAGGAATAGGACGTGGCGATGGGAGGAAGCAAAGCACCTCAAACCCCTCCGACATCACACAAACAAACACCGATTTGGGGGGAAGGGCTCATAAAGAGCACCCCAGTCCCTGTTTTATCCTCTCTCTTTCCTGCATGTGAGTCCACGAGATTATTGCCACAAGTTTACAGAAGCCTCTAGGCTCTCTGAGCAGGGATGACCCAAGGGTCAGGTTCCATGAAGGATGGACAGTGGAGAGGACAGAGAGTAGCTCATTTTCATGAACTCCGCCCACTTCTTTTGAGCCGCATCAGATCCCTGCAGAGTGCAACCTAGCATCCAAGCCTGAGAATGAGGCTTCTGTGGAGCTTCCCTGAGTGGGGAACAGGGACCATTTTCACCTCAAGGTTGGCCCATTGTCTGTTTCTCAGCTGTCGCTGCCTCTCAGCTATTACCATGAAAACCAAGAACTAATTATATCAAGGTCCAATACAGTCACTTAATGTATCTCTCCAAAGGGATTATCTCCATTACAGCCTCAGTTCTAAGGCTCTCTGAGTAGTACAATTAGTGCAGGGAGGTGTACGGTGACCACGTTTGCTCTCAGCAATGCCATGGGTCTATTCAGTTGTCAGCAGTCTGACACTGCATTCAATCAGCAAGACAGACTATTGTTGGGGAAGCCATGAGAAATTCGGAGAACTTGTCTCTAAAATCAGTATGGCATGGTAGGTATATATGGCAATTGAGTATTAAATCTAAGCGTTAACATGAATAATACAAGAATCTGGACCAAAGTCAAATTTAGGTTTAATCCCACAAAATCCAAGAAATTCAGACGGATCCGCTATGGCATCCTGAGGCAAACCTCTCGTCTTTAGGCTGTGAAGCATAGCTAAGAGTGCACAGGGATGTACAGGCTTGGCCAAAACTGCAGCTGGTGTAAATAGATGCCTCCACTGATTTAGGTGGAGCTATGCCAATTTACATTAGCTGAGGATCCGGCCCCACAAAGTGTGTTTCTATCTTATATATCTAGTTAAGCCCTATGAAAATGGATGACTTATAATGCCTTCAAATACTGTGTTTACATTGGAAATGCTTGACAGACTCTTAAATAAGCAGTGCTACCAGGTGGGCTTTTAAGAAAGAGGGTATTTATAAGGAAAGGGTAGTGGCCATATCTTATTACTTCATACATTTGTGTGAGTTTACGCATATAATTTATTAAATAAAAAAGCCACTTAACAGATGGAATAAAAGTAGAATAGATTTGAATATCTTTGTGCCGACAATTTTTATCCATGAAATTATTTTCTAGGTATAGAAGACCTATTCTGTTTTGATTGCTTGGAACATGTTAAAAGGGCAGTGTCAGAATACAAATCATATACTTCGAAATAAATATATTTGTATCTATGTTAACATCTTAGCTTCCTGATCCTGCCTTCTATTCATTGGCCCTACTGAAATCAGCTGAAGCTTGGGTGCACAGTGAATGCAGGCTCTTGCATTGGGTGCACAATGAATGCACAGTATTAAAACTGAAGAAGTGTAGAAATCTTGTTTACTTTCCACTATTTATTCTGAAAGTTTCCTGTGTTTCAGTTTGGAAAGTGAAGCTGAATTCAGTTTCATTTTTGTGTTCTTCCCGCATGCATTAACTCAATGCCACTGTAATGCATCTTCCATCACCCTTGGGTGGGTTATCAGCAGTGAACCTAGACCTCTGGCTTGATCCTCTAATGTTTCAGCTAAAAGAGATGATTCTTCTAGCTCAGAGGCTATAGCAGCCTCATAAACTCTGGGCCAGCCACGTTAGGGGGGCACTCTTTGTAGGTGTGGGTTACACCCCTACAGTTCTGATCCTGCTACTGGACCTGTGCAGGTGGAATCCAATAGTGGGCTCCAAATAGAGATGGAGTACTCTGCCCCCTGGATTCTTTGGGTAGGGGATTCACAGCAGTGCAGTGGAGTTTGCACATTTTAAAAAAGGTTTCATTGTTTTAAAATGTAATGGAAACATCTGTGTTCATACTAGGGGTGTGTTTTTAAAACAAATTTGGGGACTGAACTGAATTGTCAGTTTTCTTTAGCAGGATTCTGTGTAATGTTGCTGTGTGCACTGATAGTATAAGATTTAAAAAAAAACAAACAAATAAATACGAAGCCCTGAAGCAATAAATGAAAGAGCCGAGGTTACTGAAAAACATGCACAGACGATGTTAAAAATGAAGACTTTTCAGCTTGACCCTGCAAAATAAAACTTATCCAGAGCCTTTTCCTATTTAAAAATAAATTAGTAGTAGCAACTAGACTTTCCAAGAGCCAAGTGAGATAGGATGTTGTTGATGCACAGATCAAGCCCTTACCCATGTGAGTAGGGATTGCTCTCACAAGTAGTTCCATTGACTTCAGAGGAATTATTTGCATAAGCAATGTCTATTTCTGTGAGCATGGGCTTGCAGGAGTGGCCCCCTTAGAAATGTTGATTGATAACATGTTCAGCCACTTTGTAGCATCTACGTTTTTTTCTTGTCAGAGTACTGGGTGTGATACTGTAATAATCCACCTCCAACAACTAGAAGAGACAAGCTGACTATTTCCCCAAAAATGTGTTGCTCAATTAATATGAGGTCTCACAGTCATACATTTTAAACAATGACAGCATTGGAAAACAAAATTCCAGGCTGACCTTGCCTTTTTCCCTTGACCAGTACTGTTGTTTATACACTTCAGCATGGCAATGTGACACATCCATTAGATTTTAAAAAACAGTGGTATTCAAATTATCTTGTTCATAAGGCATTGTCTTTGGAAAGATCAAGTAATTCTGTAAATTAATATATTAACTGTTGTATTTTTCCTCTCCTTTTCAGGCACAAATTTGTCAGTCTCTGCTGAATTAATGCCTACATCGTCATGGAACATTTCAAGTGAACTAGACAAAGGTAAGTGGAGAGAGAAAACAAAAGACGTAAAACCAGGCTTTATTCCTCACATATGCTTTTTGACTTTCATATTCAAATCCGCAAGTAAACAGGGGAGGAGAGTGGAACTAAGACAAACCTTGTTTGTCTCATGATCATGCAATTCTGTGATTTTTTTTGAAGAATGTTAGGTTCGTGGGTTCCTCCCACCACCAACCAATAAAATGTTCCACATGGTAAAAATATTTCAAGATGTGAATTAAAGCAGTTTATGACCTGTCTGACATTTCAGCTGGTGGATCTTAGGATCTGGACTCAAAATTAATAAGAATTGGCCAGAATCAGTTTGCCTGTATGTGTTTACTATGAAATTTCAAGACATTAGATCAGTAGAAGAGAAAAGTACTTCTAAATATTTGTAAACAGTCATTATGTGAGAGTTTGAACACACAGAAGGACATAAATTGTGAGAAAAGAAAGAAATTATTTCTCATTCCCTTTCATTTCATGAGTTACGCAGCATAGATAATTTAAGACAGATTGTTCAGCCTCTTTTAGTCTTTATTGGAAGCCTGTGACCTACATCTTTCTGGACCAGTCTGGCCTCACAAATACTTCTAATGTGATTTTTTTTTTTTTAAGATGGCAATGGTAGAACACATTTAGTTAAGTTTGCCTAACACTTTCATTTAAAGACCCTGTTTTCAGTTGCTTGTAACTTTGTCAGACTTTAATAATTTGGGTTGAAGTGTCCCATGACAGGTGTCTGCCATTTCAGAGAACAAAATTAGGGGAAAATATGTTGTTTTGCCCATTCTCAAATTTTTTTACATCTGTTTAATCCTCTTGTCATAGATGTACTTTTTGCCATCCCTCTGAAATTCTGCCAAAATCTGACCACAGTAGAAACCTCTGAAAAATCACAGTTCACATATTCTCAGTAGAGTCTTGTTAGAGTTTGGCTGCTAAATCCTTCAAAGATTCTATCTGAACTGAGCATGCTCAAAACCATCCTAGCTCCTTTGTCCTGACCAGGCCAGACTACACATGCATCATCCCCACAGAGCAACTGCAAATGTTAAACCGAAGTGCTGCAAGGGCTCAGCATGACTTTCCCTGCAATTGCATCTGAGAGAGAGAAGTGCCAAGCAGCAGAACCGAGAGCAGGATGATGTTTCTCATGTACTCTCAATGCACCCACCACTGGCACCAAGACAGCATGGAGGAGAAACAAGTAGCCTTTGACTGCGATGCAGAGGGGTGTGAAGCAAGTGGGGAAGATGCAAGAGTTGTGAGGAGAGGGGAGAGGGAGACTGGAACAGGAACTGATTTTGTGGGAAGAGGACTGAGACTGGGTGGGCTGAAGAGGACATGGGTAAAAGAGATCAGGCTTGTTGGGGGACAGATCAGAAGGGTTTTGTAAGCACTAAAGCACGGGATTCCTGAGTCTCAATATTCCTCAGCTGTCAGCAAAAATAGCTGTGAAACCCACTGGCAAAATGTGTCTTATCTCCCTCCAGTGGTTGGTCCACAGAGGATGACAACCTATTACTGTATCAGGTTTCAGAGTAACAGCCGTGTTAGTCTGTATTCGCAAAAAGAAAAGGAGTACTTGTGGCACCTTAGAGACTAACCAATTTATTTGAGCATGAGCTTTCGTGAGCTACAGCTCATGAAAGCTCATGCTCAAATAAATTGGTTAGTCTCTAAGGTGCCACAAGTACTCCTTTTCTTATTACTGTATCAGTTACCCTCTTAGCTCAAGTGGCAGAGGCCTGTGCTATAGATGTAAAACGTTCCAACACTGCTGATAGCCCATGTGAAGGTTATTATAGTTCCACATGAAGGAATTTCTGAGTTGGGTGATTTGTTCTGGGTTTTTTAGAATATAGGAAACTACATAGAAAAGATAGAAAAAGTGCATTAAAAATGTAAAGGTCGCAGAGTCAAGCAGTCAAAAGTTAGGAAATTCCAGAATTATGGTTGTTTATGCAACCTTACTTTGGGCCCTTTGCGTGTATGCATTATGATACAACCTTTATTAGGTGATCCCATACTACTTTGTTCCTTAGGACCCTTACACAGGATGAACCATGATCTGGGAATGATTCAGGGTTGTGTAGTGAAGGAGACTGTTGTCTGTAGAATCCCAGCTTTCTTGCAGAAATTGGAAAGTATATAGCCAATGAGGCACAGGACCGCAAGAAGAGTAAGGTTTCAGAGTAGTAGCCATGTTAGTCTGTATTCGCAAAAAGAAAAGGAGTACTTGTAGCACCTTAGAGACTAACAAATCTATTTGAGCATAAGCTTTCGTGAGCTACAGCTCACTTCATCGGATGCAACACTTCATCTGATGAAGTGAGCTGTAGCTCACGAAAGCTTATGCTCAAATAAATTTGTTAGTCTTTAAGGTGCCACAAGTACTCCTTTTCTTTTTAAGAAGAGTAAGGAGGGCCTTGTGGCTAAAGCAGTTGAATGCTGCCCTGAGGAACTGGATTCTGTCCCAGTGCAGAGTTCCTATCATGCTAAGCGAGTCCCTTAATCCAAACTTTTCACAGGTTGCCACCTCATTTTCTGTGTGCCCAACTTGAAATACCCAGGGTCTGATTTGCAGAAGTGCTGAGCACTTGCAGTTGCAACTGAAGTCAATGAGTGGTGTGCTTGGATTATAGAAAAGTAATTTAAAATGCTAAATACTCTAAAAAATCAGCTCCTGGCCTCATGTCCGGCTGCTGGGCACTCAGAGTGGGTACCAAACTTAGTGGACACTTTTGACTTTATTCTTTCTGTCCTTCAGTTCCTCATCTGTAAAATGTGGAGGAGGAGAAGGATAATATACCTAACTTTTGAGCACTTGACTTTTCAGTCTTACATTTAGAAAACTATGTTAAAGAACAGTAATAATGTATATTAAATTGCTGCTTTTGCACAGACTCCAGAAGCTCATCCTCCCTATGTGCTTCTGCAAAAACATATTCAGAGGGCAAAGTTCAGAAGCTATATGTAAGATAGAGTAAATTAACCTTGCACTAAGTTAAACCTAGTCTACACTGGAGAACTTTGCCCTATATATTCTTACTATTGTTAGCCCCCATGGGAGAGTTTGTGTAGGCAAGATTCCTTTGACCAGAGCCATTTTTATCACTGTTTTGATTAGACTTTTCAGCTGGTAGCAAAAATAGGTCTAGCCACTAGCCATTCTTCTACAGTAGGGTTAATACTGCTGAGGATTTTTTTTTAAGATGTCTGCAGTGTTGACCTGGCCTATGACTCTCTTAGACAATTTACAGCCTTTGTACTGAGATTCAAAGCTATCTAAATTGATAGCCAGAAGAAAGTAAAAGGTGTGGAAATGGTAAAGTGTGGGCTACTGCCTACCTCACTGTACACCTTCTTCCAGCTCCTCAGCATGCAAGTTATGCCAATTAGAGTCAATGTTTCCTGCTATTGCTACCAACATTTCAGGTCCAACAGGAAGCGGTGGTGGGAGTGTTAATGTAGACAAGGCTCTGGCTGCTGCCACCATTTTGAGCATCAGGTAATTTTATTGCTCAGAGTAAGTTTTCTGTGATGGTGCTGAATGTGATTGGGTCCTGTCTACACTAGCGGTTAAACTCTTTTCAGCATTGTTTCAGTGGCACCTGTTAATAACATCCATGGCTGACAATGGGTAAAAAGTTCAATGTGCTAATCTACTTGGAATGCAACAGTTATCACCTGCTGAGGTAAATTCTGCATTCCAAGGGGATTACAACTTCATCATTATCGTCAACTCTTATTGTCATTTCTACAGAACTATACATTTACACAACTAAAAGATAGATTTACAGACGTGGATTAAAAAACATTTGCTGCCCAAAAAGCTTACAGTCTCAGGGCCTGATTCTGTAAACATGCATGAGAACAAAGTAACACATGTTTTGTCTTGTATAGGATAAAAAAGCTGGTTTTTTTTTAAATGTTAGCTACCATTTCCTAACTAATATGCTCTAAAATGCTAGCTTAGGTAAGGCAAATTGAACTGTAGTACATGCTAGTCAGTCGAGTTGAAGCCTAGGAGGAGGAAATTACATTTGCACTTCAATTTCCACCTCACTAGCACCTAGGATTTCAAGAAATCAGCTTCCACCTGTCTTTCCTACAATCTGGCAGGAGATCTCAGAAGTCCCAATAAAACAGATTTTAAAGCTTATGGTTCCCAGCCAAGTTTCCCAATTAAGCAACTGTTCCTATTAAGTGGTTCTTACTGTACCTACTGCTGCTTGGAAGTTAACATCTCTTGGTTGAATATTTCTTCTTTATTGTTTTTTTAACACGGTATTGTTAAACAATATTACAAAACTCAATGAGTAATCATTTTAAAGTTTTCTCCCAGCTTGCCGGCTTCTTCAGTAATTGACTCACAACTGAGCCTCGTTTAAGTTTCAATTTCTATTAAATAAGCCAAATCGACAGCATTAAACCATTGCCTGTTTATTCTTTTTAACAGGAAATGAAATTTAAAAGAGACGCAGTCACCCGTGAAGAGCTGTTGAAAGCAGCGATTGATGGGAGGGAGAACGTGGTTTCTCACCAAAACCTTTAAACAAACAAACTACACATCAAAATAAAAATAATCACTTTTAAAAGTAGCAGAATCTCAGCCAGTACCATTTTTCTCTTTTCTTCTACCCTTCAATTATGGTGTGTTTCCTGCAGGGAAAGAATGTCATGAATGAAACTGAAAAACTAAAACGTGATCAAAAAGATATTTTATTTCAAATGAAAACTACTCCCATGCACACTTCAGAAAAAAGGACTTTGTGGTTGGGAGACAGCCTGGCTCAGGGGAATCAGTAACAGGATACAAAGCCCTTCATCCCTTGGTTGCCAGTTCAAATATACTTGAGATGAGGAGTAGCTACAAGCTAACACTGTTAGGAGAGATGTCTGCATATCTGTAAATAGTCAAGGTGCCCATAGAGGGCACTCAAGAATATGTAGAGTAGATCTTGGGGCTTGTAAGACCAGTAAAACTGCTTGTTGTTGTGTGCTGCAAATGGCTTCTTTTGTTCTGCAATCTGTTCTTTACATCAGCTCATAATGACCACCAGGTGATGGCAGTCAGTGTCTTGGGTGAAATAAGTTGGTGGTCTAAGTCCACCTCCCGATCAACAAGTTTGGCACATCATCAAATCTGGACTGTTGCAACATAATATATACCTGGGGATAACCAAGAAGGCCGTACAGATCTACAGTGTTTTAAATGTGTAGTAGCCTGGTTGACAGGGAGGGCAGGCCAGTGAGAATGCATTACGCTAGTGTTCCATACTACACTGGCTGCCAAAGAGTTTTGACTTGTTATCACTGAGGAGCTGTCACCCTGCTTGGTACAACAGCCTGAGAGGTAACCAGAAATGATCCCCAGTTGCAGAGACAGAGACCTGCAAAGGAAAGAGATTTTATAACAGAGGATAAGGTAGAGGAGAAAAATACATATCAGGGGAGAGGGAGAAGAGAATGAGAAATACTATCTGGGAAATGGAAATCAACAGTATCTAGGAAATCAGAGTTAAGCCAATGCTGGGCACTTTTGAAAATCCTCCCATAGTGCACTTGGTACAATCTCAGAATCATACTTTCCAACTAAGGTGATTTGTAGCTCTGGGTAAGAGGAATTATTTTTGGAATGGGAAGCAGATTAATGTGGGACCTTCACACATACAGTCTAATTTTCCAATGCTATTGTACTTTCCCAACAGCCACACTCTAGCCTTTCTTCTGTATAGTTATAACAGTGCTGCAGCTTCAGTTTTCTTTGCCATAGCGAGGGATTGTTGTTCAGTTCAGGGGGCTGGGAGTCAGTAATTCTGTGCAGGATACTTAACCTTTCTGTGCCTTAGTTTGTCCTTTTGTAAAACAGGAAGTAGTGTAGTCAAGTTGGAATGTGCTGGAACACTGTTCCAATACTATTTCAAGATTGCCAAGGTAGTGGCCCATGGATTTTTCTGCTTGGATTTTTTTGCAGAGTGCACCACATGGAGGTCGCTTTTTTGCAGAGCATGCTGTCCTTCCCCCATTGGCGTAAATTTATTATCTATAAATCTATTATCAATTATAATAAACAACAAACCCATAAGAAAATATATAATAAAACAAGCAGGCTAGCCCTATGGGCTACAGATTGAGTGTGTGAGGTCACGCTGCTGGGGGCAAGCCCACACCGTTCCAATACCTTCAGATTTAGGAGTACACCACAGAAAAAAGGTATAAAAACAACACCCATTTCCTGAGGTGATTGTGAGGCTGATTAATGCATGTAAAATGCTTTGAATGCCTCTGATGAAAGGTGCTGTGCCTGTGTGAAGGTGGATTAAAATGGTAGCTCATGGGGGTTATTCTCTCTGATATGCTCACCTAATGCCATGCCAGAGCCTTGGGTCAAGGCTTTCAAAAGTGACTAGTATTTGAACACCTTAGTTTTTGGGTGCCCAACTTGAGACAACTTGAAGGAGCCTGATCTTGAGCTGAGCACTCTCCCTCTGAAAACCAGGCCCTTAAAGTGTCTCAGGTTGGGTACCAAAAAGCACTAGTCACTTTTGAAAGCCCTGGCCTTGGATTCTAAGCTCCATCTTGGCTTTTGGACCCACAGAGGTCATCTCACAATGAGGTCAAAAGCAGTCTGATGCACACCAATCTTCAGAGGAAAGACCCCTCAGAATGGGAAATACTTCACCATTTCTGAAGCAGAAATTCAAGAACCTGGAGAAGAAGCGTTTTGATGGGCGTACGTTCCACCTTTCACATAGAAAATGAGTATGTATCCGCACAGGGAACATACTTTTTAAGACAGGCTTGGAAATTCTTCATTCCTGTGCCAGGCAAGATTTCCTACATAAATCCTGAGAAGCCTGTTAATTACAGCATATCTTTAGAACAAAATGATATTACTCCAGGGCAGGTCTTGTCACAATTACAGGTTTAAATATCACCCTTTTTGGATTTTTTTCTAGCTCTTTAATTCAAAACAGCAACAACAAAAAGTCATTAGTATGTTGTTGCAAGTTATCCCTTGCTACAAGGCACTAACTCATGCAGAAATGACAGATTTTTATGTAACTTTTTTTTTTTTTTTTTTTGAGACCAGTATGAAGTAGAATATGTTCTCACTTGGATCTAGCTTTAGGGTGATTGATGCCTTAGATCAGTTCTTCCGATCTCTTGAACTGGAGCCCCCTGTTTGATGTATCCACTTCTGGTCTCCAGAATGTACCCTCGTACCACTTCCTGCCTGAGTCTTACTTGTTTTTTGTTTCCTCTCCTTCTCCCTACCTCTCTTTTTTTTCTTGTCTTTTTCTTTCCTGTGCATTTTCCAATTTTCATTCTTTTCTTTCCCTTCCTCTACCTTCACTCCTTCCTTTCTCTTCCTCCATCTCTCACCTCACCTCCCGCAACCACCTTCCCCCCCCCCCCCCCCGCGATCCCTTTTTCTCTTCTCGGCTCATCTGTTGATGGCTTCTCTCTTTTCTGCCCCATCAGCCTCCACTGCCCCAAAAGATAAACTCACTGGCCAGAGGGGAGTACATTCTGCTCTCTGTACTGGAAAATATTGTAGTGGTATGATGGATTTTTCTTTTCTGACCCGCATTAGAATAGACAACTGAAGTTGGTGACCTTCATTCAGCTGCTTCTCCTCCCACAAAATACTGCACACTGAAAAGGAAGAGCTGGCTTTTCCTTTCATTGGATGCCTGTTTATTTAAAAGGCGAGAGAGAGGCCTGAATATGAAGAGGAGTCTGTCTGTGCCTAATACAGTAGAGGGATTGTTCAGGAGCAATACATCCTTAGATAAAGATAACATCAGTAACACTGCTAAGGAAGAGTCACCTTTGAAATATCGGCCCCCCTCCCCCTTCTTTAACTGTAGATATCATTTAACCTTTGCAGATGTTAATTGGAAAATTGGCACTTCTGAGCCACTCACAACCACTCTATAGTGGACCAGAGGGGCCGCTGCTGAGAAAAGCCAGACCCTCCATCCCCCTCATCCCAAGAGCCACACCTTCCATCTCCACAGCACTCCCCCACCCTTGCTAGTCTGAAGATTGGGAATGGCATCTCTCTGTTTTCATTTGTCTCCAGCATCTCTGAGCTGTGCATTCCTCTCCACATACCAACCGAGTATCCCATTGTGCAGCAAGAAGCCAGAGTGACTGCCACTTTCTGACACAGTAGAAAAGAGAATCATGGTTGGTCAGTTTTCTGTTTTAAAATGACACAAGAATAGGTCAATAGCATTACCTGCTACAGAGCTTCTGCCCACAGAAGTGAAAGATCTCCAGGGACAGTATCCACTCGGGTAGCCATTAAAAGGTTTGCATTTACGAATCATCTGAGTAATTGGTCCATTCACACTGGATATTCCTCTTCTTCTCCATCCTTTCTTTGAGAATTCTGCAGGAAAAGCTAATTTAGGGTGACGCAATTGGCAATCTCATTCTGCTACTCTGTTTCTTTCACTGAATGTGAACTGCATTTCTGCAGAGTGCATGTCCAGCTCAGACAGGACTCATGGGCCAAATTCTGCTGAGTCTTTATCTTCATGGGAGAATCTCCATGGGGCTGGTGATAGTGACTCCCCTTCCTCCCCTCAGCCCATCTGTTGCGTCTCTGCTTCCTCCATGCAGATCCCTGAATCCTTGAAGAGCTGCCTTGTGCACCCTGCCATGGAATCATGGAATCCCTCCTTTGCGTGTGGGAAAGGGAGATGCTCATGTAGACTGTGACCTCGCCCTACAGGTCTTGGAGGCATGATTGGCCCCAAAGTTAGGGATCAGTGTTGCAATAATACGGTGAATGTTTTCAGATCATTGACTCCTTGCAGTCTCAGCAGCTATTTAGTTGTGTTTCCAGTTTCCACAATAAAGCAGTGGCCTGTGACTTTTGCAGCTGTTGTTTATCTACTTTTTGTATTTCATCGCTCATCTGTTTTGGCAAGGAGGTGTGAAATTGGACCACCTTGCCTGGCTTAGGAACCATTTTTATTTTCTGACTAGCAATGGGCCCAAGCCACAGAATTCAAACTCCCCAAAGTTCAGAACTGTCCAGAGCTAGGGTTTTGTTTTCAGCCCATTTCTATCTGACAGGCTCATTATTATTATTACTAAGTTTTTATATTGTTGTTGAGCTTACAGGTCAGCCAGATCGGGTTGGTTATGCTTGGTCATTGTGCTTGGTCAGGGGTTCTCACACTGGGGGTGGTGACCCCCAAGGAGGCTGCAAGATTATTACATGGGGGGGTCACAAGCTGTCAGCCTCCACCCTCAAACCCTGCTTCGTCTCCAGCATTAATAATAGCATTAAATATTTTTAAAGTGTTTTTAATTTATAAGGGGGGGTCACACTCAGAGGCTTGCTTTGCAAAAGGGGTCACAATACAAAAGTTTGAGAACCACTGTGCAAGGTGCTGTACAGACATATAATAATTGACAGTCCATGCCCCAGAGAGATAATTACGTGATGGCAAGACTCAAGATTTTCCATTGAGGCCAAAGGACATGCCACAATCAATCAACAGTTGGTAAAGCTAGCATGGGCCAAATCTTTGGGTCCCAAGGGTATGTGCACCCAAGGGACCCTCAATGCATTGATCACACCCTCCCTATGAGGAATGCAGGTTCATTCATCTCCGTAGCAGTCATCCCACACTTAAGCATGAGTGGGAAAGAGAGAGGGAAGGGGAGGGAAGAGAGCAGGAAGTGGAGGATGACATCTGCTGGAGAGATGTGTTGTTCATTCCTGTTCCTAATGCCTACACACAAGGAAAGTAAATACAACCTGATGCTATATTAACTTTTCTGCAGAGCTCTCTCCATGCTGAGGATCCCTCTAAAAAGGGAGCCCCAGAACTAGGCACCAGCAGGGAGCTTGCTGGCATTGTGGTTTCAGAATTATGGTGGCCCAGAGCCAAAGCTGATGTGCAGTGCCTCTGTGTGACTGTAACTGTACTGCTGAGGTGTACTTAATTTGTTTTTTTCGTGTGAGAAGCAAACCCTGCCCACCCTACTGAAGAACTCAGGAGCGACTGTCCCCATGGCAAGTATGTCCAAGAAGGGTCAGTATCTGACCATCAGTTTTTGATCTCAGTGAGAATTAGGCCTCAATGAGGAACGCCTTTAAAAAAAAAAATTGAGTAAGACCCTGTGTATTTGGCTCCATATCCTTTGGGGACTCTAGGTTTTTCCCCTGAAATCTCTGGATATGAATTTGATTCACGTGATGAAAGGGAAAGAATTACAGCTTTCACATTCATGCACAATTTACCTTTTTATTTTCTTTTATTATCTGGGGATATTCAGTAAATCAAGTTCTCCGGATACGTCTAGGGATTCTGATTCTATTTGTGGGGTCCCATTAGTAGCCAAAGCAGTAAATTACTGCTGCTGTGTTTGAAAATTTGTTTTGCTACAGTACATTAGCCCCTTTTGTTTGCTTTTCCACTGATGGAGTGTACATTTTTATTTGAGAATTTGTTTCTTGAATGTCTCATTTATGAATAATATAGGGTGTAAAATGGGAAGGTCGTAGAACAAAACCTAAAAAAGAAAGCACCCTAAGTAGCATGCAGAATTCATCTTAAAGCCTTTCACAAAACGTTTAATTTGTATTGGTTTTTTTCAACCCCAATGTGAGTAATGAAAGTCTGACCATTCTACATAAGGTAACTATATATAATAACCTTTTCCTGGGTCATCCAGCTATCTTTGTTTGTTTGAAAGATTGATAGATCACAGGGTCAAGGGACGTGTTTTATTGTAAGTTTCTGTTCCAAATTTCCTGACATTTTTCGTTTTTTTTAAAAAAAAAAAAAAGGACCTCTAAAAGGCAGAATAGGGGCTAATAAGAACCAGATCCTAAAGTGATTGTATGTCAAAATGTCAAAAATAACAGCTTTTCTTTGACTTCATAACATTAATCTTAAGGCACATACTTTTACATACACACTGTTTTAATAGGTTGAGTTTTTGTATGTGACCATTTACTACAGAGTGACTTCTAAAGTGACAACAAAATCCCTTGATGGTTTTCAGTAGTTTGGTTTATAGCCTGATATGGACATTTGTTTACCTATTCCAAATCACTTCTTTGTGATTAAAATTTAGAGGTCTCCTACTTGTGCTGTAAAACTGGATCCTGAGTAAAGAAAAGCTTCATTTCCCCCTTGCTGGTTTGTAGTGTCAAAGTTATAACCACAGCAGCAGACCTTAAACCTGAAAGTTAACTTATAGACGGAAAGACAGAATGCATATTAAGTGGGAGCTTTCCAAAGGCACAAGGGGCAGTGAGTTGCCCAACTCCCATAGAAAGTCCATGGGAGTTGGGCATCTTACTCCCACAGGGTCCTTTGACAATCCCAAGGGGTTTTTACACGATAGCATTTTGTTTTCATTTGTCTAAAAAAAGAAACTGAAACCCTAGATAAATATAGAAGTGGTATTCTGTATTAATTCTGAGCAACAATTGTAACATACACTGTGCATCTAAAAGTCATAAAGCCCTGCACAGCCAAAAGAACTGTAAGTGTGGTGAGAGATCCTTAGATGGTACAGTCTACCATAAATAAGATCTGAAGGAGGAGAAAAGCAATAGAGCTTTTCAAAAGCTCTAGAAAGTGTTCTGCATACAGTGTTACATACATGCTTTACTGAGGACCTTATTTAAACAAACAAAACTAAGCTGGGCAAGCACAGCCAGTAGTGAACTTCCTGCTGTCCCCATGCAGCTCATATCAAATATTTAAGCTCAGTCCTCTGGGCCTCTTTAACTCTCTGATATGTTTCAGGCAGAGTTGCAAAATAATAAAAGTACAATACCCCTTCCTGTATATAGTCATTGCTCTACTTTTATTAATTTAAAACAACGGAGAGAGCAACCAGGACTCTTTCGCCCACCCCTTAAAAAACATGATCATACCCACTACTTTGGGCTGATTCCCTTCAAATATGATAGATAGGCAGATGGACAAATGAATGGCTAGAATTTTTTTTCCCCATTGAGAAGAACGCTCACCCCTGTTTCCACACTTCAATGAGAAATCCTGCTGACTCCTTCCTTAGCATAACTGGAATAATTTAAACCAAGAGTTTATTGAACATATGGAACAAACAACAAATCCATCCAACACATTCGGACTGGATGACTCCAGATTGTTGTCTCTTGTCAGACTAACACAGTTTTCATGGAGAAATTTCCACCAGTCTGGACTGATGAGCTCTGAAGTGTAGTAGTGCCGATGCATGTGGATATTGGAGAAGAATCATGGTAGGAATAGCTCTGCATCCAAATGCAGCATCTGAGGAGACTAACATGGTTAATCCACAGTGCTAAATGAATGCCAGTGATGAATTCCGGGTTGTTGCTAAGAAGTCTATTCAACTGAGGCAGATTTCCTGACAGCCCATGATATGGCCAATGGCCATAGTGGAACGAGCATTTACCAGTATAGACATAAGATCTCTTCTGTTTAAGTTTTATTGATGCGCAGATGTATCCATCTTTTGAGCCCTGAGCGAGATAGTTTGTTTCTCCTTATCATCAACCTACACTATAAAAAAGAAACGAGAGTTTCTATGGTACAACCAAGATAAAGCTTCATGATTAGTATGTGGGGCCAGTTTTCAGACGTCATTGATCAGGTAACTATTTTAGGATTCTAAATGCAGATTTGAATTTCCAAATCCAGAATTAAACATTTTTTCTGGCTCCTGAGTTTGGAAATTGGTCTCCTCATGTCTGTCATTCTTTCTTTGAGTACAGGAAGAAGGATTTGGAGAGCAACTCCAAAGGGACATTTTATGATGTATACAGAATTCTGAGCCAGCTTGGTGTATGGACCTGTCCATTGTGCACAATCCTACCCCTAGGATACAGCATACTGAACCTTAAAAAAAGACACAAAGAGAAGGACAAATCAGACAACCTTTCTACTCATAAAATGAACATAAAAGGGCCTAATCCTGCATTCCCATCATGCCCTAAACTCCTACTAAAGTCAATGGGAGTTTTGATTGTAGAAGAACTGTAAGATCAGACTTTGAGAGATACATCATATACAGTGTTATTGAAAAGACTATCTCAGTGTGGCAGGCAAAATCCTTCACCTGTGTTATTGCTTTAAGATGTGACTTTGGAAAGCTAAAATAGAGTAACTAGGGGATGCAGTGGAGATTAACATTCCTTGGGCAGAATGGCAAACTTTTATTTTGAAAGCCACCTGGGCTCCACTTAAAGCAGTAAAATATATAAGAATTTATTATGACTGGGAAAGTCTCCTATTTAACCAAGTCAAGACATAACTGTGGCAACGTGTGCACGTTTTGCCTTTCATGACACATAATGTGGTATATTTTGTCTTTGCACAGTTACTTTTAGAGCACAGCTGTCATTATTCTATAACATCAAAACAGCACAACGTTTCAATATAAAGGATACATAATATTTAGATTTTATATGCAGTGTCTCCAATTTATGTTCTTGGAATCATGAAGATGACTTATGATGTGTTGTGTTTGCATTGGCAAAGGCTCAAAACCAGAAATATATTTCAGGCTAAGCTCTGCAGATATTATCTCAAGTCATTTAAAAGTTCATTATAAGGCACCCGCTAGTGCTGCTATAGTAAAGGATCTGTCAGCATTTTTCAAGGGTTTGTAACTCAGCCATTTAAAAAAAAAAATCTCTGTAGGCTGAAACTCGGCATTCAGGGTCTGGATGTCCAGCAGCAAATTATTTTTACAGATTAAAAAAATCAAATAGAATATTTTTAAATTATAGGTGGGTTAATTGTTGTTTTGAAATTTTCTACTTTCAAACCATTTCCTTCTACTTCTCTCACTTAAAATGTTTTCAAAAATTGTTTTATAGGGTGCTACTCTAAAATACGGACAAGCTTTCATTGTGTGTTAAAGCTAGAAAAGGCAGAGATTTAACTCAGAATACTTTGTACTTGCACAGTACAGCACTTTTCAGTTTCAAAGTGCTTTACAAGCATTATCTAGTTCATCTGCATAGTGTCTGTGATGCAGGGAGGGCTTATTATCCCCACTTTACAGTTAGAGAAATTGAGCCAGAGATCTTAAAGCTAATTTATTTGTTTGTTTGTTTGTTTTAAAGGAGCTTGACAGGTGCATAAATCCCATGTGAATTTCAAGTGGATTTGTGTGTCTAACTCCCTTAGACCACTTAAAAAATCCCAGCTCAAGTGCTTCATCCAAGGCCACAGAAGGCATCCATTCAGAGCCAGGATTAAAACTCAGGAGTTCCAGGTTCCCAGTTTTGCCTCTACACCATTCAGTTCTCACCGTAATTACTTCGCACAGAAAAATTCAATTTCATTTTTAGTAGCTTCTCATATATAGCAATGACACTCAACCAGGAGCATCTAAAGGGCTGCTTCATCACAGGAAAGACCATCAAATTAGCCATGTCACAATATGGCATTGTGCTGTTTGCCCCGTGAAATGCACAAATGTATAACAATATAGCATTATGGCTATGTGTTGTCATCATCTGTGCACTGGCCATCATAATAATATTTCATCAGCACCTTTCAGTCTGCTGCTAAAAAGCACTGAAGGAGGTTCTCCTTCCAAGGAAGGGCCTCTGCTTGTAGAACAGGTGAGATTAGGTAGGGCTTTGATGGAGGTGCAAAGGGGATCAGAGGGAGACTAGATGGTTTGGGAGACGCCTGAATTCAAGAGAGGAATTGAGCTATGTATATTAGTTGATCAGTGCTCATTGAAAGAGTGGGATAGATGCAGCAATGTTGTGGGGTGGAGTAGGGAGGGAGTCAGTAGTCTAGAATAGATGCTATGAGTCACAAGTCTCCTTATTAGGGCTATTAAACAATTGAAAAAATTAATTGTGAGATTAAAAAAAATTGTGATTTAATTGCACTGTTAAATAATAATAGAATACCATTTATTTAAATATTTGTGGATGTTTTCTACATTTTCAAATATTGATTTCAATTTCAGCACAGAATACAAAGTGTACAGTGATTACTTTATATTATTATTTTTATTACAAATATTTGCACTGTAAAAAAGATAAAAGAAATTGTATTTTTCAATTTACTTCATACCAGTACTGTGGTGCAATCTCTTCATTGTGAAAGTGCAATTTACAAATGTAATTTTTTTTAAATAACTGCACTCAGAAATAAAACAGTGTAAAACTCTAGAGCCAACAAGTCCACTCAATCCTACTACTTGTTCAGCTAATCGCTAAGACAAACAATTTTGTTTACATTTACTGGAGATAATGCTGCCTGCTTCTTATTTACAATGTCCCCTGAAAGTGAGAATAGACGTTCGCATGCCACTGTTGTAGTGGGTATTAGTATTTATGTGCCAGATATGTTAAACATTTGTATGCCCCTTCATGCTTCAACCCGAATTCCAGAGGACATGCTTCCATGCTGATGACGGGTTCTGCTCGATAATGATCCAAAGCAGTGTGGACTGACGCACGTTCATTTGCATCATCAGAGTCAGATGCCACCAGTAGAAGATTGATTTTCCCTTTTTGGTTGTTCGGGTTCTGTAGTTTCTGCATTGGAGTGTTGCTCTTTTAAGACTTCTGAAAGTGTGCTCCACACCTCGTCCCTCTTAGATTTTGGAAGGCACTTCAGATTCTTAAGCTTTGGGTCAAGTGCTGTAGCTATCTTTAGAAATATTGCAGTGATATCTTCTTTGTGTTTTGTCAAATCTACAGTGTTATTTGATTTAAGAACATATGCTGTGTCATCATCCGAGACACAAAATATATGGCAGCATTCGGGTAAAACCATGGAGCAGGGGACATACAATTCTTCCCCAAGGAGTTCAGTCACAAATTTAATTAACGCCTTATTTTTTTCACAAGCATCATCAGCATAGAAGCATGTCCTCTTGAATGGTGGCCAAAGCATGAAGGGGCATAAAAATGTTTAGTATATCTGGCACGTAAATACAAAAGTGCCATGGGAACACCTGCTCTCACTTTCAGGTGACATTCTAAGTAAGAAGCAGCAGCAGTATCTCCCGTAATTGTAAACAAACTTCTTTGTCTTAACGATTGATTGAACAAGAAGTAGGACTGAGTGGACTTGTTGGCTCTAAAGTTTTATATTGTTTTGTTTTTAAATGCAGTAATATAACAAAAGAATCTACATTTGTAAATTGCACTTCCTTGATAGAGATTGCACTACAGTACATGTATGAGAAGAATTGAAAAATACTATTTCTTTTATCTTTTTTACAATGCAAATATTTGTAATAAAAATAATATAAAGCGAGCACTGTATACTTTGTATTCTTTGTTGTAATTGAAATCAATATATTTGAAAATGTAGAAAAACATCCAAAAATATTGATGATAAATTTAAATTGGTATTGTACTATAGTTTAACAGTGCGATTAAAACTTTGATTAATCACGATTAATTTTTTTAATAGAGTTAAATTGTTTTGAGTTAATTGCTTGAGTTAACTGCGATTAATTGATAGACCTAATCCTTAATAATGATTAATAAAAGAAAATGGAACACAGCTCATACTTCCCCAATCTGGGTAAATTCAATAGTATAATACCTTTGACATATACCAGTGGAAGATCTTTCTTACCATACCTCTCTCAGTAAGTAGGTACTACAGTGTGGGATTTTTGGAAGTGTTGTCAGACCTTTATTTTATTTTCACTTATAAAACTACTTTAATCTATGTAAAACTGTCATTACGAAATGCCAAATCACATGAAACTTTCCAAGGTTCAAACTTTACTAGAAACTTTACTAAAACTGTGTTTTACGGTTAGTGTGATACTTGGGAGGGAAGAAGCTAAGCACTAAAACAAACAGAAATCCTTAGAAACGGGTTGGACATTCCTCAAAACCAAAATCACCGTTTTTTAAAGCTCCATTTCCATTTATAACTTCAGGATAACCTTTCTGTACCCTCCATATAACCAGTACTACATCACTGTCAATTATGACTACTACCTTGGTTTTTATACTCTGATTCTCAAGCTTATTGAAATCTACTCAACACTCACTTCATTCCTGGCATCTCATGCCTTGCTTCTTAAGAAACATTGTGTATATGGTATTAGTTGTCTATGGTGTGGTCAGCAAGATGATCACAAGGAAATTAATATTCCACTTTCTGACTGTATTGTATAATAAGCAGCTGAATCGCTGCCTTTGAATACAATGAAGAATTGTATAGATTAGCATGGTATAGAAATGTTATATTGGATAATTAAATGTGGTTATTCAGAAGTTTAATACTATTAATGTGATTTTATTAAAGCAGACTGCAGTGAGAACCCAAGAATGTGTGAGCTGATGTAGATTACACTTTTGTGTTTTGTAAGATAGTGAGTCAAAAGTATTTCTAGTCCTGCAGAGAGGCATGCAAAATGATTAAATATGATATTAGGCTTGTGCGGAGAACTGACTGGGAGTCGGGGAACTGAATCCTCCTTCCCAGCCCAGAGTCAGAATTGCAGAGAAGCACGTCTGTTACCCACCTTGGTGCCTACTCTTACCTGTGGGCTGGAACAGGGATTACTGCCCCTTTGTATTCATTACACTGGAGTTCTTGGATCACCATATCCATGACAACACAGATCCACTGTTGTCTCGCATAGCTCTTGTCAGCCATTAGAAGTTCACCTAATTGGCACAATGAGTGTGCGGAGATTTCCTTATTATTAAAATTAATAATGCCTAGGGACCAACCAAGAGTCGGGATCCATTGTGCTAGGTGCTGTCCAAACAGTGGCAGTCTCTACCCAAAAGAACTTACAGCCTAAATAGTCAAAGGGTAGGGGGAAGAGGTGGAACACATAAGCGGAGTGAACAATGTGGACTGAAACGTCATATTGGCACCACAGTTTTTGGATGTGGTTTAGTTAGGAAGGTATTAGCTAAATGGAAAGGTGAAGGAAGGGAGGAGGGCAGCATAGAGGGCAGGGAGACTGAGGTGATGAGACTGAGCAACCACAATAGAAATAAATAATAATAATAATAGTAATTAATAATAGATTAAGACACGTGTGTTCATCATTCCTGTAAAGACAAAGATGGTATTTAATGGAGTTGTACAAACCATGTAGATCATTTTGCCAGTAGTCAGTATATGCTGCTTTACCAACCTTTTCATTGGTTTTTAATTCTGAGATTAATACATGATAATCAAAGGGGTTTTTTATTGTAATTAAGTGGGGTTAGAGTGCAAACAAGGAGATTGAAGCATTCTGGTGGGGAAATTTCTGATGCGTTATTTATGTGGTGCCCATTCTATAGATACCCAGAAAAGTTCAATCTTGACCTGAAAGGTTTATTCCCAAGTATACATCTTACGTGTCATTCATTCCTTGGCCTAGCTGCTGAGACAGCCGACAGATGGTAATACCTTTTGGGCACTAGTGCCCAAAGTTGGCTTTGAACCTGTGACATTGAGTTGAAAGGCTGTGTATCCCATTACTAATACCCCAATCCATCTAGGTCTCTGATTTGAAAGGACTTAATTAAACCTTGAATACTGTTAACCAGAAGTAGTATTTTTACTGAGAGATGCTGGATAAAACAGCCGCTTAACAGAAGAAGACAATGTTCACAAATGGATTAGAAAAGATTAACGTCTCCAAATTTTTATTTAACATTACTCATCTCCAGAAAATTAAAGAACTCTTCATCTTATAATTACACCTATCATGTGAGCTACTTCAGAGTGAAACCTGACTTTTAAACAGTCTTTGCAAGATAATATCCTGAAATACCAAAATATGTCCCCATCTCTCCCATTTTGAATTTTGGCCTTTATTCCTTAGGGCACTTAAAGATTATAACACTTATAAAGTGCTTTGCAAACATTAATGAAGATGTGTTTAAATCTCATTTTTTCTCTAAAATGTATGCTATACTGCAACTCATTTTAAAATTGCTCTTTTTTAGGGTAATTTCATATTTAGATCCTAATGAATAAAGCGCCAGATTTTTAGAAGAGCTAAGTATCCACTTAATCAGCAAACTAAGTGGTCAGTTTTCAAAAGAGTTCAGCACACTGAGCGCTGGGCTCTTTTGAAAATCTGTCCAGAAGCGTCACACTAGGAGCTGTTGGGTGCTGAGCACCTTTGAACATCTGGCTCCAGTTGTGGGTGCTGAGCGCTTGAAAATGTGGTCCTGATCTTATTTGAAAATCTCCCCATAATTGTAAGGCTATGAAGTGAGGCAAGAAGTGCAATGAGGAGCAATGAACAAATTACTCAATGCTTGTTATGTTGAATGAAGTGAAGTAATATAACACTGGGGAAAGGTGAGAGAGAGCGCTCACAGTGCCCATTTTTCTGACTACATATCTGTGCGGAGAAAAGAAAGGTTGCAAGAAGTATAGTGTGCTTCTCTAAATAAGATACATTGTCCCTAGTGAAGGCACCTGAGCTTGTTCCTTTTACTACTACACAACGTTATACTGGATATAATGCTGGCTGTGAAAAGCGTGGCCGATCTACTCAGAAATACTGAAGTTTGTCATTGTCTGATTTTGTTTACACTCAGTTCTCTCGTCTGCCTACATAAGGCAAAAATGAGATTTCTTTAAAACATTGTTCTGTAAGTTGGAATTCATTGTCCACCATCTTTCCCTGTATTTATTAGATTACTTCTTGACGCTTGATGAGCCAATGAATAACATAACCACCACCCTCGGCCAAACTGCAGAACTGCATTGTAAAGTCTCCGGCAATCCTTCTCCAACTGTGCGTTGGTTGAAAAATGATGCCCCAGTTGTTCAAGAACCCAGGAGGATATCTTTTCGTGCAACAAGCTATGGGTCTCGATTACGAATAAGAAACCTTGACACTACGGATACTGGCTACTTTCAGTGTGTTGCTACTAATGGCAGGAAGACTGTTTCCACGACCGGCGTGTTGTTTGTGAAATTTGGTAAGATTTCTCTCTCTTCAAACTTTCTTGTTAAACAATTGCTTATGAAAATTGCCAGGTGAACAACTCTGGACACAACAGTCCTGTTAGCTGAAAACGTTACACAGAGCCCCAATTACTCATTTGAAGAACTAGGCAAATAATATGTATGAATAACTTATTTGATTAATTTTTAAAAAAATTCATAAATTATCCAGATTTTCCTCAAATTTACTGGGGGGGGGGGTTCAAAAATTTTCACTGAATAATGTCTGTGAATAATTCTTGGCTTTTAGATAATTCACAAATAGTTGCTTCTGAGGATGCAGTATTTGAAAGTCAGGCTATTTTGTTTGGACAAATACATAGAATTCTCACTTTTACAGAGCACTCTGGTAATAACAGACACCTGGTATGTTTCTGTTTTCTGACAGGAGCAGACTAAATCTCATAATCAGATTTTTGGAGCAAATACTTAATAATATCAATTTGAAATATTACGCAACACTGATTAAAATTTGCTGATTCAGTGAGCATTCCCACCAGTGAACTCAATTGCTAGAATATTTGCAGGAAGCAAACACAAAAAGGGGTGTGAAAACAGTCAAAGGCCCTGATCCAAAGCCTGTTGAAATCAATGGGAATCTATCCATTGACTTAGTGGACTTGAATCAAACCTAAAGAGATTTTTTTAAAAAATTCAAAAGAATAGTCACATGAAAAAATGATGCAGTGTTCATCCAGTTATAGTTTCTAGGTGTTGCAAGTGCATAGAGTCCTGCATGGATACACATTTGTATCCGCGGATATAAATCTGTGTCCACGGAGGTGCAGGGCCCTACAGGGAACCGCAGCGGGGAAAGGAGCAGCATGTCAGGCCACCACTCCCAGGAGCCAGCACCCCACACCAGCAGCTCCTTTGGCATGGCTCTACCGTCCCTAGTCCTGCAGACTGAGATGGGCACCAGACTCACTGACAGCTGTCCCTGGTCATGCTCGTGTGTTCAAGCGGCTCGCACACTCCCAGACAGGAGTTGCTTCCATGCAGCTGTCTGCGTCTCCTCTTATGGTAGTGAGGGTGAGATATAAGACCTGGGGACTGAAAGGACTGTATTGAACAGTGTGCTACACAAGTATGGACTTTTGGAACAAAAGTGTTAAATGGATTTCCTGGGGAATGTCTAGGGAGAGGTGAAGCTATGCCCTGAAAAGGGGGCCATTATCTGCTGATTATCTGTGATTACATGAGGCTAAGATCAAATGCCAAAACTGTATTAAGGAAAGATTGAACGATTCATGGTGGTTCTGACTCTGAGACAGTTATGAACCTGTGACTCTGGGGAAAACCCAGTTGTGCATTTTGAAGGACTGACACCAACCAGAGTCCAAGGCTGGAGTTGGGGTGACCTTCTGTAAGCTTTTTAGTGTGCATGTATATTCTTTTATTGTTTGTAATGTGTTTTCTCTGTAATGCTTCACCTTAATAATAAATATGCTTTCTTTAAAAGAGCTTTGTGGTAACTTGTGATTGCTGGCAATTATAGCTATGCATAGCCTTTGGAGAGACAGCAAAGCAGAGATGCTGGCCTGTTCAGGCAGTCTAGCTTGCTGGGGCTATAACAGTGTAGACAGGGAACTCTGGTCAGGAGGGAGAGAGATGCAGGTTTTCGCCCAAGAGAAGTCATGGCTGAGGATCCGGGAGCCTAGAGTGTGCTTTCTTGAGGGACCACAGAGCGGGAATAGAGGTGCAGTTTCCCTGAACTGTGACAATTTGTTAGACAACTTCTGGTGTATGATACAGTTTTGTCTTCTGCTTTTGGAAACTGAGAATTGTCTGCTAAAATAAATAAACCACATTCCATGTGATATACCATTGCTTTCATCTTTAAAAAGGTTTGCTAAAACTGTGTGTCAGTTATCCCTTCATAACTAATATCTGCTGTTTTTATTGTGTCATTTCACCAGGTCCCCCACCAACAGCAAGTCCGGGATCATCGTAAGTTGTTTCATGTCTATGATACTGGTTTATTAATTCTGGATTTGAGCAGTCAAACATTAACTCACCATTTTCTATGATAGAAGCAGTTATACATTCTGCTTAAATTCAGATAATATATAGTAATTTAGGATAACTGTATGATCTATTCCATGGGTACATTTTTCCAGTATGGTACTGATTCCTATTTCTTACACCAGACTATTTTAATTTTCAACATTATTTTCTTTTATAAATGCTTTGGACCGCATGATATGCTTAGTGTTCTCACAGAAGTCCCATGGACTTCAGTTGGCATAACGAGCATGGCATATGGGTAGAATATGGCCCTACTATGTGTTAGAGCTCAATCTTGCAAACAGTTGCTACTGGGCGTAGTTCTTACTACCGCGAGTAGTCATACTGATACTAGAGGGACTGATGGTAGTAAGCACTATGCCTATTAGAAGTGTTCACTGGGAGCAGGTGCTACGCATGAAATGTGCACTTGGAAGTGGTGTTTCATTATGTCATGGCAACATTACATACTAGAACTTAGGGTATGTCTTCACTACCAACATGGCTGCGTAGTCGTGGCACCACGAGGGGAATAGCTACCAGCGCTGGTGCACTGTCTACACTGCCACTTTACAGCACTGAAACTTGCATTGCTCAGGGGGGTGTTTTTTCACACAGATGTACCCTCATATCTGTAGGCAGTGCCATTGACTTCAGTAGTTCTCACTGGCATAAGGATCCTCCCACATGGATCCAGTTACAGGATAAAAGATGCAAATTGCTGATCTTGTATTATTACCCTAACTTTTTCTTTTTTTAAAAAGTATCTTCAACTGTTCTACAGTTTGAAGTCAAGTTGCTGGCACTGTATTATGTGTTCAGTTTATTACCTGCGTGCACAGGGGGAATAAAGCTGAAACCTGACCTATTGTGACATTGAAGAAGCTGCATGGGTTAAAAAACAAATGTAAGAGTAACCAAAACAAATACACTAAACCACTAAATACATTTATTAGGTGTGTGAAATCTTGAAGCTGGTGAATATTCAATGTATAAAGATGATCAGGTAACTTTGGGCATATTGCAGAGAATAAATGTGGTTGTTGCAATCTAGGGAAAGGAAGCCTGCAACCGCAAAATGACATGCTATGATGCCCTCTAATGGAATATCACAAAATGTCTTTGTCCCTCTTTCTGAAAGTAATTTAAATAAAAGCACGTTGGTTTGTTTAGGAAGGAAGAGATTTTTGTTTCCACTTAGACTACTTTTATAGCTTTCTAACCTCGAGGAAAGTACTGTTAACTGCCCCTTAAATCCCAGTGCTGGGTAAGGTTGTGTTCCTCTGCAGTTCAGGAGACTTGATTAGTGACTTGCAAAGACACCATCTTCTGTACTTTTGTGTTGGACTTCTATTGAAAAGAGGTTTTGTGGTTTGAGTGAGTTAAACTGGGTGTCACTGTCTGGTGACGAAAACGTGCAAGAAAGCAGAGGTGGAGCAAAGAGATAAGAGGAAGAAAGACTAGCTTTTCACTCTCTTTCATTCAGAATTTTAAGTTTTAATTTTAAAACTTAAAGCATTTAAATTTAAAAGCATTTAAATTTTTAAATTTAAAAATTTTAATTTTTCTTATTATTTTTCCAAACATGTTTTTCTAGAAAATTGTTTAATATATTCAAACATGTTCCTCTCATCGCAACCAAGCAACTAAACCAGTCTGATTAAAATTTGAATTAAACCAAAATGCTAGCTCCTCAGTAGGGAAGATCCAGTTTTAAAAGTAAAAGCACAGTGTATAAGTAAAGTGCCATGTCTCTTGCCTGAATCTGTGATCCGCAGAGTTAAAGAACACAGTGCAAATCTCCTGTACAGGAACACTGAGCATTTTGTTCAGTAAGATAAATCTCATGGTGGCATATTTGTCTGTGTAGAAACAAAAATTGTCCTGGAGTGTCTGATATTTTGGTTAAAAGAAAAGGAGTACTTGTGGCACCTTAGAGACTAGCCAATTTATTTGAGCATAAGCTTTCGTGAGCTACAGCAGCTGTAGCTCACGAAAGCTTATGCTCAAATAAATTGGCTAGTCTCTAAGGTGCCACAAGTACTCCTTTTCTTTTGCGAATACAGACTGACACGGCTGCTACTCTGAAACCTGATATTTTGGTTGACACCTTCTTCAAAGACAAATAAGTTCTGGAGCCTGTCTCTTCTGTGTAACATCCTTTTCCATTGATTGCATCTGCCCTCAGATTATTAAATTAGCTCACAATCGTGAGGTTCTTTTGGAAACTTCACTGCTGTTGGATGCCCAGATAGTCATGAGTGTGAGTAATGCCTACTTCCATCTGTGACTGGCCAGAAAATTCAGCCCGACTCAGTCTGACTCAGAACTGTGATTTGGTCGATGGTCTGCGTCCCTGTGAGTTAATGTGATACTAGGAAGTGTATTACCTTGCTACTGGAGGTTCTTTCTTCCGGATGGGACCCAGAACTGAGGTCCTGGCTGCTTGGACCATATAGATCACATATCGCATGAATTAGTCCTGATGTTCTGGCCAAATTCAGTTTGGGTAAGTGCATTCAGCTAACCTAAGATCCCCATAGAAATGGCAGTAAGATTATATTCTTCTTCCCTGGCTGTCCAAAACTGTTGTGTAGTGTTGCTGTGCACTGATGACCAGTATTTAGCGGTGATTGTCTCTGTGAATCAACTTTTAAATTTGTAAAGTATTTTGGGATCCTTCTGGATGAAGAGTGCTGTATACATGAAAGATATTAATTCAACAACAGTTCAGTCTGATCTAATTGTGTGTCTCCCCTCACCTACAATAACAGAAGCTGCACTGGTAACAAAATAGATTGAGGATAGTGATGTGCTTTAGTGGGCATGTTTTCCCCTGTTGTCTTTATTTATCTTCCACAAATGCCTGGTCATTCATATATTTCTTTTGAGAGCAATATTTAAAAGCCACATGCTCAGCACTCTTTCTTCACATAATATATAGGTGCATAACTCTGCAGTGATGTGGTACCAAAAAAAGATGGCCTAGCTCTTGCATAAGATTTTTTTAAAAGGGAGCTAGAAAGCTCTTCTGTAAAAGATGGCAGCAGTAATAGATGTCTTGACAATTCATGTATGCTTTACATTGTTATTCTCTCTGCTTACATGAACAAATTGCATTTCCACTTACGCTACTGCCAAATGCCTGTAATCATTCATTAAGTTAAAAAGCAAATAAATAAAAGAAACCCCAACAAGAGCATACCACTGCAGGTTATAAGCAATCCAAGAAACCATGGTACTTCTGTGCTACGGCACTGACAGTCCTTTCTTTCACGTTGTCTCTTATTTTAACACAGTTTAATGCTCTTTTTATTTGTGATGTTCTAAGGATACATTCCTGCATGCTGTGGTTATCTACTATGTATACCCTGGTTTGCAAACGAAACTTGTATTTTAAAGAGTTTAAAATGAAGGTTCCTTCTTTATAAATCAAGTATTATTTTAGAGTTTACATAGTATCTTTCATTTTGAATGAAGGTACTTTGCAAGTGCAAACCACTGAAATGCAGCCACTGAAATGCAGCCATCTTTGGTACTGGAGGCAAGCAATTCTGTCTACACAACAGTGGATGTAAGTGGACTCCTGAAGAAATGCCTACTCAAAATAATTTTTTTAAAAAGGGCCAAAGGATCGTTAAGGTACAAACAAACAGAGCAGACAGGACGTCAGTCGTTAAAGACCCCTCTGAAATGCCTACATATGACAAACTGCATGGGACTTGATCTTCCTAAGAACGGTGAAAGGGCTAGTCAGCCCTATTCTACTTTCAACCTGTGGTACCAAGGAATCTAATTACTTTGAAGCTGGAGCATTTTTCCAGTGATGTCAATTAATGAACTCCCACTAGTTTAATGGGAAGTATGAGCTGGTCCTCTGGTGTTTAGAGCAGGGGTTCTCAACCTTTTTCTTTCTGAGGCCTCCCCCAACATGCTATAAAAACTCCATGTCCCAGCTATGTGACAACTGTTTTTCTGCATATAAAATCCAGGACAAGCATTAAGGGGGAAGCAAGCAGAAAATTGCCCAGGGCCCCACACCACAAGGGATCCCACGAAGCTAAATTGCTGAGGCTTCAGCTTCAGCCTCGGGCGGCAGGGCTCAGCAAGTCTAATGTTGGCCTTGCTTAGTGGACCCCTTGAAACCTGCTTGCAGCCCCCAGGGGGGGCTGGACCTCTGGTTGAGAACCACTGGTTTAGAGAACTAAGCCATCCATTCTGACTTCTAGTGGGAAAATTGTTCATGCAAACCAATTGCAAACCAACTTTTGTACAGTTCTTTTTCTACTGAGTTAATGAAGAATATAATATAAAACCATACAGATTAATAAATTTTAGGGCTGTCGATTAATCGCAGTTAACTCACGCTATTAACTCAAAAATAAATCGCAGTTTTAATTGCGCTGTTAAACAATAAAATACCCATTGAAATTTATTAAACTTTTTGGATGTTTTTCTACATTTTCAAGTATATTGATTTCAATTACAACATACAATGCAAAGTGTACACTGTTCGTTTTATATTATTATGTTTTATTACAAATATTTGCACTGTAAAAATTATAAACAAAAGAAACTATTTTTCAGTTCACCTCATACAAGTACTGTAGTGCAATCTCTTTATTGTGAAAGTGCAACCTACAAATGTGGATTTTTTTTGTTACATAACTGCACTCAAAAACAGTGCAAAACTTTAGAGCCTGCAAGTCCACTCAGTCCTACTTCTCGTTCAGCCAATCGCTAAGAGATAATGCTGCCCACTTCTTATTAACAGTGTCACCAGAAAGTGAGAACAGGCGTTCACATAGGACTTTTGTAGCCAGCATTGCAAGGTATTTACGTGCCATATATGCTAAACATTTATGTGCCTCTTCATGCTTTGGCTACCATTCCAGAGGACATGTTTCCATGCTGATGACATTTGTTTAAAAAAATATGTTAATTAAATTTGTGACTGAACTCCTTGGTGGAGAATGATATGTCTCTGGCTCAATTTTACCTGCATTCTGCCATATATTTCATGATGATGACTCAGCACATGTTGCTCATTTTAAGAACACTTTCACTGCAGATTTGACAAAATGCAAAGAAGGTACCAATGTGTGATTTCTAAAGATAGCTACAGCACTCAACCCAAGGTTTAAGAATCTGAAGTGCCTTCCAAAATCTGAGAAGGATGAGGTGTAGAGCACGCTTTCAGAAGTCTTAAAAGAGCAACACTCTGATGTGGAAACTAGAGAACCTGAAGCACCAAAAAAGAAAATCAACCTTCTGCTGGTGGCATCTGACTCAGTGATGAAAATGAATATGCATTGGTCTGCACTGCTTTGGATTGTTATTGAGCAGAACCCGTCATCAGCATGGACACATGTCCTCTGGAATGGTGGTTGAAGCATGAAGGGACATATGAATCTTTCGCGCATCTGGCATGTAAATATCTTGCGACACCAGCTTCTACAGTGCCAAGCGAACACCAGTTGTCACTTTCGGGTGACATTATGAACAAGAAGTAGGCAGCATTATCTCCTGCAAATGTAAACAAACTTGTTTGTCTGAGCTATTAGCTGAACAAGAAGTAGGACTGAGTGGACTTGTAGGCTCTTAAGTTTTATATTGTATTATTTTTGAATGCAGTTATTTTTGTGTACATAATTCTACATTTATAAATTCCACTTTCATGATTAATAGATTGCACTACAGTACTTGTATTAGGTGAATTGAAAAATACTATTTGTTTTGTTTTTTACAGTGCAAATATTTGTAATAAATATAAAGTGAGCACTGTACACTTTGTATTCTGTGTTATAATTGAAATCAATATTTGAAAATGTAGAAAACATCCAAAATATTTAAATAAATGGTATCCTATTATTGTTTAACATTGCAATTAATTGCAATTAATTTTTTTAATCGCTTGAGAGCCCTAATTATTTTTCTACTTGACATTTGTTCTGTTTCTTAAATTTTCTTTTTTTAACTGAAAAGCTTGAGAGATTAGATTTGGTGGGAAAAGGAGCAGGCCCTATGGGACAATGTGAGAGAGACTGACAACTGTGTGCACGCATGTGCAATCAAGAACAACTTCATTCTATTTTATCCCATGCTCGTCCCCTAATATCAGAGTAACTAAGCCACCATTGCTGTCACTGTTCCTGGGGAAGTGTTTTAAAGTCAGTTGGAATTAGGATCATTCAGCACCTCCCACTCCAGCACACTCAAGGCTATGTCCTAAAAGAGCCTAAAACCTGCTAATTGCACAGAGCTGCTGTGTCTCACATTTGTTTTTGGGACAGACACGTTTGGATAAATTCTCAGCCAAGTAAAGAGGCTCTAAGCCACAATTCTGCTCCCAGGATTGTGGGTGTAAGTATGCTTTACAGAAACAAATTATTACAACACTTCTTGAAATTTCTCTTTAGTTTCCATGGCATATTCAGTTGTCTGTTCTTTTAAGCGTCTCTGAACTGTGCCACTCACTTAATCTTTGGGCTATTAGGCTGCTGCTGTGATAAGAGTAGCAGACAGGGAAGAGACAGAACAGCTCAGTACAGCAGCAGACGTTGGAGACATGGCACAGCAGATTCCAGGAGATGAGGATTTAAAATATGTAAGATACTTCAGCCCATAGGTGCTGACTTTTGGATTTGCCTGTGGGTGCCCCATCCCGGCTCCACCCCCCTTCCCCAAGGCCCCACCCCCACTCTGCCCGACCCCACCTCTTCCTGGCCCCGCTTAGGTCCTCCCCCTGAGCATCTCCTGCCCACTGCTCATGCCTTTCTGCCCTCTCCTGCCGGCTCAGCCCCCCCCCCCCAAAAAAAACCTGGCAGTGTTCAGCATATTTATACTCTTCTTTTATTAAATGTGTGTCTATCATTGGCATCTTAATAATGTAATCATTATTAAAATAGTAGTGAAATATATCATTACATTATCATGAATTACAATGTATTAAAATCATTACACTCAGCTACAAGCTGTCTTCACTAATATCCCAGTGTAAAGACATTATGTTTGCTCTGGGCTTCACACCACTTAGGGCCTGTTTAGGAGCTGAGGCCATTGATGGCTGTGGGAAGAAGGTGGATGGGAGGGATAAGCAGTGGAGAGTCTTTCTCCTCTCCCTGCCCCTTTCTCCTCTCCCTTCCTTTCACTCTCCCTGCCCCTTTCCCTTTCTCTTGTTTCTTCTCTAAGTTCTTGCTCACATTCCTGATGATTCCCCCTTCTTGCTTCCCACCCATGTCCCTTTTCCCATCCCTCTGCTCCTCACCTCCTGGTGGCTCTGTCTAGTGCCTGCTCCCACCCACCCACCCACTCAAAGTGACAGAGGAGGTTCCCCCTCCTTGGGTGGGAAAGTTGCCTAGTGGTTAATACCCAGGCTCATGCTCAGGTGTTCTGGGTATGATTCTCTGCTCTGCCACAGACTCCCTGCTTAGCCTTGGGAAAGTCACTTCACCTCTATGTGCCCTAGATCCCACCTGCCAAATGGGGCTAATGGTGACCCTGCCTCCAAGGCTAAATCCATTCATGGCTGTGTGATGATGCGGGAAATGGAGATACCAATGTGGGTAGATTTGGGCTGAATTTCTGCACAGCCAGAGAGCGAGAGCCAGCTCCGCAGGGGGGATGGGAGAGAGAGGGGCTCAGGCCAATGGGGTCGGGGCTTCAGCCCTGCAGCTTCTGTCACTAGGGTAGCTGGGGCTCCTGAGCCAGGGACTTCAGCCCCACATGTTCTGCCAGGGTCCAGGGCTTTTCCCCCTCCCCCTGCACCGCGGCTCCTACCGGGGCCCGGGGCTTCTCCTCCCACTCCCCACCCCCAGCGCGGTTCCTGCCAGGGTCTGGGACTTCTCCTCCCTCCCTCTCCCCCCAGTGCGGCTCTTGCCAGGGCTTCTCCTCCCTCCCCCCACAGT
Organism: Caretta caretta; assembly: GCF_965140235.1. Taxonomy (NCBI): domain Eukaryota; kingdom Metazoa; phylum Chordata; order Testudines; family Cheloniidae; genus Caretta; species Caretta caretta. Next base: position 91,219,164 of record NC_134213.1, on the reverse strand, counting down.
GTGGCTCCAGGGATTCTCCTCCCCCTAATCCACCACTGCACCCAGCCCTAGCCTAGCTGGGCTCCCTTGGGTCACCTGATGCCTGCTATGGCCGGAGTCAAGCCTGGATGGCAGGGAGCAACCATACACATGGGTGCCATGGCCATCAGCCCAAGAGGTGTGGGGTGGCCTTAGGTGAGCAAGGGCTGGCTATGCTGCTGATGATAGCCCCGCAGTCCCGCCCATGCCTAACCTTCGGGCTTTTTGTGTGTGTGTGAGACTCACTCAGCCCCTGCCAGAGCAGGGAGGTGGGAAACATCTGATCTGAGCCTGCCCGCCAAACAGCTGATCGCAGCTGCGTGCAGGCTACCCATAGGAAACAGCTCATCTGCCACAAAACAGTTGATCCCTGGCTGCCAACAGCTGGTCGTCCCAGTCGGTGCTGAGCTCCCTCTATTTTTTTTTCCGTGGGTGCTCCAGCCCTGCAGCACCCACAGAGTTGGCGCCTATGCTTCAGCCCTGGAAAGTAGTTGAATCCCCTGCCACCTCCCTTGTCAGGTGGTTTTGCCCCCTGTTGTCACCTCTCATGATTTCCATTAGTTGGAGTGATCTTTTTACACTGGTTCTGATTATGTATTTGCTCACTCCAGGATGAATCAGGAGTAACTTATGAAGGCAAAAGAGATGTAACACATTTACGCTGGTGTAACTGAGAGCAGATCTACCCCAGTGGAGTTCATGGGTGTAAAACTGATGTGAGAGGAGAATCAGGCCCATTGTAATGAGCCCTTTCACCTAGTAACCATGCTTCTGTTTCAACCTATGTCATTTCAAGAATGTAAGTTGGCTCGGGACGGGAACTCCATTTTCAAACCAACAGTTTCTGTGCAGAATGAAATTCAGTCAGGAACTAATGGTGCTGACAATTTCAGCATGGAAAAAAACATTTTCATTTAAAATCAGATCAAATTTAAAAACCAATTAAGATTAAACATGCATGCATTTACCTGATTGTGAAGAGGTTCATTTTAAGGAAGCTTAAAAAACATTGTATGTGTTTTGTGCAGAAGCTCTGCAAACTGTACAAAAATCACAGACTGCCTATTCCTTGGAAACTTTTTCTACAGTTGCATGCCAAGCACAGCTAAAGAAAGGCCTGTTATCCTGCTATGACTGCACATTTTAACTTTCCAAAGTGGAATTTTGATTTCATCATCCTGCTAACATTGCATTAATGATGTGGCGCCACTTACACATATTTTGTAGGTGTAGGTCACACACAGTTTTATATTTTGAAGAAGAAAACAGTCCAGTTTATCTATATTATTAACCAACTCTTGGAACTGCAATGCACTGAAAAGACACAAGGGCACCTCCAAAAATTAAGTCAAGTGTGTATATCATGCATAGGGCACCTTCTTGTGTTCGCTTAGCTATTGAGAGGTTCTCCTATCCTTAATATATAGCATAGGCTCCACATTAGCAAAACAATTGTTTTTAAATTTAAGTGCCTTGGAAAAATAGGTATGAGCTGTAATCAAAGGAGGAATTGGGTCTTAATCTCCAACTTGTTTTGTGAACCACAGAAACCACAAGCTCCATATGGTCTCCCAATCCCTATTTTCTAATGATCAGTGTTTGTTTAGTTAAACACATCTGCAGTGTCTTTGATTTTACACAGTGGCTTTCTGTGTTTGGATGTCAGCATGGTTTTCTTCAACAAGAAAATGCATAACCACTGGCTGGCATCCAGGTGGGGCTTGGCCAACTATGTACTTCATCATGCATTTCAAAGAGAAGCAGATAGAATCATCTGTGTTGACTACAGAAGCTACTCTTTATAGAAGAAAGAATACTGATAAAGAATCAAACTTCAATCATGTGCAAGAGGCAACAGATTAGCTTCAACTGACCTCCTCATTCTGATGTTTGTCAGGCTTCCCAAAACTAGTACTTCCCAAACATCTGCCATTAGTGCCCCTCTTCACTTGGGCTGTGAATCAAGTGACATCGCACAGATCATCAGCTGATGAGGATTATCCAATTCTAGACATACAAAATATTGTTGCTGAAAATGTATCTATAGTCACTGTTTCTCCGTGACAGTGAAGACTTGAAGGGGGATTGAAGCTTGGCATTTTAGAGCCAGATCTTTTACAGCCTTAATGCACTGTGATATAGTAGCCTGTATGTAAGACATATGGGATCTCAGCTACAAGTGGAAGGTGGAGTATTCTTGGCAGAGGCCAATAAAATATATTTGTGCAATAAAATAAAGTGGCGTGAAAATGAAGACTGAATGCCTGATGCTGAGAGAACATGTTCTATTCTAATACATTACTTCATCCTAGTAAAAATAATAATACCACGGCCCTGCCAATGTCTCAGCAAGCCAATGTTACTTGCTGTGAGAGTCCCAGCCATGTAAATTGAACTTTCCCAGGAGATAGCTGAACTCGCACAGTTGGGAATGTGTTTGCGCTGGTGCACATTTCTTCAGTATGCCACTTCCTCACCTTTCCGTTTGGTTTGTTCTTCCAACTCCACATGAAATTCCTTCTCCAGCCCTCCTTCCCCTCCACCACCCAGCATGCACAGGAGTGTAATAGCCTATGCCTCATCTGTGCACATTTTGGACAGAGGCATGTCCTTTGGCTTTTCGGAGCAAACTACGTTATATGAAACTCCCCCAGTAAGTATAATATTGTACTTAGGAAAACATTCTTTGGTATTATAACAAGTGCATTCTTATTGTGTTTCATGGCACCTGTAACCATGCATCTCATTGGTTTTAGTGAGGGTCACTCTGCTAAAACCCTGCAGATCCCTTTTAAAACATGGGGGTATTTTCAGTGTAAATTGTGCCTGCAATTCAGAGAAAATTCTCTGCTACAACAGTCAAATGTTTTCATCTGGGGTCTGTCATGAGGTGCTCTACTCTCCACAGGGTGGTGCCTCTTTCTGGCGATTCTGGGGATTAGCTCCACCCAGTTCAGAGCCCCCTTTCTTCTTTGCCACCGTTGCAGTTTTCCTTCTGTCCATAGAGTCACAGCATAGCTGCTTTGTGACCAAGCCCTCCAGCCAGGTCACACTGTGATTTGCCTTCCAGGGGTGTCTTTCAAAGTCTCTCTCCACTAGCAGCCTCAAGCAGTCCTTAAATCCGCTGCCCTGACTATGTCACTCCTGTATTGACTCGGGCAGTTGTCTCATTCACTGCCCTATGCCATAGCACTCTGTAGTGGATAGTAGGGGAACCCAGGCCTGCCCTCTACTCTGAGATCCAGTCCAAGGCCCTTTAGTGAGGCATTCAGGTCTGTAGCTACATCTACCTAATTGTTCTTTCCCCTGGAGTACTTCTTACTGTTGTGCTTCTCTAAGCTTTTCTTTCTCTAGCCTTCCTAGTCAGACCCCTCTCTCTTAGGCCTGCTAGGTAAACTCTTTCTCAGGGATTCCTTTCCCCCACTTCCTTCTCCCTTACCTTGGGGAGAGAGATGGCAGACCTCCTCCCGGTGGCCTAATTACTGTTGCCAGCCTCCTAACTTTATGGAATCCCTGCCTGTTCCCTCATAGGTGATCTTCCTTTTAATTAGCAGCCTCCTCACAGCCTAAGCCCTGGTCTACACTAGGGAGGGGATCGATCTAAGTTACGCAACTTCAGCTCCGTGACTAACGTAGCTGAAGTCGACGTACTTAGATCAACATACCACGGTGTCTTCACCGTGGTGAGTCGACTGCTGCTGCTCCCCCATTGACTCCACCTGCACCTCTTGCGGCGGTGGAGTACAGGAGTCGACGGGAGAGCGCTCGGGCGTCGATTTATCGCGTCTAGACTAGACACAATAAATCGACCCCCCTCCCGCTGGATCAGTCGCTGCCCGCCAATCTGGCAGGTAGTGTAGACATATCCTAAATCTCCCCTGTTCACAGCTTAAATGGATAATTGGGCCTGCTTGGCCTAATTCAACTTTCTCAGGTCCAGTGTGGGGAATGCACCCCATCACAGGGTGCTAATGTGTTCATATTTAATGCACTGGGTTGAATTCTGCTCTCAATGACACTAATACAAATCCAGAGAAACTTCACTGAAGCATGGCCAAGGGCAAAATGTGGGCCACAGAATGTTTTTCGTTTTTGAAGGGAGATTTGATAAATATTTTCACATCCTTTTTAACTGAAATGTTCCAGTGGTAATTTCCCCTGTTGTGCAAATAAGAAGCCCTTCTGTCTTGGTGCAGCAGTTCTTGAGAGAAAGGGTAGAAGAAAGAGAGGTGTATTATTTGAAGATGAATTAACCAGCTTCATGTAAATAAAAGTGGGAGTGAGGAGAGGATGGTAAATTACTGTCGGGCTTTGATGGCAGGATCCCACATTTCCTCAGGGAATGTGGAAATAGGAATTGTATTCGTTTCCACCCCACCCCAAGTGCCCACATTTAACACGATCTATAGAGAAAAATGTTTCTCATAAAAGCTACCTTCTTGGAGTCCTGTACACTGTACTTGAAGAGGAGTTGTATGTTTATTTCTATTACTCTCTCAGTAAACTCAGTTGCATCTTCAGCAACTCCTGACTTAAATGTACCATCACGCACACATCACAGTCAGGTGCTGTGAGATTGATACTAGGAAAATTGACTGTAATTATTTCATCTTTATTATGAAGCTGACACATTAGTTCAAAAATGACACTGCTATCTGCCCACCAGGCCTTTTCCCAGACATCAGATACATCGTGGAGAAAACAGATGCAGACAGTAAAGAGCACGGCCAGACTTGAGAAGGTATTCAGGACTATCCAGGTTTATTTATGCAAATGGCATGGTTGCAGGACTAGCTGCACCTATTTTCCTTCTGTTCTCTCTGAGTGCACCGCCTCAGATGTTAGACTTCTTCTTCAGGGTGGAAGAATCGGGGGGAGGGCGAGAGCTTCTGTAATGGAAATATTCAGGGAGTGGATCTGTGTTTCGACACCCTCAATGTCCCAGAGAGGCCAGAGCGGGACCCAGCTATGTTTCACTGCTGCTCGCTTGTGCCAGAGGTGAGGTGGGGAGGCAGAGATAAGAGTGCGACTGGCGGAGGGGCTGGAGCAGCCACTGCAATGCATGAGATCAAGCCAGCCACCAGGAAGCAGGAAGGACTCCCTGGCCCTACCCAGTCTAGCCTCAGAGCCACCATGGGTCAAGGCGAAGACACCTGGCCCGGGGGAGGGACAGGGGCACTTTAGCCAGCTGCCAGGGTACGGAACAGAACATGACACAGTCACCTAGAGGGGGGGTGACAGGTGGGCATTGGCACATAGAATGCCAGCTATCAGGGGATGGGAGGGAAGCACCAAGGAACTGCCATAGGAAAATCAGTAGGAACTGCTAGGACCCCTTCCCAGCCTACAGCCAGCTGCCTGACCCGGGCCTCAGTAGCTCCCCTCATTTCCCTTCCTATCCCTCAGTCCCCCATTCACAGGGAGGTTCTGACACCTGGGCCTCTTACCCTTACCTGGCTTAGGGAAGAATGTCACAATTCATCCCCTCTTCGATGAGGACTAGGGTACACTGCCCTGGCAATACTACCTGCTTATCATCCTCCGCTCTGACTGGGTTGTGGATCCCTGCATTTCCTCCCTTCGGGAACGAGTGCTGTTAACTAACAGCCTCCTTCAAACAAAGTGTTTTTTATTTAGCAGCTGGAACAATGCATTAGAGGGGAAAGGACTTTAAATAAGCCTACACACTTATTTAGTCTCAGCTAGTCTGATTTTGCCATAAACTATGTTAGACAGGCTTTCCTCTTCAGTTACAGGAACAGAACTGATTTATATTCCCCTAGCAAGGCCAGATCCTTCTGTGACCCACAATGGTCACCACGCTCAGCATGCCAGCTGTTCTTCACTGTCGCTCCCCACCTCCAGCTTGTCTGAGAGTGTGTCAGCCTGGCTTTCTGTCTGACCCACCCTGTTCAAACTGGGTTGAGCACTCAATCGAAGAGAAGGCTAGAGCCATTAATGCTACTTGCTCTGGCTCTGTCTCTTAGCATCTTTAAATGTAAGCTGTTAGGTGACTACTAGAAATGCTTGCCTCTCTCTATGCTTAGATGGATAGGCTGGCTCCAACTCAGTCAGAACCCCAAGGGTGAAATATCCACCCCCATTTATGGGACAGATATACCAGGACAGATCCAGACACCATATTAATAGTCACCAAACAGCACCTGTCCTTTTGTCACAACATGTTTCTTTGGTTTCCTTTCTTTCATATCCTCCACTCAGCTGAGATTGATCTGGCATTTCCCAAGCTGTGAGACACAACTGGCCAGGGTGGTGCTGACAGACCTCTGAATTGTTCTTTTGTTTCATCTTCCGTTAAAAAAGCAAAGCATGTCTCTAGCAGTTATGGTGGCAATGAAAACTTTTGAAATGTGAAGCAAGAATAACTGAAACATGGATGTCTGCCTGACTTTGCTAAGAGCCTAAAACAAGAGTTTTGAGATGTTGACTGCCCCATTCATTTCAATTAGTTCTGTCACAGATAGCAGTAATGATACTTTGTCAGTATTGTTAACTTTGCACTTCCCATCAAAATATGTAAGAATGAAGAGGCAGTATCATATTATGAAGAACTACGCTAGTGTTTCTCTGAGTGGAAAGAGATGACACAAAGGAGAAGCGGAGCTGGAAGGGGATGTGGAAAGTGTTAAAAATTAAAATATGTAGGCCTGTAATAACCTGCAGTGGGAATGGGGGCAGCGATTTGTTTTATTTTCTTGGAGAGAGGCTCAGCTTTTAAGAGTTTGGGAAACATTGTATTAGTGCTTGTGTTTCTTTGTGCTTTAACTGGTTTTGCAGAATACCTGTGTGTCCCTCCACTGGCAGGGTGAAGTCATCTCAGGTATATTTATGCCCTTACGCTGTTTAGTCTTGTTTGGCAAACGTAATGGATAATACTGAACAGTGACTTTTTAACACGATGTATAGGAACTTTGAAATCAAGTGTATATACACATACCTACACAAAAGGCAGCATCTACACAAAAGGCAACATGACCCGTAACTGACTGGCACATAAAGTTAGGGTCAAAGGTTAGATTTTCATTTTTTTTAAGGAGTTTCAACCAATCGCTTCAAAAGCTAGCAAGCTACACCATCAGTGAGTATACAAACACTGAGGAAATCCTATAATTATAGACAGTGCATAGACAATCCAGGAAGTTTTTGGAAAGCGTAGGGGACAATTTCCTGGTGCAAGTGCTAGAGGAGCCAACTGGGGGGGGGGGCGCTTTTCTTGACCTGCTGCTCACAAACCGGGTAGAATTAGTGGGGGAAGCAAAAGTGGATGGGAATCTGGGAGGCAGTGACCATGAGTTGGTTGAGTTCAGGATCCTGACGCAGGGAAGAAAGGTAAGCAGCAGGATACGGACCCTGGACTTCAGGAAAGCAGACTTCGACTCCCTCAGGGAACGGATGGCCAGGATCCCCTGGGGGACTAACTTGAAGGGGAAAGGAGTCCAGGAGAGCTGGCTGTATTTCAAGGAATCCCTGTTGAGGTTACAGGGACAAACCATCCCGATGAGTCGAAAGAATAGCAAATATGGCAGGCGACCAGCTTGGCTTAATGGTGAAATCCTAGCGGATCTTAAACATAAAAAAGAAGCTTACAAGAAGTGGAAGGTTGGACATATGACCAGGGAAGAGTATAAAAATATTGCTCGGGCATGTAGGAATGTTATCAGGAGGGCCAAATCACACTTGGAGCTGCAGTTAGCGAGAGATGTCAAGAGTAACAAGAAGGGTTTCTTCAGGTATGTTGGCAACAAGAAGAAAGCCAAGGAATGTGTGGGCCCCTTACTGAATGAGGGAGGCAACCTAGTGACAGAGGATGTGGAAAAAGCTAATGTACTCAATGCTTTTTTTGCCTCTGTCTTCACTAACAAGGTCAGCTCCCAGACTGCTGCGCTGGGCATCACAAAATGGGGAAGAGATGGCCAGCCCTCTGTGGAGATAGAGGTGGTTAGGGACTATTTGGAAAAGCTGGACGTGCACAAGTCCATGGGGCCGGACGAGTTGCATCCGAGAGTGCTGAAGGAATTGGCGGCTGTGATTGCAGAGCCATTGGCCATTATCTTTGAAAACTCGTGGCGAACGGGGGAAGTCCCGGATGACTGGAAAAAGGCTAATGTAGTGCCAATCTTTAAAAAAGGGAAGAAGGAGGATCCTGGGAACTACAGGCCAGTCAGCCTCACTTCAGTCCCTGGAAAAATCATGGAGCAAGTCCTCAAAGAATCAATCCTGAAGCACTTGCATGAGAGGAAAGTGATCAGGAACAGCCAGCATGGATTCACCAAGGGAAGGTCATGCCTGACTAATCTAATCGCCCTTTATGATGAGATTACTGGTTCTGTGGATGAAGGGAAAGCAGTGGATGTATTGTTTCTTGACTTTAGCAAAGCTTTTGACACGGTCTCCCACAGTATTCTTGTCAGCAAGTTAAGGAAGTATGGGCTGGATGAATGCACTACAAGGTGGGTAGAAAGCTGGCTAGATTGTCGGGCTCAACCGGGTAGTGATCAATGGCTCCATATCTAGTTGGCAGCCGGTATCAAGTGGAGTACCCCAAGGGTCGGTCCTGGGGCCGGTTTTGTTCAATATCTTCATAAATGATCTGGAGGATGGTGTGGATTGCACTCTCAGCAAATTTGCGGATGATACTAAACTGGGAGGAGTGGTAGATACGCTGGAGGGGAGGGATAGGATACAGAAAGACCTAGACAAATTGGAGGATTGGGCCAAAAGAAATCTGATGAGGTTCAATAAGGATAAGTGCAGGGTCCTGCACTTAGGACGGAAGAACCCAATGCACAGCTACAGACTAGGGACCGAATGGCTAGGCAGCAGTTCTGCGGAAAAGGACCTAGGGGTGACAGTGGACGAGAAGCTGGATATGAGTCAGCAGTGTGCCCTTGTTGCCAAGAAGGCCAATGGCATTTTGGGATGTATAAGTAGGGGCATAGCGAGCAGATCAAGGGACGTGATCGTTCCCCTCTATTCGACATTGGTGAGGCCTCATCTGGAGTACTGTGTCCAGTTTTGGGCCCCACACTTCAAGAAGGATGTGGATAAATTGGAGAGAGTCCAGCGAAGGGCAACAAAAATGATTAGGGGTCTGGAACACATGAGTTATGAGGAGAGGCTGAGGGAGCTGGGATTGTTTAGCCTGCAGAAGAGAAGAATGAGGGGGGATTTGATAGCTGCTTTCAACTACCTGAAAGGGGGTTCCAAAGAGGATGGCTCTAGACTGTTCTCAATGGTAGCAGATGACAGAACGAGGAGTAATGGTCTCAAGTTGCAGTGGGGGAGGTTTAGATTGGATATTAGGAAAAACTTTTTCACTAAGAGGGTGGTGAAACACTGGAATGCATTACCTAGGGAGGTGGTAGAATCTCCTTCCTTAGAGGTTTTTAAGGTCAGGCTTGACAAAGCCCTGGCTGGGATGATTTAACTGGGAATTGGTCCTGCTTTGAGCAGGGGGTTGGACTAGATGACCTTCTGGGGTCCCTTCCAACCCTGATATTCTATGATTCTATGATTCTATATATATTTGACATCTGTACTTAAGGCAAGGCAAAGATTATATGTGGTTTTTTTGGTGTGTTTAGAATGGTACAGAACAAGAATGTTATAGAGCTTGCAAAACAGAAAAAAAATGTTTAGAAAAAGCTGAAAGCTTCTTTGTTTATCCCCACCTTCTTCTCCAGTATTTTATTCTATTGTTTTTCTCCAGGGTTTTATCTCTGAATTGTTGCCAAAAAATTTGGCAATCACCGTAGTAAATACCATTATTTCTTTCCCTCCCCATATCCCAAAGGACCTTCCACTCCTATATTCCCCAGTGATAACACCTGCATTGACCTTTTTGACTGTGTAAGGAAACACATTTATTTAGCTTCTATCTCTACCAGTTGCCACATTGGAAGCATATTACAATGTTTGCAGGTCAATCCAGGTGTTATCTCTGGGGAATATAGTAGTGGAGAGTCCTTAGGGATATGGGGAGGGAAAGGAAATAACGTGCTAAGCAATTTGTTGTATCTCCTTCCTGGATAATGTTGGTGTTGTCACCTAATGAACACAGTGACAAGTATAGCTAAGTGGGCCAAAGGGCTGGCTTGTTGAAAATGACAATCAGTCATTTTCCTATGAGTTTCCATATAATAAAATTCAAGCTTGTCCAATGAGGGCAACCGTGTTTGAGTCTTGGATGCTCTCATCTTCTGCCTGGGGAAGGCTCTTTCATAACCTCTAAGTACAGGGATCGTCAACCTTTGGCACGCGGCCCGCCAGGGTAAGCCCCATGGCGGGCCGGGTCAGTTTGTTTATCTGCCGCATCCACAGATTCAGCAGATTGCAGCTCCCACTGGCCGCAGTTCGCCGCTCCAGGCCAATGGGGGCTGCAGGAAGCGGTAGCCAGCACATCCCTCAGCCCGTGCCGCTTCCCGCAGCCCCCATTGGCCTGGAGCGGTGAACCGTGGCCAGTGGGAGCTGCGATCAGCCGAACCTGTGGACGCGGCAGGTAAACAAACCAGCCCGGTCTGCCAGGGGGCTTACCCTAGCAGGACGCGTGCCAAAGGTTACCGATCCCTGCTCTAGTATCTGGTTACACAGTGCTCTTACAGCTGAGAAGAAGGTTGCCTGCCATTCCAACAACACAAAAAAATGCAGTGATCCTGATTGTGGATCAGGCACAAGGGATAACAGAAGAACAGAGAGGTGGTTGAAAGTCACCAAAGCTAATTAATTTCTTAAGTTACGCCCTTGAAGTGATGTTTAGCTGTGGCATTGTCATTTGTGAGCATTAATATGTTAATGAAAGTCTTTGCTTAAAAGCCTAAGAGCACTCTGAAATAGCAACAAAATGTGATAGGTAAAGGGGTAGCAGAATTCTGATGTCCTTAGTAATTTTAACTCCTTCTTTTCTAAGGAATAAAATACTGGTTGAAATACTGTGTTGACTGGGTCAGGGATGTTTAATAAAAAGCTCCTCTCTCTTGCTATTTTCACTTCCTGTCATGGTGAATGCAAGAGCAATGAGAAATGTGTTTGGGTCCCCTGCAGTCATAGGACATGGATCCAAAATTTCCTGCCTTCATCATTCCCTATATAAATATAGATGGTCTTGCTGTTCTGAATGATCATGGGGTGACAGAAGGGGTCTCTTCTACCTTCAGTGGGGCAGCTAACTCCCTTACCCTCAACAGGATTTTCACATCCATTTCTACAGGAGAATAGATCCCTTGATCATTGAGAGAGAATCATTACAGACCCAACTACAAATGTACCTAAATGAAAGTATTTCTTCTCTGAAGACCACTAGAATACAAAAATGCACTGCTCCTTCATCAGAATGAGCATTATACAAGGGTCAGTCTTTTGGAGTATAGTGCCATTGGCAGATCCTGTGTAGTTAGCTAACATCAGTGAGTGTTATAATAGAGAGTCTTGCAATGAAGGTGCTGTAAAACCTAATATGAAACTGAAAAGAACAATTCTCAATTTGAGCTAACAATGCCTCTCGTTATAAAGAAGTATAAGTCATGTGGTCCCCAATTTAAAACTTTCCCCTGTGCTTCTGCAGTCTTTAGGGTAGGCAGTGGTTTCAACCCTGGGGAATGTGTTTATTCAATCTAGTAAAAACATTAAAAAAGGGGATAAATCTCCACTGACCCAAAATGCTTTTCATTACTACTATAAACTATAAAACATTTAGAAAGGAGTTTAGAGTAAAGATAATATAGTTTGCATAGCCAGAGTGTATGACCTTGAGTGGTAGTTACAGAGCTCAGTTGCAACTTATAGTACTTCATCACAAAATCATTAAGGGCAAGGGGGAAGATTATAAGGTGTTACATTGATTCTGATAATTAAAAACATGCATGATGCTACAGGCTTGGCCACTGAAAGTAATAAAATTGTGTAAGTTCAAATCCTGTAAAAGGGGTTAATCATTGATTTCAGAATGTGGCAAGTTTATTGATCTTGTTAACAGCAAAAAATGTGTGTGGTTACCTCTCTTGGAAAGAAAAACAGGTATCTGACCTGTTACTAGTAGGATGCCCGAGCCAACAAGGACCCATGCTAATCAAAAATGAATTGCAACTGTTATTCCATTCCGTTTCCTGCCAGAGTCCTTGCATTGGTAAATTACTTAAATCAGCACAAACCATCTTTCAAGACCAAGCTTTGTATTCTTGTGCTACAGTTCTGTCCTGTACGTAATGGCAAGGGCAAAAATTCTTAGCCTTTAATCTGCAGCAACGTTGTTAAGACTAAGGGCTAGAACTTAGATTCATAGATTTTTAAAGGCCTGATAGGATCATTGTGATCATCTAGTCCGGGCTCCTCAATAACATAGGCTGTAGGACTTCCTTGAATTACTTCCCATGACAAGTCCAATTTCGTTGAACTTAGAGCAGCGGTTCCCAAACTTGTTCCGCCCCTTGTGCAGGGAAAGCCCCTGCCGGGCGGCGCCAATTAGTTTACCTGCCATGGTCCACAGGTTCGGCCGATCGTGGCTCCCAGTGGCCGCGGGTCGCTGCTCCAGGCCAATGGGAGCTGCTGGAAGCAGCCCGGGCCAAAGGATGTACTGGCTCCTGCTTCCAGTAGCTCCCATTGGCCTGGAGCAGCGAATGGCGGCCACCAGGAGCCACAATCGGCCGAACCTGCGGCCACAGCAGGTAAACAAACAGGCGCGGCCCGCCAGGGGTTTTCCCTGCACAAGTGGCAGAACAAGTTTGGGAACCACTGACCTAGAGCATATCTTTTTAGAAAAACATCCAGTTCACCACGAGCCTTAGTAATTTGTTCCAATGGTTAACGACCCTCACTGTTAAAATTTGCAACTTTTTTCTAGCCTGAATTTGTCTGGCTTCAACTTCTAGCCTTTGCATTTTGGTTGCTAGATTGAAGAGTCCTCTATTATCAAATTTCTGTTCCCCATGTAGATATTTATAGACTGTGATCAAATCGGCCCTTTATAGACTGTGATCAAATCAGCTCTTTGGTAAAATAAACAGATTGAGAATTTCACTATGGGTATGTCTGCACTGCAGCATGGAGTGAGCTTCTCAGTATGGGTAGGTTTCAGAGTAGCAGCCGTGTTAGTCTGTATTCGCAAAAAGAAAAGGAGTACTAGTGGCACCTTAGAGACTAACCAATTTATTTGAGCATAAGTTTTCATGAGCTACAGCTCACTTCATCGGATGCATTGAGCTGTAGCTCACAAAAGCTTATGCTCAAATAAATTGATAAGTCTTTAAGGTGCCACTAGTACTCCTTTTCTCAGTACGGGTAGGCAGATACATGCTAGCTCTACCTAAGGTAGCACACTAAAAATAGCAGGGTAGCCACAGGTAGTACAGAGATAATATAACTTCCCTACTCCTACTTGATATTCCCCAGATATACATCCAAGGATTGCATTAGCCCTTTCGGTCACAGCATCGCACTGAGAGATTATGTTCAGCTGATTATCCACCATGACCCCCAAGTCTCTTTCATAGTCCCAGGATAGAGTTCCCCATCTTGTTTGTGTGGCCTGCATTCTTTGTTCCTAGATGTATGACTTCACACTTATTAGACACCGCAACAGATATTGTTTGATTGCTTATCAGTGGCCTGTCTTCATCATTATTTACCACTTCCCCCAATGTTTGTGTTATCTGAAAACTTTTATCAGTAATGGTTTTGTTTTCTTCCAGGTCACTGACAAAAATATTAAATAACATAGGGCCAAGAACAGATCACTACAAGAAACACACCTATTCAATGATCATTCCCCATTTACAATTACATTTTGAGACCTGTTAGTTAGCCAGTTTTTCATTCATTTTATATGTGCCATGTTGATTTGTATCATCCTAGCTACTTAATCAAAATTTTGTGTGGGACCAAGTCAAATGCCCTACAGAAGTTGAAGTACTTTACATCAATGCTGTTATCTTTACCAACTAAACTTGTAATCTCATTTTTAAAAAAATCAAGTTAGTTTGACAAAATCTATTTTCCTCACATTTGAAATTTTGATTTCGGCAATGAGTCTTGTTAAAGATTGCCACTTTGGTCCAAATTCTAATTTCTGTTGTACCAGTGTAAATCAAGAGTACCTCCTTTGACTTTGGTGGAGTTGCTTCATATTTGCAACCGTGTGAATGATATAAGAATCTGCTCCTCCATCCCTGACATCGAATGAACCTTTGTGAGAATAATAGGCAATAGTGATTGTTGCCTGATCTATTGATTGTGTATGAATTATATTACCGGTAATTATTTAAGAATTCCCAATTAACAATGAGGCTTGGTAGGTTCTGGTCCTGAGATCAGGCCCGGTGTTAAAATTTACTGTTAAGTTGGGAATCCCAATGTGCATGGTTGCAACACACTCACTTAGGAAAAACCTACTGTATTTGTAATAGTTTTATTAACCGTCAGCAAAGTTACAAACACTCCAACCCAGCAAGGTAGAGATAATACAGAATATGCATTTGAGCATCCGTAGACTCACACACCATCCCTTGCTAAATAACTTGAAGTGTTAGTTATCAGCTTCCTCGTCATCATCGTCAGTGGGCATCCTCATGGCATCTCCAAAGAGCTGAATCTCTCAAGGCACAAAGGCCAGGATACAACTTTTATAATGTGTTATACTACTGCCTCTATGCCTAATGCATATTCAGTAAGGGTTTCATCCCCTTTTCTTTATTTGTATTTCCTCACCTTACTAATAGTGGGGTAACTTCTCCCACAGTTTACATCCATTTACCTCAAGCTTATTAACATATACATCAGTCAGTTACCAGGCTATTCCTGTGGTCAGACATCTGCTGTTGTTCCTAACTTTAAAACAGCACAGGCTGGTATAAACTAACATCCGGTGGTTACCTGTCAGGAGTTTAGTCTTTACAACATTCTGTCTGATACTTTATGATCTAGTGTTACTCCAGGTTATTTGCTTATGCTAAAGCTTTTTGCCATGATTGCTTTAGCTAAGCTATTATCTTACAGGTTTTGAGGCTTGTAGGCTCATTGTATTACTGCCTTAACTTATGACTATGCCTGGCCCATACGCTTACATAGTCATGCCAAAATCAAGCCTCACGGTTGGATAACAGGAGCAAAGGTATGTAAATATCGGTGCTTCCTTTGATTTGCATCTCAAACATAGTAAGCATAAATTGCTCTGCTATCTTGATAGTATATATGTATTCCTTTAAAAATAATATTTGGCTTAAACCTCATTTAATTTTTTTAAAAAGAAAAGGAGGACTTGTGGCACCTTAGAGACTAAAAAATTTATTTGAGCATAAGCTTTCATGAGCTGCAGCTCACTTCATGGGATGCATTCAGTGGAAAATACAGTGGGGAGATTTATATACACAGAGAACACGAAACAATGGGTGTTACCATATACACTGTAAGGCGAGTGATCAGGTAAGGTGAGCTATTACCAGCAGGAGAGCGGGGCGGGGGGGAGCCTTTTGTAGTGATAATCAAGGTGGGCCATTTCCAGCAGTTGACAAGAACGTCTGAAGAACAGTGGGGGTTGGGGAGGTGGGGGAATAAACATGGGGAAATAGTTTTACTTTGTGTAATGACCCATCCACTCTCAGTCTTTATTCAAGCCTGAGTTAATTGTATCCAGTTTGCAAATTAATTCCAATTCAGCAGTCTCTCATTTGAGTCTGTTTTTGAAGTTTTTTTGTTGAAGAATTGCCACTCTTAGGTCTGTAATTGAGGGACCAAAGAGATTGACGTGTTCTCCGACTGGTTTTTGAATGTTATAATTCTTGACGTCTGATTTGTGTCCATTTATTCTTTTACGTAGAGACTGTCTAGTTTGGCCAATGTACATGGCAGAGGGGCATTGCTGGCACATGATGGCATATATCACATTGGTAGATGTGCAGGTGAATGAGCCTCTGATAGTGTGTCTGATGTGATTAGGCCCTATGATGGTGTCTCCTGAATAGCATTTGTAAAATACATGTTTTCTATTACCAGGTCATGGTAAGAATTAACATTGATATGAACCAGCTCTCCACCTAGCTGTAGATAGAAACCAGCTTTCAGATTTGATAACGTCCAACTGCAAAAGTATGCCAACAAACTTTATTAAAACAAGATTTTTAAAGAACAATTTATTTGAAGCAACTTTTAACTTTAATAATAATTTTTCAGTGAAAGGACAGATTAATAAAATGATTAATGTGCAGATAGTCTTATCAGTAGCAAATGATTTCAGAATTATATTAGAATTTACCCTTATCATGCAAATTGAACTAAGCAATACTTTTCTCACCATGTACATGTGACAAATTTTACAGACACTTCAATACTTACTTACTGCGAAATCGCTGACATGACGAATACTCAGGAGCATACTGTGCATCAGAGCACAAGATAAATAATCGTCTGTAAAATGTGCTAAAACTTTATTATAAACTTCATAGTGGCAAAATAATGGAATTGTTTCCTGTGCACAAGATCTTAACTGTTCACTACTTTATACTGCTGACATATTGACAAAATGAAATTAAAACAAAAATTAAAAAAAAAACCCTTCTCTAGTGGAATAAATCATTGGGATGATGTTCTGTGGTGGTGGAAATCAGTAAGTGACATTTATTATGTCCAGTAAAACATTAATCAGTTCTTTCTGGTGCCATTTTAATTCATTCAAGTACTTTGTTTTTTCTTGCTTAAAGGGAAATTATATTTTGAAGAGGGCCTATAAAAATAGCATTGTATTCCATGATTGCTGTAAAAATACTGTTGTGGATTGCTATGTCTTCCCTTTTTGCTAAGTTATAGCTAATTAAGCTCATAATATCTGTCAGTCTTGGAAAATTAAGTCTGGTTTCTTCTCCTTCATTTTACCCCAACCATCAATAAAGATTTTACAATTGGAACTTATTTGGACAAGTCAGAAACAGGATCTAACTTGTTTTCTAATAGCAATATTGATTCTTTTGTGCTAACAGGAGTAAAAAAAAGCAGGAAATGTTTATTTTTGTCTGATATAAACAAGTGTTATGATGAATACTATAAATTCAGGGAGCAGAAAGATGCCACTTTTTACATGGTTACTTTTCTAATCATTAGTACTCTTTCAGAATTAAAGACTACATGTCTTCTCAGGGATCACTGAAATATGAAACTAGGATTTAAATGTAGCTGCTTTATACTGGTCCATGCAGTCTAAGTAGTGCAACATAGTGCTTTTAAAGAAAACAAATACATTCTTCTTGCCCTAACCAATTACCAGTAGTGAGTGGATAGACAGGTGTTAATTTTCACTGACACATGTTTTTACAGATGTTTGTTGCTTTAAGAATGAGTTTCTTATCTAGAGAGCAATCTTTTTCACAAGTCATTCTACCTCGATTTAATAGCGCTCATGAGATCCTCAGAGTAGACTGCTTATTCCCAAATGAGTAGCCTCTATTTATATGTGTCTATCAGCAGCAGAATTTATGAAAGATACACAAGTTATGTGAACTTTAAATGTTTTCACAGTTGTTAAACTAGTCCAACTATTTCAACAACAGTCACTGCTTAGAACAGTTTTGGACTCACTAGCTGCTCAGCTGAAGTTTGAAAACCCTGTGTGTAAACCAAGCAAATCCCAGATTGCTTGTCAACTGCAAAAAACACATTCTCGTCTTGACATTTCCTACTGAGGAAACCACTTAGAAGATATTTTCTGTTTGAATTATTCAAACCATCCTCTTCCACGCCCACTGTCCACCCATTGCCATGGTTCTGCAATGAGCACAGAAGAAAAAAAAAGTAAGCCTTACTGGCGAAAAACACAGTATGGTACCGGCAGACTCAGAGAGAAGAAATTTCTACAAAACTATGCCACCACCATGAACGAGGCAAGAAGATCCTACCTGTCCACTCCCACAGAGGCAGCAAGGTCATGGCTTGTGGAACTTTTCTGGCAGCAGTAAAAGGGCTCGAGACCCTCATAGGTCTGTGTGCTAAAATGCCTAATTTAACCAGGTTTTCCCACATGTAGGCAGCTCTTATAATACACTGTGCATTTCAGAATACCTTCGGACATGCTTGGAGATGCATCTTGGATTGTGCTTGGGTATCTTAAAAGGAATCTTTGAAAATTGAGCTGAATACTACTGTTAAATAAAAAACGGAGGTTAAAAAATAGCTAATTTTTGCAGTTAGCTTTTCCTTACGGTAGTAACTGTTATTTTTTTCAGTAATTCTGGCTTATAGAAGTTACCAGTAGATGCAGTTTTTCAGTTGAATAATAGTTTAAGCAAGTTAACATATATATTACTTTTAATTAACTTGTGCTGATGCATGTATTTCACTTCTAATACAAGTGTCAGATTTATGTCATTTGTTTATCATGTTTAAGTTTAAAATATTGACTCACCAGCACACAGTACAAATTAAAAGTTAGCTGTAAGACCAAATCAATTCTCCCCCCTTTAAACCACCCCCAAAAAAAAAACAGAGCAGGAAGGACAATAACATTAATCAGAATGATAAGATGAGGTATAAAAGTTAGAAACAGATGGGCTCACTCAGGTCAATCTAATTTCTAGTGTCAGCTAGTGACATCACAGAATTATTCATCGCACCAGGGGCCAATGACTGAGTGGACCATTCACCTCTAGAGATGGTCCCTTCAGGTACAGTTTCCACAGATAACCGAAGGCAGATTGTTTGTTATCAAGGTAGGACAAGAACTTTAGGATGGCAATATCAAAAAGTGGGATAATTAATCACTGTTTCATAGGAGAGGAGGAAACAAAAGCATTGGGTAGACAAGCAGGACAATCCTATGAAAGTAAGAAACTGTCATTCCACTGAGACTTATAAGTGTATTTACAATGTATTTATTTAAAAATTGGCACTTGCCTTAGATTAAATGTGCCTTCCTTTTGATATAGATCTGTTATACCTAAACCTTTACAAATTCCAAGGTTTTATTAAGGTTTACAGAAATATCTGTATATTGTGTTTCAAGCTATTATAGAGTTGTATACACTTTATATACAAAAATCGTTAGTGTTGATAATTGCAAAAACCTGTATTGTTCTAACTTCGCAGTCTTGTCAGTTGTCAGCAGTGAGTACAGTAGTTCTGAGAGAGACAGAAATCAGTACTAGAGCTGGCGGAAATTTTTTTGAATTTCATGCATTTTAATGCAAATAGAGACAGTTTTTCACAAAAAAATTATTTACTTCAAATGTGCCCATTATTCTGACCAGCTCTTTCACTAAGCCTTAGAAATATCCTTGCGTCCATTATTCCGTCAGACCTTCAAGGGCCTTAACCTCATTTATACTAAGACCCCTTAAAATGGGTGTTAATTGTATGTACACCCACTCTAAGTCCCCTTTACATTGCCAGAGTGGAATAAAGAGCCTTAGTGTAAATGACAGGTTTCAGAGTAACAGCCGTGTTAGTCTGTATTCGCAAAAAGAAAAGGAGTACTTGTGGCACCTTAGAGACTAACCAATTTATTTGAGCATGAGCTTTCGTGAGCTACAGCTCACTTCATCGGATGCATACCGTGGAAACTGCAGCAGACTTTATATACACACAGAGAATACGAAACAATACCTCCTCCCACCCCACTGTCCTGCTGGTAATAGCTTATCTAAAGTGATCATCAAGTTGGGCCATTTCCAGCACAAATCCAGGTTTTCTCACTCTCCACCACCCCCCCCCCCCAATTCACTCTCCTGCTGGTGATAGCCCATCCAAAGTGACAACTCTCTGCACAATGTGCATGATAATCAAGGTGGGCCATTTCCAGCACAAATCCAGGTTTTCTCACCCCCCCACCCCCATACACACACAAACTCACTCTCCTGCTGGTAATAGCTCATCCAAACTGACCACTCTCCAAGTTTAAATCCAAGTTAAACCAGAACATCTGGGGGGGGGGGGTAGGAAAAAACAAGGGGAAATAGGCTACCTTGCGTAATGACTTAGCCACTCCCAGTCTCTATTCAAGCCTAAATTAATAGTATCCAATTTGCAAATGAATTCCAATTCATCAGTTTCTCGCTGGAGTCTGGATTTGAAGTTTTTTTGTTTTAAGATAGCGACCTTCATGTCTGTGATTGCGTGACCAGAGAGATTGAAGTGTTCTCCGACTGGTTTATGAATGTTATAATTCTTGACATCTGATTTGTGTCCATTTATTCTTTTACATAGAGACTGTCCAGTTTGACCAATGTACATGGCAGAGGGGCATTGCTGGCACAAGATGGCATATATCACATTGGTGGATGTGCAGGTGAACGAGCCTCTGATAGTGTGGCTGATGTTATTAGGCCCTGTGATGGTGTCCCCTGAATAGATATGTGGGCACAGTTGGCAACGGGCTTTGTTGCAAGGATAAGTTCCTGGGTTAGTGGTTCTGTTGTGTGGTATGTGGTTGTTGGTGAGTATTTGCTTCAGGTTGCGGGGCTGTCTGTAGGCAAGGACTGGCCTGTCTCCCAGGATTTGTGAGAGTGTTGGGTCATCCTTCAGGATAGGTTGTAGATCCTTGATAATGCGTTGGAGGGGTTTTAGTTGGGGGCTGAAGGTGACGGCTAGTGGCGTTCTATTATTTTCTTTGTTAGGCCTGTCCTGTAGTAGGTAAATTCTGGGAACTCTTCTGGCTCTATCAATCTGTTTCTTTACTTCCGCAGGTGGGTATTGTAGTTGTAAGAAAGCTTGACAGAGATCTTGTAGGTGTTTGTCTCTGTCTGAGGGGTTGGAGCAAATGCGGTTGTATCGCAGAGCTTGGCTGTAGACGATGGATCGTATGGTGTGGTCAGGGTGAAAGCTGGAGGCATGCAGGTAGGAATAGCAGTCAGTAGGTTTCCGGTATAGGGTGGTGTTTATGTGACCATTGTTTATTAGCACTGTAGTGTCCAGGAAGTGGATCTCTTGTGTGGACTGGACCAGGCTGAGGTTGATGGTGGGATGGAAATTGTTGAAATCATGGTGGAATTCCTCAAGGGCTTCTTTTCCATGGGTCCAGATGATGAAGGTGTCATCAATATAGCGCAAGTAGAGTAGGGGCTAAATTCCAAGAGAAATATGGGATCTGTGAGAGAAACATGGACTCTACAAATAAGTTTGTTTGTGTATTCAGTCTTGTCCAACTGAACTCCTTTTTGTTTGCATACAGATAGAAAGATGGGCCTTATCTACCACTCTTCCTCATTAATATTATCCTTTACCATGTGGTGAAAGCAGTCATTACTATATTAATATCTATTACAAAAACAGAATTATAAAAATTATAGACTAGATAGTTAAAAGGTCAAATCCTGCAGTGCTAACTATAAGGGAGTTTTGTCTGAGTAAAGATTGAATAAAATCTAAGTACGTACTGAGGGATTTGGTCCAGTGTTTGTAATGATATATATAGATATAGATATCCTTCTGGGAAAACTTTGAGAGGTAAAAGGTATCCTGTTCTTCACCTCCTATGCTAAAAAATGTGCAAGTCTCACACTATGTTAAGTGCATGTATAATAATTCTCACATATGGCAATAGTATACATGTGTAGTATCCCTCTAGGGAATATCAGCTTCCTGGTCAAACAGGCCCTTTAAACAGCTTTTGTGCATGTGAAAACAATTAAATGTTTAACTAAGGAGATCCTCAGATACATTAGATTGATATTATTTGTCTTAAGAAAGCTACACCAAGCCGTGAAAGATTTGAATCTGGGTGGCCGTTGAAGACACAGCAGTTTGACTGTAAAGTTGTTACAGTTTGTCACTGTTAATAAAAAGTGTTTTAAAATGTATCATGTGTCAGCTATTAAGGATTTTGGAAGAATTCATTGTTAGAAACAACCTCCGAGGGGTAAAGCTTAACTAGTTACACAGGGGAAGTTCCTTTCTCTCAAATTTCCATTTTAATTGGTGTTTAACTTAGACTTCCTAGACTTCCTAGGCTGAGTGGAAGCATTTCGTACTGTCACATAAGAGACTCTGGCTTGAACTTGCCTGCAGTCCATCAGGTATTGGGAGTGCTATAGAATCAAGGAGCCCATCTCAAAATGGGTGGAAAGTGAGTCTGGTATCACTCAGTTAAGACTCATTGCAGCCAGTTGATTGGAGTTCCATCAAATAGTCCTATCTACAGGTCAATGTCCAATGAGAGTTGGATCAGTAACATATATGTGGGATCATCAGAACTGTGTGAGAGAGAGCCAAGGATAAAGTTTTGATAGAAGACACGGTGGTTAGAACTTATAATTTTACCCTATTTGATTAGTCCTCAGAATCTTTGTATATTAGTTTTTCTTCTACATCCAGAATTTACCTTCCAACATAACCCTAAAATATCTTTGTCAAATAAAACATGAGCACTAGGAGTTTCCTGCCATTTTCATAACTGCAAGCACATGATGTAAGAAATCTACCAGGAAAGATCCAAATACTATTACTAGTGCTGTTTCATAACCAGTTACAGCTGCTGCTCCACTGAGTAAGAACGCAGTTGGCTATCATGTTCTGTGCCTCTCCTGCTTGCAAGAATGTGACTTGAGTTTCTAGAAAGAGTTTTAGTAGGGAAGCAATTATTGTAAAGCATTTTAGAGGAGTGAATCTCAGATCTAGAATTCCAGCTGAAAAAATTTGTCAATATTTAAATCGAATGCATGAACACTAAATGTTTTTACCTGTGAATGTTACTGGGATTTTCTTGGCAGCTTTTTCTTTCCAAAAATGAATTATGTAGATAGAGGTACTGTAAAACTTTCTAACGACGACAAAGAAAAACATACAGTAATTGCTAGTATATCCTTGCCAAGAGATTAATTGCATAAGAAATATATTTTATTCAGCTTCCAGAACTGCCTTGCTTTCACTAGTAGAAAACACATGTCAGCTCTCACCAGTGATGTTTATGTCTTTGCACAAACCTGCCTTCTTTCAGCAGAAAAATGCTCTAACTAGAAATGACTGCAGGTTACGGGGAGGGAGTGAAATGTTAGGTAGAACTGAGTAATACTCAGAACAATATGCTGGTGAAACTGTAAGAAATGTAAGTGACTGTGTTTTCATAGGGCCAAGCACAATGAAGGTCCCGATCCTGATCTGTACCACTGTTCATTAAATAGGAATCTGAACTCACCTTTATTTTTAGATGCTCTATCTGCCCATGCATCTGAGGCAACATGTTTAAGGTGCCTATCAAGGTGTAATGTGCAACAGTCAACAGCTAAGTAGAATAATAAAAAAGCCACCTGTCAAGGTAATATGTAAAATTCACTGAAGTTAGGAGCCTGAGTATTCATTGGTACCATAGGACCCCCCCCCCAATACATTAATGATGACAAAACAGCAACATTATTTCTTCTTGTTATTGGTATCCCTCTGTTGTAGGTTTTTTTTCCTGGACACTAAAACATAACTGCCTTGTGATTTTAAATGGGTTTCTAAACTAGAACAGAATATATTACCCCAGATATCACTTTCCCTGAAATTGCATAGTGACATACAAGCCTGGACAATTCTTTTCCCTTTCCAAAGTGAATGCAACCCTTGCATTTCTGAAATATTGTTATGAAATAGGGCCAATATGTTCCCATTTTCTAAATTAGACACAAGTAACTGTTTTGTGCTCCTTTGGAAAGTATGAGAGAATATTATTCATCTGTTTGCTTTAATGGATTCCTGCCAAATAAAAACATATAAATTTTATTTTATATAAAGTTGGAACAGGAATATAGATAAATTGTATGATGTGGTTAATAATGTAAAGATAAATTATGCAGGATTAATCTGTATATATGGGTATACTGTGCCATACATAATAATAAAAAAAGCCCATCTGATTGCCCATACAAATAATTATACAGTTAAATGGAGCAGATTTCTCTTTTCCATTCTGTCATTTCTTACTATTTATTATGAACTCAGTTCCTCTAAAGCAAAATATCCCTTGTCTCGAGTCACATGTTCTTAAGTGTGTAACTTTTGGGAAATAAAATTAACTTTAATTCTTAGTTACCCTCTACTCCCACTTCTCCAAGGGAAAAGTAAAGAATGCTTCAATTGGGACAACTCAAAGTTCAAGACCTTTGAAGGCTCAAATCCTGTGGTCCTCATGCAGCCAAACTTCCCATCAGTTTCACTGTGACTTTTGACTGCACTAGGAGGTTTGCTGATGCGAGAACTACAGGATCTGAGCCCTTAAAGCTCTTGAACTGTCTGTTGTCTCTCTTGAAATATTCTGCACTTTTCCCTGAGAGAAGTGGAGTCATAGAAAGTGAATTAGAACATTCAGTCATCTGTGCTTGGCAGAATAGGATGTATTTTCCCATCAAGGCTCAGCTGCTTGATGTAAATAACTCATATTAATGCCTGGGTCTGTCTAGTTTAGTGGTGCAGTAAGACAAAAATAATTCTTTAATTGTTTTTCTCTGTCGATAAACAGTGCCTCCAGTTTGCAGATTTACAAGTGGGGTAAAAAAGCAAATAGGCTATATTTATGGTTAAAGTCGTTCCATCTATCCACTTGGCATATCTCAGGGATAAATTCTGTTTCTTTGCTTTTGCCCTCAAAACAGTTAAAAATAAAGCATTTTACTTTGCACATGTATTGTAGCTGTCTGTGTGTTTTTTGCATTTTCATTGTTGAATTTCAGTGGCCATCATGTTACCCATTCACCTACCTTTGTTACATGGTTCTGAGGTTCATCTCAGTCTCCTCTAATATAGCCTACATAATTTAGTGCTAGCTGCTCATTTGGCCACCTCAGTATTGTCAGCCCAGCTGTCTAATTTAACTGACCAATTATATATCCAAGCATTTACACCTTATTCATCACACTAGCATCTGAGCTCAACACAATAATAGGCCTAGATTCTTCCTTAGTTCATCCAAGATCTTTGGGGTATTTTCTTCCATGTCTTCTCCTTCTCTTCTTTTTCTACTTTTTATCTTCAGGTACTGTCAGTAGCTTAAGTACATAAGTTTCCAACTTTCATTAGTGATATGACAAAAATAACTGACCCTGCTTATGCTGGTTTCTATGTTTTTGCTCTTAATGCATTGGAATTCAATAGTCCACACCAAAAAAAAAAAAAAAAAATCCTGAACCCTCTAACTCCAGTTTCTCTATTGGTTTAGTAAATACATCTAAAGTTAACTCACATTAACATCTTGATCTTAAAACAACAACTATTGCTAAAGCAAATCCCTAGATCTAGTTCCTTGCATTAACTGTTGCTGAAATTAATGACCATATGAAAAACAGTGTTTTATCGGATGTGCTTTAATTGGAGTTTGGCCATTTCTGATAATATAGAAAAGAACTGGAATAGAAAGGAAGTATTTTAAAAAAACTGACTTTAAAATACAAATCTGGATCTGCAGTGGCATTCATATTTCTAAAACGGAGTTGGCAGACTTGTGGCATAAAGTTAAGAGAGAGCTAATCTAAATTCAGACTACATCATTGAATAGAAAACAATAAATGGAGTACTTAATATTGAGAACAGTTTGTCACTGAAACATGTTACAAAGTTGGATATTTCAGCCCATTTCTACTTAACTTATTTTCTGCTATCGGCATATTAATAGGGTTTGTCTGAGGATACTAATGAAGGAGCAGTTGTTTCATGTCACAAGGTACACTAAAGGCCATTTAAACGTGCGCAGTGGCATCACACTGCAACAAAAAGGCAGAGAGGCAGTTTTGGCTCAACAGAGCAATAGTTCAGTATGCTGAGCTGACAAAGAGCTTTCCAATTGTTTGTGCCATTGGACTAACTTCTGTCACAGTGCACCAATACAAACTCACTGATTTCAGTAAGAGGGGAATTCGGCCTTATATCTTTTTCCATTCACCCCCCTTTGATTTTTTTTTTTTTTTGGTTACTTTTTAAACCATATCACGTCTCCATTTCAAATAAAAAATGACCCTTATGAAAAGCCCTTATTTATGGACTGCCTTTCTATGAGTGCCTGCTGCACTCAGTCCTTCTACTTCTTTTGTTTCAGAGTAGCCGCCGTGTTAGTCTGTATTCGCAAAAAGAAAAGGAGGACTTGTGGCACCTTAGAGACTAACCAATTTATTTGAGCATGAGCTTTCGTGAGCTACAGCTCATTGGTTAGTCTCTAAGGTGCCACAAGTCCTCCTTTTCTTTTTACTTCTTTTGTATGTTACTTACACAGGGTTCACCTGGAAAAGGGCCAGAAAGTTATGAGGACTGAATGGAACTGGAGTCATTCGCAACTGAAAAACCTTTTTAAGAAACAGCACCATGAATTCACATCACAAAGCACCTTTGCATTTTGACATCATAGTGATGTAGCTGAGCTATAATAGTGTTTAAACCCAGTGATGGATGGCTTTATAGTCTGAAACCATTTTGCCTGTTTGAATGTGCCTTTTTATTCTTCATAAGACCCTTATGTAAGGAACTATAGCTAATAAGTGCCATTGGGCTTTGTTATCCTTCCTGTTTACATTTTTAATTTGTCAAACTCAGATGGAGTGAAACAGGATATCCGAAATGGGAGAAATTAGAGCAGGACAAAACGACAAAACATATTAACACTGGGAAAGCATTAGGAGCGTCCCTGTGTGAGAAGCAAAGAGAGAAACTGAGAGTGTGAAATATTCTGGATTGGTCATTTTCTGATTTGGGGGCTTTATTTTGTGTGTATCTGTATGTTATTACATGGTAAGGCCTCAACTGGAGCATTGTATCTAGTTCTGGGCACCATATTACAAGAAAGATATGAACTAATCGGTGATAGTCACAAGGAGGATGGTGAAAATTTGTTCTCCTTAACCTCTGAGGATAGGACAAAAAGCAATGGGCTTAAATTGCAGCCAGGGAGGTTTAGGTTGGACATTAGGAAAAACTTAAGCACTGGAACAAATTTCCGAGGGGGGTTTTGGAATCTCTGACATTGGAGGTTTTTAAGAACAGGTTAGACAAACACCTGCCAGGAATGGTCTAGTTATTACTTAGTCCTGCCTAAAGTGCAGGGGACTGGATTAGATGACCTATTGAGGTCCCTTCCAGTCCTACACTTCTATGATTATGTGATTACAGCAAAGGCAGCTAGTGCCCAAGATTGATATAAATGTTGCCAATGGAGAGAATTCTTTTTTTTTTGATCCAAAAATCAAAAGAAAGATAATGGGAAAAGAACATCCCAAGAAATTATAGTAATTTATTTGCCAATGGTTCTCAGCCTTTTACATGCCGTGACCTTTCCTCAGGCCCATCTAGCTGGAATGTAGTCAGGACTACCCTCGTATCTACCAATATGGAGAAGGGGGAAATGTTTGCGACCCCTCTGGCATGTTTTCACAACTGCAAGCTTGCAAACCCATGCTTTGTATGATGATCTTGTGTGGCAGTAGAGTAGGCATGGAACATGTTGCATTTGCAACATGAAGACAAATTTCTCCTCTCTACTCAGCACTAGAGATCTCTGCTGCATGTTCTGCATTTGCTTTGCTTACTGGACTTCTGTCACCATCAGTAGGAATTCCATAAATGTAATAAGTGCAGAATATTCAAATAAAACCCATACTAAGTTGAGAAATCTACAGTGCAGCTCCAAGTAGTGACTTTTACTCTTGGTCTTTTAAAATGAATGTGCATTTTTGTTTAAATCAGAAAGGTGCGGGTCATTTTTCAGAGATACCAAATGAGACATAAGGAATAATATGCAAGCAGCTATCTTTAGCAAGCTTTGTTCAATCAAATGTTACTGACACCTGAGTATAGTGTAAATTCAATACAGGGTGCTCTTATATGTAGCTAAAAGTAATGACACATGGGAAGCTCCAGCAGAATCCAAATGCAGTGGGAAAGTTCCAAGATAAACATCCATGCTTTTGCAAAAATATTAGAAGAAGCAAATGAAAAAGAAATGGAAAGTAATTTTTTCAAAAATCACCTTAAAGCAGTGGTTCCCAAACTGGGGTTCGTAAAATGTTACAGGGGGTTCTCGGGGGGAAAAAATCCCTAATGGCGGAGAGAGCTGTCCCTGAGGACCCCAGGCAGCATGAGGCCAGCAGCCTGGAGCCCCTCGACTTCCAAGAGCTAAGGAGATCAAAGCAAGCATATCTATCACACTGAGGAGATTTAAACTTCAAGACTCCTTATAAGAAATGTAAAGGGAGGTGGATATTTACTGCTGTTTTTAAAATTAAATAGGCAGCTAGTATAGTTTTTAAAATTATTATGAAGAACATGTTTAAGCTTTGTTGCAATATGTGTTGTTTGCCTGGACTGCTCAAGACCTGAATGCGTATGTAGGAGGAACTCTTTGAGTTGGCTTCTTAAATCCCTTCATGCTGTTTCACATCTGATACTCCTTGATGAAACACAGGAGCCTTGTCTTATAACAGGCTTGTTCAAAATGATACAAGCTATGAAAGTGAGATCTTGGAAGAGTGTTACCATTTTCATAATGTAATAAAAAATACTGTAATGATAAATAATAATTAATAATAAATAGTGTGTAATAATGTCATGACATGTCATGAAAACAAATTTTATATTTCCAAGATCACTGCTATTATAATTTATACTCAGGTAAAGGAGAAAGTCCCTGGAAATATTCATTTTTAGAAGGGGGTTTGCGAGACTTGACATTTTAGTGAAAGGTTCACAGGTTGTTAAAGTTTGGGAACCACTACCTTAAAGCAATGCAGGATCATCTGTCTGTAGTTAAAGTTCAAGCCTTCCCTTTTACTCTGCTGCTCTAAACTGACATGGGAACAACATATAAGTTGCCATTGACATATGGAGCACTGGAAGTAAGAGATGCAAAATCAACTATTTTTATATATGTATATGTGCAGCACCTAACACAATCAGACTCTGATCCTGATTGGGTCCTCGGAGTGCTACTGAAATATTAATAGTTTAAACTAATATAGAAATAGAGGTGGAAAGTACTTACTGTAAACTGACCTTTGTGACTTCTAAATGCCAAATAAGCTTAAAGGCTCTAATTCAGCAATGCACTTAAGCATATGCTTAGGTCCCATTGACTTTTGACTTCAGTGGGACTTAAGCTTGTGTATAAAGTTAAGATGTGCTCAAGTGCTTTGCTGAATCAGGTCTTAAAGGTCTCATCCATCTCCCATTGAAGCCAATGGGATCCGTTCTGTTGCTTTTCACAGGAATCGGAGATCAGGCCTCAGAAACATATCAACCTTTAAATAGCGAAGCAGTGATTAGATTACCAAAAAGGGGTTGAAATACGTAGTGCGTAAAATGAATTGGTGATCTCAGTCCAGTTCCTAGTGAACAGATATCTGTGTCTTAAAGCCAACCATCACAATTTCTCGGTCCTTCTCAATCAGGGGAGGGACTGGGGATGGGAAATGTGCATTGCACAGCTAGTGTGGTCTTTGTTCCATGGCTAAATAAATAGTTTCAGTTCCAAGGAACATTGACACTGCACCTTTCCCCAAAGATGAGCTCCCTCCAGTCACATTTGAATAAGCTATAACTTTCCATACTCATAATGTAACATGTAATTTTTGTTTAAGTGAAAGAAGTTGGCTGGAACATAAAGATCCATAAAGCATAATAAAGTATTACCAGAATCTAATCAAGAGTCCAGTTTTGAACTGTTAATGGTAGTTGTTACAATAGATATGCATGTCATAGTCCATTACCTCCTAGGGCTTCTCTTGTACTATCTCAGTTCACGCCTACCCCCCTTAGGCTGGGTGGGGGCTCTCAAAATGAAGTCCAGGTGGTTTTATAATCCTCTCTTTTTTTTCCCAGGGATGTGTCTGTCAGACTTCAATACTCCTGTTTCTTCCAGTTGATTTACTCCACTGCCCTGTTACTGAAGCTCATTTCCAAAATACCCCAAAATAGTGCATGTACCATTTGAGCTACTAATCCTGTTTTGTGTAAATGAATTCTCCTCTGGTCGCCAACATCCAGAGGGAGGGCTTTTGGATCTAGTCTGTTCCCTTTATCTGTAACCTTTATATACCTAAGGTTAACTCTTTTTCTTAAAATTCTGTACCTCGTGGCATTGCCAACAGATAGCAAAACTCCCTACTCATTCACATTCCTTTCAGCATTCAGCCACTTACATTAGGTTAAATTTTCTTTAGTACAAGTGTGAATTTGAGAGTGAGGTGGGGCAGCCTTGTTAATAAAACTTTTCTTTAGCTATGAATTGAAGTATTTTATACATCCATCAGATTTCTTTCTGGTTGTATGTCTCATTCCAATGCTTGATCACCTTCAAAAGGACTTGCTAACTTACCTAGGCGCTAGGTAAACTCCAGTATAAACTAGAAATATGTATGATTTGATGGAGAATTGACTGGGAAAATCACCTCTAGAGTCTAAAATAGATGTTTGTTTGTTTCAGTCCAGGTTCTAAATTACATTCTTTCTTTAGTTCTTCAGAAGTTAGCAGAGGGTCACATTTTCAAAAGTACATAAGTGCCCTAGGACCCTAAGGGCTAGATTTTCAAAGGTATTCAAGTGCTGAAAGATGCAGACATCTAGTGGGATTTTCAAAAGTGTTTAGCTCCCACAGAAAACAAAGGGAGTTAGGTGCCTAGGTGCTTTTGAAAATCCCAGTAGGTGCCTCTCTGCACCTTCAGGTGTCTGGATTTATTAATGTAATGATAAGAGGTGAAACGCCACCTAAGCCTTTCTCACCACGCTTCTATATTTTTACTGTGAGACAAAACATGTCAATTGTGATTTTATTTCTAATAGAAAAAGAAGAACAAGGCATGAAAAATGTCATTAATTGTAGCTTATATAACTCTTCACATGCCAGGCATGCTTAAGCAACACAACTGTTCGATCCCTTTGCATCCATCGCTCCATGAAGCTGAATCTGTAGGCCAAGTAATTTTAAATAAGGGAGAGCATCTCCTCAATCCCCTCCCTTCCTTCACAGTTACTCATTACTTAATTTGATTTGTGGCTTCTGGTGTCTCCATTTGAATGTAGAAAGCCTGCTGTGTTCATCCACAGGCACTGCTGTCGGGATAGTTACCAGAAAGTGCTGAAAAATATATGGGGTGGCCTGAAAGATGCCTGAGGCCACTTCCATTTTAGTCCCATTAACTCCCCGAGGTCATTGGGCAAGACATTGGGCAATCTAGGTAATAAGTTGTGCATATAAGTGGAAGGCATCAAGGAGTCAAGCTGTAATTTTTATTTCCAAGCACTTGCATCCAGTGTCTGTGAGGGAGAGGAGGAAAGTATCTTTGTTAAATGGCAGGCTGATTTAAAAAAGGATCTGATTTCTTCCTATCTATGTCATAACCTGATGATGAATAGAATGTTTATAAAAACCTGCACCCAGAGGAGGATGGATTTTGCATGGTCTATGTATATATAGGGCTATATCAATGCCCTCTTTCCCCATTTGTAACCCATGGATAACTTGGATTGTACTTCCTGCCTGCCCAGGATTCAAATGCCAGCATGAACAATAAGGGTGGTAGCCAGGTGTCTTGCTCATATATTCAGTTAGGCATGATCTGTGAGTTGAGGTCTCTATATAAATGTTTTATCCATCTTTGCAGGCTTTCCCTCCAATATCAGATTTTAAAATGTGAAATCAAAAGGGCCACACAGTGCACATAAGTGCTTTTTCCACATCAAGTGACCCACACAACCCTCTCCATGATTCCTTCCAAAAAGGAATTGCATTACATGCCTACTATTAGCTGTTGATTCTCTGTTCAACCTAAGCAGCGTCTGGTCCCTTTGTCTGAGGTTTGGTAACTTCCTTTCCTAGTCTTGTTTCAAGAATATTGGCAAATATTTTCACATCTGTATTTATGTATTAAATGCCTAAATACAAAGTAATTAATGAAGCAAATGTGTCTGTGGTGCTCCCATTCTAGCTCTTGCCCTGTTTTATGAACAATTTTATAGCATTTGCTAAATGTGGAAGGAGCTCCTCCCCATTTATAAGTATTAACTATGAGTAATGAGAGGACTGTGATATTTTATACACCCTTCTGTTTCTTTCTCTGTCCAACATTGCTTTTACTGCTGCATTTAGGTTCAAATGATTAAAGTAGAAGATTTGGAAAATGCTTTCCCGACATCACAGTTTAAGTAGTAGAAATAGCATCTCTGTTATTTAAAATAAATGTAAATCCATTTTTTCAACCAATCCAAGTTTACTTTTCTGACTGTGGAGGGATATCATTCCTGAATACAGTCTTTCCCTAATGTACAATTCATACACTTAAGACAACATTAGTCTGGGTTTTGTCTGACCTGTAATATTGTGTTACCTGCATTCACAAAGATTAAAGATTGAAGAATAAATGTGTATGTTCCGTGTATTTCACTCTGTGGTGCTTTTTTGGGATATTGAAAACCACCAACAGAATCTTTTACCATTATATTCAGCCAGGGTATTAAGTCTGTGCAATGCCCTCTGCACCACTTAAATACCATTTAATCCTTTAACACAGTCTTAAGTGGTGTGCTAGGCCATATGCAGGCTCTCTGCACTGCCAGACAAACATAGTAGAACCCTCAAAGGTACCTATAATAATATAAATGTGAACTCCCTCTAGTGACTTTTTGCTACTGATTCCATTTAAAATATATTGTCTTTTAGCCTTTTGTGTGTATGATTGTTTTTAGTGACGAGTATGAGGAGGATGGTTTTTGCCAGCCATACAGAGGGATTGCTTGTGCAAGATTTATTGGGAATCGAACAATTTATATGGAGTCTCTACATATGCAGGGTGAAATAGAAAATCAGATTACAGGTAGGTAAAGTATGTTGCCCCTAGCTCTCAAAAATACACACCTTTTTCCAGAGAACTGCTACAGCCTCTTGCCACTGACATTTTTTCCTTATATCTTCTTTTGCTACCTTCCCACTTGCTGTGAGTTTTGCCAAAGCAAAGCCTAATCAGGACTGGTATATAACATGTTTTCAGTGGAATGGGTCATATCAAACATGCGCAGCTTTTTAATATGCTGTGTGTCTCTGCTGATAGGCTTCCTCAAAAAAAAGTGTGTGTGTTTGTGTACGTGTGTGTAAATAAAAGAACAAGAGTAGGTATGGCTCACATCTGGTCTATCTTGTGGAGTGATCCCAGCATATTTTAAAAGCTAAGCAAAGCCAAGCTGGGTCATTACTTGGTTGAGAGACTGTTAAGGAAAACCCCAGGTACTGAAGAAGGTTGTGTAAGTAATTCAACAGGTGGCATTCTTGCCTCTGACTTAGTAAGGAACCGATGCCCCAGCACTATGATAGGGGGCACTGTGCTGAGGGAAGTGCCCTGTGTGCTACGAGACATAAAACAAAGATCTTCATGGTACTTTCCCACAATTTTAGGTGTGTTGCCCATGGCCAGATTCCAGCCAAGCTAATGACTTTTCAGTGGTCTAAAACCCTCTTGTGGTTTCAACTGGATACTGTGCTTGACTTCTTGCCATAAAGTGTTATGCAGCATTGCCATGCACTGTTAAAACATTGCAACACAGCGGTGATGGAAATGTTCCTTAAATATACAGCAGCTCATACGCTTGATCAGTTTGTTTATAAAGTGATTTGGGATCCTTTGGGTTGAAGGATGCAATATGTAAACGTACAATACTTTTGTTATTATGCATTCTGTAGAACCTGCTGTTCTTACCTATCAGGTAAAAGTAATCCAAGAAACAAAATATTTAGACGACTTTATGAACTATCTGGGAAAAAAGCAAAATAAAAATAAAATTTAATATGTAGTTTTGAGACAGCTTAAAATCAATGCAATGTTGACACCAAATGCAATTTCTTTTTCACTGAAATGAATGTCATACCAACTTTTAAAATAATTGTTATCCTGTATTTCTCAAATGTGCATTTGTCCCTGCTGGAATCTTTGAGTTCTGTAATAATAGTTATTACTGTAATTCTTGAGAAAAAGAGTTTGTTCTTCTTACTTTCGTTATTTGCCATTGTCAAATGTGTACAAAGTAGGGATTATGCTGTTGAGTCTAAAATCCTGTCATGTTAAATAAAATCCTTTTGTGTGTCTTACAGCTGCCTTCACTATGATTGGCACTTCCAGTCACTTATCTGATAAATGCTCCCAGTTTGCCATTCCTTCTTTGTGCCACTACGCTTTCCCATACTGTGACGAGACCTCACCAGCCCCAAAGCCCCGAGATCTGTGCCGTGATGAATGTGAAATTCTGGAAAATGTCCTTTGTCAGACAGAGTATATTTTTGCAAGGTCCAATCCTATGATTCTGATGAGATTAAAGCTGCCGAACTGTGAAGATCTTCCTCAGCCAGATAGCCCGGAAGCTGTAAATTGTATCCGGATTGGAATCCCCATGGCAGATCCTATAAATAAAAGTAAGTGAAAGTTGCTGACTTAGTGCCCTGTGCAAGAATTATCAGGTCAGCATGTAAAGGTTTTATCTAATCACTCTCTGCCCCCAGATGGGTTAGTCATGAACTCTGAAAACTCACGATCATTATAGTCTTGCATCAGGTTGGTGGAAGACTGAGCTGGTTATTCCAGAACCCACGGAAACTCACAATAACTTTTTCAATATTTTCTTAAATTGCCTCTGGATTTACGCTGATAGCAGTTTTTTGGCTTCAGATTATTTTTGTTAATATTAACTAACAAAAAGGATGTTTTCACTTGTCACATTTTAAGATCAGTGAACGTCTAAGGTCCCGGTCCTGCAACCCTTACACATGTAAGACATCCTTGCCGCAGTAGTTCTATGTATTCTAATGGAACTGCTGGTGTGATTAAGGACTACTCAACATGAGTAAGGCTCACAGGATCAGGCCCATGACTGTACTTGCCTGAGATGTTATTCTAAGGCATAACTACAGGCATTCACAGGAGCACAATCTTGATCACTGAGTTACTGCAACATCAAATGTTTATATGTCCAAAATAGGAAATATTTATTTATTTATTGTGTCCCACATATTCTCTACCTTTATTTCAAAATAATGGATGTGATTCAGGTTCCCACTGTAGTTTTGACTCTTCTTCTGTATTTTATATTAAAAATACTCGGAGTAAGCTGTTTTCATTACTGAAGCATAAGCTTTAAATCCTCCCAGGAATGTGAATGCAAGGCAGGCCCAGTGTTACAGCCGCAACAAATTGGGACCCCTTACCTCTTGAATTGGGTTTCCAGGCCCCAGGCCAGCAGAATTGTGCTTAGTCTCTGGGAGGTTAATTATGCACTCCTAGATCAACTGGTGGTCAGTATGTATGGTAACATTCTGACTCGCCGCGATCATCTATTGCCTTAATATTGCTGTAGCTCACGAAAGCTTATGCTCAAATAAATTGGTTAGTCTCTAAGGTGCCACAAGTCCTCCTTTTCTTTTTGCGGATACAGACTAACACGGCTGCTACTCTGAAACCTGTTGCTTTAATGTTTTTCAGATCACAAATGTTACAACAGTACTGGAGTAGATTACCGTGGGACCGTCAGCGTAACAAAGTCTGGCCGTCAGTGTCAGCCATGGAATTCTCAGTATCCGCACACACATACCTTCACCGCCATCAGATATCCAGAGTTAAACGGGGGCCATTCGTATTGCCGAAATCCAGGGATTCAGAAGGAAGCCCCATGGTGCTTTACCTTAGATGAAAATTTTAAGTCTGAGCTTTGTGACATCCCAGCATGTGGTAAATACTGCACAGTCCCATTTTATTTCTAATTGTTTTTTAAAGGGAAAACATTGGAATTATTTTTGTTGAAGGAAAAAGTGTAACATTTGTCTGATCCGTACAGTTGTGCTCCATCACATACGTTCCGTGTAGCTGTGCACAGAACGCCTTTGTTGTGTCTGGAAAGGGAGCTCTGGTAAAGAAGACTACATATAGTGTTTTTACCTAAAGCCACAGCATCTGAAACAGGAAATTCCCCAACAAGGGAAATCTTACAGTTCTTACCTGTGCATGTGGTAAGCAACTGGAGCAACAGCATGAAAATATTTTAGTAGGAAAGGTTGTAAAGATTAAACCTCCTCAATGATATGTTGAAGCACAAGTGTTTCTAGCATGTCATGTGTTCTACATTTTCAAAGTTATCATTAAAATTAATATCGCTTCTTAGTGCAGTAGAATTGGCTTTGTGGGCACTGATCCTAAATGCATTATAAAATTGTTTCCCTTTGATTTATTCTTAATCATTTTAATAAATGCAAGTCTAGCTTAATACAGTTCAGCCTTCGTTTAAAAAAAATGGGGGGAGATGGTTTTGCAAAACACTTTTCCAGCTGGGTTTTGGTTTTGATTTTGCAAAACTTCAGCACCTGGATTTGGGTTTTACAAACTCAGAGTTAGCTGAGATCCAGGTCTCATTTTTTCTGAACTCCTGATATTTGGAGGGAGTGGAAGGAAGATCTGACTAATAGTTCCCATTTTATTAAGTCTTCATTAAAACTAATAATACAGAGGTTCTGTAAAGAAGAAAACACTGCTACTTTGCGGGTACATGTTGGAAAATGCACCTAGCAATGAGCTTTATGACATTGACTCTTGTTCTGGTAATTTATGGTAAAAGGTTTCATGCAAATGATTGTGTTGCACACAAGTGATGGCAATAATGATCACTTTCCCCTTGGAAGTAAGGTGCTTTTTCACGTTCAGTAGCCAATCTTGAGTTAAAATTAATTTTGATTATGGTTACGAACATTTTTTAAATCAGACTCTCTTATGGATCTTGTGCATTCTGGGTCTGATTCAAAGCCCATTTAAGTAAGTGGAAAGGTTTCCAGTTACTCCAGTGGGCTTTGGCTCAGGTTCGTACTTGAGATTTTTTGTTAAAAAGGGAACATATACATTACATAGTCAAAACTGTCTCTCTTAATAGTTGTAATGCCCTGTGTTAAATTCATAGGGTGGCTGGCAGGCTGTTCTCTGTGAGGGTTGCAAGAGTCTGGAACTTGCTCCCTTCTAGTCTGAAATAGCCCAAATTTGGTGACTTCTAGGGTACGCTATAAAAGACATCTGGTTGATAGAGTCTAAGGAGAAGGCTGAGGTGGTGCTTCCTAGATGATGAAGGGGTAGGTGTCTGGCAGGCCTGCCCACAAAATTCCTGTAGAAAGATTTTAATGCTGCTAAGGTTTAATTGTATTTACTGCATGATTAATAATATTAGGGTGTCTAGATCCTGAGATGGGGTCCCTATTTAAAATATAAATAAACAGAATTCTATGAGGTGGCTGGTTGTTTAGTTAATGGTGCAATCGTTAGGTGCTGTTCTGCATTTTGAAAATGTAAAGAACTGGGTAGGTAAGAAGTATTACTACTCAGCTCTTTTTGTACTTACTGAAAAAGCCAATTCAGGCACATTTTAAAAAATATCATACGCTCTACCTAATTGGGACCTTCTTAATTTGGAAACTAACTTAATTGGGATGTCTCCCAGGGAACCAATTTAAGCCTAATGAGGCTTCATGATAGTGACTGCTGCTTAATAGGAATGGTAATTCCACTTGATTGGGACACTGCAGGAGATGAACTGGTGCCTATGTCTCTGCGTGTTTGCCTCATGTTGGTTGTAAACGGGGCTTAAAATGGTCTGAAAAAAGTGTGTGGGGGGGTCTAGCATCACCGTGACATCTGCACAACAATTAACGACCTCCAACTCCAAATCAATCCTTCCCCCCATCAGTTTTGCACCCACATCTGTTCTGTACCACTGCCCCACACACACCTCACCTCCACTCCTCCTTCAGCTCCTGGGGCTTTTAACCCCCTCTTTCCCAGGATGGGGAGGGGCTGCAAGAGTTCCCACTCCCCCTTCCCAGGTTGGGTACTGAAAATGGGGAGAAGGAGAGGAGCTATCCCCTTGTTCACCTCACAGGAGGGAAGAGGAGGGAGCGGAGCTACCCTGAGCTGCTGGGCTCTTTCTGCTTCCTCCTCCCCTCCTGTGAGAACAGCTTGGGCTTCTAAGGGGAAGGAGGAGAGCTCTGCCTGCTTCCTGCAGCTGCTCCAATGGGTTGCTCTACCTCAGGAGAGGTGGGAAATTGGTGAAAGCAGCCACCCCGAGGCGGTTTCCCCCTCAGGAGTACTAAAAACAGGCGCCCATTAGCAACCTTGCTGGCTTTTTAGCCATTTTATTTCCCAGGTCTGTGACCCGTTGTGACCGGGCCGCTTCAGCTGTCACATATGCAGTAGTTGATAAAGCCTGTGATGTCTTTTGCAGACAAATCTGTAGCAAGGGACAATAATCCAAGTGCGAGGCTGTGGAGAGACAAGTGTAGGAAGCCTCGCCAGAGGAGAGCGGGGGGAAGGGCAGGGTGTATAGGCACCAGTGTGGAGTAGCATGAAAGGACACATGAGGCAAAGTGTGGTGTAGAGACTTCCTTAATGCAGTTGTGAGGGGAAGCAGAGCCAGGGACAGTTGCAGTCCTTGTACTAGGTGGGAGCACAGGGACTGCTCCCTTCTAGCAGTCCTGGGGATGGAAGTCGCTCCCAAAGGAAGGGATGAGGCTGTGGATCAAGCCACCCCTCACCAGTCCATAGAGCCAGCCAGATGCATGGGGAACTGTGCACTGGAGGAAGGACTGTGCCTCAGTCTCCTCTCTTCACCCACTGCTGTGGTGTTGTGGCCCTCGGCCAGTGCCTAGATGCCACAATCTGATCTGAAAAGAGCAATTAGGAGAGAGGATACAATGGCAGCATAAGGAAGGGGAGAGGGCATAAAATGGGATAAGACGGCAAATATGGGAAGAAGAGCTCTGCAAAGTTAAATCTGAATCCATTTGAACATTTGCAAATTGGATACTATTAATTTAGGCTTAAATAGAGACTGGGAGTGGCTAAGTCATTATGCAAGGTAGCCTATTTCCCCTCGTTTTTTCCTCCCCCCCCCCCCCAACGTTCTGGTTAAACTTGGATTTAAACTTGGAGAGTGGTCAGTTTGGATGAGCTATTGCCAGCAGGAGAGTGAGTTTGTATGTGTGTGTTTCGGGGGGGGGGGGGGGGGGGCGTGTGAGAACCTGAATTTGTGCTGGAAATGGCCCACCTTGATTATCATGCACATTGTAGGGAGAGTGGTCACTTTGGATAAGCTATTACCAGCAGGAGAGTGAGTTTGTGTGTGTGGTTTTTGGAGGGGGGTGAGGGAGTGAGAGAACCTGGATTTGTGCAGGAAATGGCCCACCTTGATTATCATAAAAAGAAAAGGAGTACTTGTGGCACCTTAGAGACTAACCAATTTATTTGAGCATGAGCTTTCGTGAGCTACAGCTCACTTCATCAGATGTTTACCGTGGAAACTGCAGCAGACTTTAAAGTCTGCTGCAGTTTCCACGGTAAACATCTGATGAAGTGAGCTGTAGCTCACGAAAGCTCATGCTCAAATAAATTGGTTAGTCTCTAAGGTGCCACAAGTACTCCTTTTCTTTTTGCGAATACAGACTAACACGGCTGTTCCTCTGGAACCTTGATTATCATATACATTGTGAAGAGAGTGGTCACTTTGGATGGGCTATTACCAGCAGGAGAGTGAGTTTGTGGGGGGGGGGGGGGGCGGAGGGTGAGAAAACCTGGATTTGTGCTGGAAATGGCCCAACTTGATGATCACTTTAGATAAGCTATTACCAGCAGGACAGTGGGGTGGGAGGAGGTATTGTTTCATGGTCTCTGTGTATATAATGTCTTCTGCAGTTTCCACGGTATGCATCCGATGAAGTGAGCTGTAGCTCACGAAAGCTCATGCTCAAATAAATTGGTTAGTCTCTAAGGTGCCACAAGTACTCCTTTTCTTTTTGCGAATACAGACTAACACGGCTGTTACTCTGAAACCTGTCATTTGAACTTTGCTACCCTCATGATCTGAACGAATCCCAAATTTCAGCTCAAGTGTGCATTTAATTAGATTTGTAATAGGCATCTGTATGGCCCTCTCAGCACTTGCACAAATCCAGCTTTGAAAACACAGACACACTCAGCTGGTCCAGTGTCAACGGTAGAACACTCCCTCCCAGCCCTTCCACAAAATACTACATGCTACCCTGCCTCAGCCTATTGACCCCACTGAATTAGTCCTCTCAGAAAAAGCTGGGGCCTACAGGTCAAGAGACTTACACGCTGACAAAATGTGTATGATCTGCATTTGAGCCAATAAAATCCACTGCAGTTGCCCTAAAAAAACACTGATTTAAAAGACAGTAGGACACACCAGAACTCCCCAAGAAAGATGATGGCCTTCAGTATGGCACTAAGAACATGTTAGACTAGGGAGGCTTCCAAAATAGAATAGTTTTGTTTTTGTTTTTTTCCTGCCAGGCAAAGTGAGGAAGAAGGGAGAACACAGGTGAAAATTATCACAATTTTTGCTGCAAAAAGCAGGGGCGCCATTTAAGAGGAGCAGGGGAGGGCACTAGCTCCCCCCCCCCCCCCCCCGAGTTTCAGAGGGGAGGTCTACTCACCCTAGCCCCCACAGAGCTCTTAACTGCAACAGCTTGAGTATGATATGTAATGAGTTCGGAAGCTGGGAGAAGCACAGCCTTTGCGGCAGGGAGTTTGTTTGTAAACAAAGGCAGGGCGATTAAGATAACAAAAGGCTTATCATTAAAGTAAATTAAGGATCACTAGATGATCCTGAAAGCACTGCAAAGCACTTCATTTAAAAGATAGGAAACAAAGGGTAGGACTAGAAGGTGAGAATGGAGAGAGGTAAATAGTGGTGTCCCTCAGGAGTCTGTACTGGGACCAGTCTAAGGGCAGGTCTTCACGAGCAACGCTGTGTAATCGCGGCACTACACAGAGACCTCTCCCAGTGCTATAAAAAAACACCTCCACGAGGGGAATAGCTATCAGCATTGGCACACTGTCTACACTGCCACTTTACAGCACTGAAACTTACAGCGCTCAGGGGGGTGTTTTTTCACACCCCTGAGCGAGACAGTTTCAGCGCTATAAAGTGGCAACAGAGACAAGGTCCTCTTCAACATACTCATAAATGATCTGGAAAAAAGGCGTACGCCGTGAGGTGGTAAAATTTGCAGAGGATACAAAATTACTCAAGATAGTTAAGTCCAAAGCAGACTGCAAAGAGTTACAAAGGGATCTCACAAAACTGGGTGAGTGGGCAACACAATGGCAGAAGAAATTAAATGTTGATAAATGCAAAGTAATGCACTTGGCAAAATATAATCCCAACAATACGTACAAAATGATGGGGTCTAAATTAGCTGAATCTGTCAATAAAGAGATCTTGGAGGCATTAGGGATAGTTCTCTGAAAACATCTGCTCAATGTGCAGTGGCAATTAAAAAAGCTAACGGAATGTTGGGAACCATTAGGAAAGGGATAGATAATAAGAAAAAAATATCATATTGCCTCTATATAAGTCCACGGTAGCCAACATATTGAACATTGCATTCAAATTTGCTCATCCCATCTCAAAAATGATGTATTGGATTTGGAAAAGGTACAGAGAAGGGCAACAGAAATGATTGGGGTATAGAACACCTTCTGTATTGTTAGGGGGCTTATTCCTTCACCCACTTACTTCCCTGGTCCTTCTCGCATGAACAGAGAGCAACAATACCCGAAGTCCAAAGGTGCAAACAATTCGATGTTTATTGGGGTGAACTTCCAGCAAGCATGATTCCAGTTTCCTTCCTTAGTGTCCTCCTTCCCAGCTCTGACACCACAGAGCCTTAGACCTGTGTCCCTGTTCCCATTCCTGCCCTTAGCCAAACATGATTCCAACTTCCTTACTCCCATTCCCTGTTCCCATTTCCCCCTTTAGCAAAACATGATTCCAATTTTCTTACCCCCATTCCCTGCTCCCATTTCCCTCACCCACATGCCCATGCCCACTCCCACCCACCCCCCGTCACTTCCTCATTGACTACAGATTATGTAGTAAAACTTGAGTTCTGCTTAGCTATACCTTAACCAATCATTTTCCTGAAATTTAACTAACCAATCCTAACATATTGTCCAATTATATCCCACCACCTCAAT
Organism: Caretta caretta; assembly: GCF_965140235.1. Classification (NCBI taxonomy): domain Eukaryota; kingdom Metazoa; phylum Chordata; order Testudines; family Cheloniidae; genus Caretta; species Caretta caretta. The sequence continues at coordinate 91,177,195 of NC_134213.1, read as the reverse complement.
TAGTTTACACCCAGCAAAATTAATTATACAGCAGACAGGAACAATCACAGAACCAGACAGAGATTATACAGACAAACAACAGCAAAGTGGGAACTATAATGACAAAACAATACAGAAGTGAGGATTTCACATCCCAGCTATTGATAAGTG